>NC_053028.1:346801764-347112948 GCF_003073215.2 Triticum urartu
CGCCTCTTTCGATCTGTATCCCAGTTTGTGCTAGCCTTCTTAAGGCAAACTTGTTTAACTTATGTCTGTACTCAGATATTGTTGCTTCCGCTGACTCGTCTATGATCGAGCTCTTGTATTCGAGCCCTCGAGGCCCATGGCTTGTAATATGATGCTTGTATGACTTATTTTATTTGTAGAGTTGTGTTGTGATATCTTCCCGTGAGTCCCTGATCTTGATCGTACACGTTTGCGTGTATGATTAGTGTACGATTGAATCAGGGGCGTCACAAGTTGGTATCAGAGCCGACTGCCTGTAGGAATCCCCCTTTCAAACTCCTTAGCCGAAGTTGAGTCTAGTCATTGCAAAACTTTTACTAACATGG
Organism: Triticum urartu; assembly: GCF_003073215.2. Taxonomy (NCBI): domain Eukaryota; kingdom Viridiplantae; phylum Streptophyta; class Magnoliopsida; order Poales; family Poaceae; genus Triticum; species Triticum urartu. The sequence continues at coordinate 346,802,130 of NC_053028.1, forward strand.
CTATGTGGCATACGGCCCCACATTGCCATTGGGTGGTATTAGGATCTTTTACTCCTCGATGTTTACTCTGGGACTCTAACCTCTCCCCTATCGGGGTTAAATGATTTTGCTAAAAAGACTAACTTTAGGTTCTCGAAAGACTTTCTCCCGGAGAGCCCCGCACTCCAGATGATCGCTTGCTGCACCAGAAGATTCCGAAGATACTCTCCGAGGTTTTCCCGAGACCCTTGAGCCCATCGACTTTACAATCCCCTACCACCGATATACCCTTATGGATAACTACCTACAATTGTCGTTCATACCTTCATCCTCAGTTGCTCTTGTTATTACAAGATGCCCTAAATTGCTCTCCGTTCTTCTGAAAATCCTTTAAGCTTACTGCCTTGCAGTTCTGTGCCACATGAATACCCCTATTGAAAATTCTTCGCACTTATTGAGTATATGTTCATCCCCAGTTGTTCGTATGCTTCATAAGATACTCTGAAATACTATCCGACCTTCTGAGCATCCTCTTCAAACTATTGCTCTGCAAATACTTGTATGCTTACATTATGGATGCTCCCATATCACTAGCAATATTCACTACTATCTTTTGACACCGTCATTTTGATCCTATTGATTCAACATGTGTGCGAATGCACACAATCATCTGTCAACCCTTCTAAGTTATCTTTCTGGCACAGACGTCATTTTTGAACATGAGCTGGTTCTCGACCAAACTATTTGTCGTCAATTGTGCCTCTGGTCTATCCAACCTTGATCAGAGCATCTGCTTCTGATCCTTTGTTTGGGAAATCTTAATTCCTTTGTTATCCAAGCCTCGGATTATTCAAATGTTCTATAATACGATGCCTGTGCATTCTTCTTCCTATGGTTGAGTACCGATACTCACATCGGATCCCTTGTGGACCATCGGTTCCTTTGTTGGATTTTGTCCGACAATGTCCTTCATATTCAATAAACTTGTGGGGCTTTCCTCGGATACATAATGCCTTTGGTAAAATTGTATCCCCTGCTTTTGTCAACCATGCTCTGCTCCCGAGCTTGAGTTATTCGCTCCTGAAGTTTGTGGTATATGTTTCTACGATGCCCCGATGGGTTGAACCTATGCCTTCCTTAATCTGTGTGATCCTGAAAAATTTCACATGTCATACTTATCTGGTATTGCACCGGGTAAAACTATCAACAACTAATGTCCTTTTCAAAAAGCGAGAGGTGAATGGAAGGTTATGCATTGAGGAAGTGGGAGTCGACCTTGAACCTTTGTGTTCATGCCCATGGACACGATGTAGATCCTATCATGGAAGCCTCTTGTAATAATAACTATTTCCTTGATTTAATATCATTTGATATCTGTGAATTGGTCCTTTGCAATCATGGTTCCGGCCATATTTTCTCATTAATACCATTTATCGGACAAGTTGAAGTACTTGTCTTGTGCAGATCATTGCACCAGTCCAACCTCTACCTTGATCTACCGTCGAGTATTACCCTCTGGTATCTCGAGAATATCTAAGAACTATGTTGCATATTATGAGTCTTCATCAGCTATTATTTCTCACTGGTTCCAATTTTTCATGGGTTCTGGGTTGTCGTCAATCAAGAACATCGATAAGTGAATCAATTCCGAGCTCTGATACAATAACTCTAAGTAATTTTCATTGCGTATGTGTTTAATAATCCTTCAATTCATTCCTATCCTGATTGGCTATATCCTTATCGTGCTACATTTTAACTGTGCTACTTGGTCCTTCTTTCCGGAGCACAATTTTCGACGATGAGCTAAGCTTACGTCGATTTTCCTCACCATATCATTTTGCCTTGAACAACAAGATTGATTTCGAGTTGTGTCGTACCCATGGTTCCAATAACCTTTCGCTTCATCATTCCTTTGACTTGATGTCATCGCCGATCGATTACATCTTCGTGGAGCCTCTCGACAAAATTTGTCGTGGTCGTCAAACAACATTTTGATTCCTTCCAGAATATTAACCAAATGGATGATGAAAAGTAACCATCCTTGTCCCTCGATGATTTGTGTTATAACCGACAACATTATTGATTTCCCTCCAACACAAACTTGTTCGTGTTTTGTGTTATACCTGGAGACCCTTGCTATCCAGCAATTATTCTTTGTTACCTTGGAGTATTACCATCTTTTATGTCAAGAATGTCGTGAGAATTTCACCACCTCCTGAGAACTCTTGATACAGGCAATACTTATCACCATCACCTTTCTTTCTTGGTCCCCATGTTGGATCTAACCGGGATACCAACAGGTGAACGGTGCTGTTTGGATTCTGCTCTTCTAGCAACCCTATTGCTTTGAAGTTAATGGTCGAACGTTCATTCTTAGACTATTGATCACTGAACCACCATTCTAACATTTGATCATGCTACCTAAGGCCCTACTTTGGGCACCCTTTTCCACTAATGTTTAATTGTGTATGTTTTTCCTTGAGCATACATCATTATATCATTTGATCCGACAAATGTTATCTCCTTGTTCACATAACCGTGGAAATTCATCTTTTTGGATACCTCGTTGAATTATCGCTGAGTCCATCAGCCACCTCCTCATCCTCTCCTTGGCTTAATGATGAATCCCTTCGTGTATCCAGAGATTGACCTTTGATTGAAGACCATGCAATGCTATCTCGAAGCATGTCTGTGGTACTCTGATTTTCAACAAGAACATTTGGAGCCCAGTGCTAAATGTTTCTTGCTCTATTGTCCAAACACCGTTGTATGGTTAATGTCATGAAATTTTTCTCCCCTTACCTAAAGGGTTTTCTACATTATATCTTGTCATGGATATCATGCTCTGCTTGTCCTTGGGAAGGATATACCCCAGAAATATTTGTTTTAACACATTTTCCTTTCAATTGTTCTGTTTAATATGATAATTGTATTTTACTTTCCATTGTTTGTTTGAACCTTTCTTGTGATCTATATGATCTAAGAAGCAATATTCTCCTGCTTATGTAAACACCTTGGTGTACAATTCTGTCAGCAAGAACCTGTTACTATTGTTGATGACATTCCGGTAACCACCGATGGACAAGAACTTTGCCTATTGGTCTGCCTCGTTTCAACGAGCAGGAAAATGGTTCTCTTCGTCCCTCGCCCTTGGTACCGACGTTGTTGCTGACATAACTAACATGCTACTCTCTGACATGCATTGCTATCATGACTGTGCAAGATGTCACCGCTCCTACTTTTAACCCACATGGCGGGCCCATAACCCACAGTTCCACAGGATCGAAACCTGACTCTCCTGTTCAACGATGTTTTTAATGGTTATTCCTCAGGCTTGGCTTCGTATTTAATTCACGTACCACCTTCCTAGTGCTCAATTCTGGTATCAGACGCAATACTTACTCTCGCTGCTCTGAACCCCTTTCTCACTCTGGTTCAGACTTCAAGCAACTATCTATCCGCTTGGAACCTCTTATTGTACCTTTGTACCTTACTCTCGATGTATTTTATATGTTCAACTCGAGAGATAATCTTATGCTCATTCATGGGTTAACCCCAGATTGTTTCCCTCCTAAGCATTCTGTCGTAGCCGAGTTGCCCCTTACCTATTCGTAAGTACGTTGGAGTTCCCGAAGAAAAGGACGACTTCACCATGATGACCTGAAGCAGTGGAATGAAGACATCAATGTAATGGATCGATCTCTTCGATAAGAGCAACCAAGACCCAGAAGACTCGTTAGAATTTCGTAACCAGGACTTTCCCCCTTACTCCACCTCTAAAATCTCGGGACGAGATTTCTTGTAGTGGAGGAGATTTGTAACAACCCGAGAATCATGCTACAGTAATCTCCCACTAATGGTGACATGTCATCAAATTTATCTAAACCAAATTGCCACTTGATAAAAATCAAAGCCAATTTCAAAATTATAATAAAGTCAAATAAAATATTTCTCCAATCTGAAAAACTAAAATGTTCACAGTGTTCTATAAAATTTCCCTGATCAATGTCATGTTGAAATCAAATTGGTTTGACTTACAAATAAATTCCTAGAAAATTAATAAGTGGTCCAAAAGCGTTTAAATTGGCCTTTTCAAAAGAAGCGAATATTTATACTTTTCCAAATGATGTGAAACCTTGTGTGTGGTCTCAAAATATTGCCTACTAACTATGTACCAAATATCAAGTTGAACTAAAATTTAATTGCTTTGGCATTTAAGTAGAAAACAATAGCGAATTAATAAAGAAGAAAACAGGAAAAAGGAAAATGGGCCAAGTGCACACTATGCACTAGAAGCCTGGTGCTATAGTAGCGCAGCCCAAGCCCACCACAACCTTCTCCATCTTCCTCTGTACAGGAGACAGAGACCTGTGCGTGGCGCACATCCACGCCTCCATGGCCGCCGTGTCGACCATCCGGTGAGCCCCCGAGGTGTATAAGGCCACCTCCAAGCCCGAGGACAAACCCTAGACCCCCGGTTCCCTCTTTTCCCCCTCGCACTCGATCCGGAAGAGGAGCCGAAGCTTCCGTTGTCGCGCCATAGTCACCATCGCGGCCACAGGCCTCCCCAACGCACGGGAAGATGCCCAGGAGCTCCCTCGTCGACGACTCCTTCACCTACCTCCGCTGATTCAAGCTGGGCCGCGCTGTGCGCTCGGGATCTAGGCGGTTTTTCGCCACGGCCGCCACTATTCGTCGACGAGCGCGACGCATCCGACCACTCCCGCGCTCTCTAATCACGTCCACGAGCTCCGTGGTGAGATCTTCTACCGATTCCCCCCCCCTTTTTTCCTTCGATTCATCGTCGTTTGCCGCCGTCCCCGAGCTAAGCCGTCGTCGTCCATGGTCGCGCTCGAGCTCCTGTGTACGCACGCGCCTGCTCCTGGCCAACCAACCGTGCTCGCGCCCCTGGCCCCCGCCGCGCCCCTGCATTGTCGTGCGTGCGCCGCCTCCCGCGCTACCCCCACGCGCACTTGCCGCGGCCGCCGCTGTTCTGCTGCTGCTGTCGCCGCTCCTTGCTACTGTTTTTGCTCGCCGGTGCTCCTGTCGTTGCTCTATTAATGCTGCTGCCTGCTATCGCTGGTGCTTGCTAGGCTGCTACTACTCTGCTTAGCTACTCCTACTACTAAGATGCGCTGCTTTTGCCACTGTGCTGCCAGCGCCGATTGCTGCTGGTGGCCATGGCCATGGTGTGTGTGAGTGTGTTGTGTGTGTATGTAGCGTGTTGTGTGTAAGTGTGTTGTGTGAGTACACGTGTGTGTGAGTATGTGTGCGTCCGACCCAAAACTAGTTAGGTCTAATTTAATTAGCTAGATTAGTCCTAGGATTAATTATGTTGTTTAGTTAATAATCAGTTTGTCTCAAAAAAGAAAAGTTAGTATCAGTTTAGTGCTAGATTAGCCTAATAGCCTATGACATGTGGCCCTATTCTAATCTAGACACTAATTTAATTTATATGCCTATGACATCTGGGCCATACCTCACCTTTTGACCAGTCAAAGTAAAATGATTGACCGGCCCCTCAGGTCCCACTATCATACACATATGCTAGGGTAACACTAGGAAACAAATGCACATTCTGCCTTCAATTTGATTTAAACAGTTCTAGAAAATCTTTAAAAACTTTGAAAAAACATAGAAAAATAACTGTAACTCGGATGAAAATAATTTATATATGAAAGTTTCTCAGAACGACGAGATGAATCCGAATATGCAGCCCGTTCGTCCGCCACACGTCCCTAGCATAGCGAACATGCAACAATCCCCCTTCGGTTCGTTTGTCCGAAAACGCGAAACACCGGGAATACTTTCTCGGATGTTTCCCCCTTCGCCGGTATCGCCTACTACTGCGTTAGGTCAGCCCTAGCACTACGTATTGCCATGTTATGCTTTGTGATGCTTTGATTGCTCTGTTATTTATTGTGTTCCCCCCTCCATTACTTTTTCCGGTAGACCCCGAGACCATTGCCGATACCCCCGTGATCGATTACATCGACCGCGACTCCTCCTTCTTGCCAGAGCAACTAGGCAAGCCCCCCCATGATCACCAGATATCGCCTATTCTTCTCTCTACTGCTTGCATTAGAGTAGTGTAGCATGTTACTGCTTTCGGTTAATCCTATTCTGTTGCATAGCCTGTCATTGTTGCTACAGTTGTTGATACCTTACTTGCAATCCTAAATGCCTAGTATAGGATGCTAGTTTATCATTAGTGGCCCTACATTCTTATCCGTCTGCCATGCTATACTATCGGGCCATGATCACTCGGGAGGTGATCACGGGTATATACTACATACTTTATACATGATACAGATGGTGACTAAAGTCGGGTCGGCTCGTGGAGCACCCGCGAGTGATTCACGGATTGGGGGCTGAAAGGACCTTTGTCCCAACGGCCCTTTGTGTGGATCTTTGTGGCGAAGCGACAGGGCAGGTTGAGACCACCTAGGAGAGAGGTGGGCCTGGCCCTAGTCGGCGTTCGCGGTTATTTCAAGATAACACGTTTAGCGAGATCTTGGTATTTGATCCGAGTCTGGCCACTGGCCTATACGCACTAACCATCTACGCGGGGACAGTTATGGGCACTCGACGTCATGGTATCAGCCGAAGCCTTCGTGACGTCGGCGACTGAGCGGCGCGCGCCGGGTTGGACTGCGTAACGCAACTTCCTTTGTAATGGAGGTTGCTAGGTCCGCTCTCCGTCCGCCCTCGCAACGTGCAGGTGTGCAATGGGCGATGGGCCCAAACCCCTGCGCCATAGGATTTAGACCGGTGTGTTGACCTCTCTGTTGTGCCTAGGTAGGGCTGCGACGTGTTGATCTCCGGGCATGACCCGGGAAAGTGTGTCCGGCCAAATGGGATCGAGCGTGTTGGGTTATGTGGTGCACCCCTGCAGGGAAGTTAATCTATTCGAATAGCCATGATCTACGGTAACAGGACGACTTGGAGTTGTACCTTGACCTTATGACAACTAGAACCGGATACTTAATAAAACACACCCTTCCAAGTGCCAGATACAACCCGGTGGTCGCTCTCTAACAGGGCGAAGAGGAGAGGATCGCCGGGTAGGTTTATGCTACACGATGCTACTTGGTGAACTTACCGTCTGCTCTCTTCTACATGCTGCAAGATGGAGGTGGCCAGAAGTGTAGTCTTCGATAGGACAAGCTATCCCCCTCTTATTCCGGCATTCTGCAGTTCAGTCCACATATGATACCCTTATTCCATTTGATACCAATGCATACATATGTAGTGTAGCTCCTTGCTTGCGAGTACTTTGGATGAGTACTCACGGTTGCTTTGCTCCCCCCTTTTCCCCTTTCGATACCCGATTGCTGCGACCAGACGATGGAGCCCAGGAGCCAGACGCCACCGTCGACGACGACTCCTACTACACTGGAGGTGCCTACTACTACGTGCAGCCCGCTGGCGACGACCAGGAGTAGTTTAGGAGGATCCCAGGCAGGAGGCCTACGCCTCTTTCGATCTGTATCCCAGTTTGTGCTAGCCTTCTTAAGGCAAACTTGTTTAACTTATGTCTGTACTCAGATATTGTTGCTTCCGCTGACTCGTCTATGATCGAGCTCTTGTATTCGAGCCCTCGAGGCCCATGGCTTGTAATATGATGCTTGTATGACTTATTTTATTTGTAGAGTTGTGTTGTGATATCTTCCCGTGAGTCCCTGATCTTGATCGTACACGTTTGCGTGTATGATTAGTGTACGATTGAATCGGGGGTGTCACCCGATGTTAGCTACCAGATTATCTACCTTTCAGAGGTCCATTCTTCCGGTATACCCCCTTATTCTTTCGTAAGTACGACGGAGACCCCAAAGAAAGGATGCCTACTTCATCATGATGGCCTAACTAGAGAAATGAAGACATCAACGTAATGGATTGACCTCTTCGAGAAAAGCAACCAAGACCGAGGAGATTCGTTAGAATTACCTAACCAGACCCTTTCCCCCTTACTCCCGGTCCTAAATCTAGGGACGAGATTTCTGGTAGTGGAGGAGAATTGTGACGCACGGATAATTAAGCTACAATAAACCTCTGCTAATGATGTCATGTCACCTCGGTTACTGTTGATAAACTCGCGTTAGTTGAAAACGATTCAAATCCAAATTTAATTAAAGGCAAACAACAGAAGTTTTCGAACAGTAAAACTAAAATGTTCACCCTATTCTTAAGATTCCATTAATCATTGTTATGTTGAAAACCAACAATATTTGACTCACCTAGTAATACCTAGAGATTTATTAAGTGGTCCAGCATGCAAACTACTTGGCCATTCAATTTTAAGAATATTTGAACAAGTCCCATTTGGGTCCAAACTTTTTGTGTGGCTGTAGGATAGAACCTGGTATTTATGTGCCAAGTTTCAACTACAACTAAAATCTTTTGCTACTAAAAGAAAATACCAACCTGTAAATAAAATAGAAAGTAAAAATAAAAGAAAAGAAAACGCAATGGGCACCTGGGCCTCAAGTATTCAGGGGAGGCCCAGCCCACCAGTGAAGCCATCCCCTTCCTCCTGTTCACGGGAGGAGGATCGTGGCAGCAATCCGGCCACCATGGCCACTGGTGCCGACGTGCCGGGCATCCCACGGCCCCCCTAGGTGGTTAAGACGGACGCCCCGAACCCCCCTGCCAACCCTAGCTCCTCCTTTCCCTTGTTTGCCTCTCCCCCTCCCAGATTCGCTCGTGCCCGAGCACTGCCGTCATCGTCGCCATGGTTGCCGTCACCCGTGCACCCTCCGTCCTCCCCGGCGCATAAGAACATGTCCGTTTGCTCCCGGGTCGTCGACCACGTCATCTACATCCACCAGATCGAGCCGAGCTCCACCGCCTCGCCAGATCCGTCGCCTCCTTCCTCCGCCGGCCAGAAAAACTGTCCGTCGTCGATTCACCGCTCCTGCAGCTCCTAAATCGTCAACGAGCTTTCCTTACGCTCCTCGGTGAGCACCTCGTCACTTTCCCCCATGTTTCCCCGTCGATTTGCTACTGCTGCTAGCCCTGTAGTTCCCGAAGCGGCCCGACTCCGTTGCGTGGAGCCCCGTGCGCGTCGCGTCTGCGCGCCCCGCGAGCCTCACCTGCTGTCCCCTCGCGCGCGCGCCCACCCGCGCCAAGCCATGCCCCGCGCCCGCCCACGCAGCCCCGTGCCCGTAGTTGGCCTCGCCGCTGTTGTCGTTCCTGTGCCGCCGCCGCCGCGCTTGCTGGCCAACCCCGCTCCGGCACACCATGGGACATCCAGCGCCACACCGCGCCCTCGCCCGCTGCCTTCTTTCCTGCCACTGCCCGCACTTTCCAGCGCTCGCGCTCGAGGCCTCGACCCGGCCAACTGCCGCTGGCGCCCGCGGTCACCTGCGTCCTCGTGCGCCCACCGCCGTGCTCCCCCACGCCTTGGACCGCCCTCTGCCGCGCCGGCAGCCCACCTCCCGCTCATCCCTGCTGCTACCGCCGCCGCGCCCGTGCAGCCGTCCCGTCGCGCCCAGGCCGCACCTCCTGTCCCGCGCTCGCCCCGCGCCCGCAACCCGCGCCCGCCTATGCGCCTGGCGCCTCGTTGGTGCCCGCCGCCCCGCACCCCGTCGCCGTTGCGCCTGCCTCCACTCGCCGGACGCCGAGCCGCTTCCGCCGAGGCCGCTGCTGGCCGGGGCCTCACCCTGCCCTGCCGCCCCCTGTGTTGGGCGCTGAGGCCGCCGGCGCCTCCTGTGCCGTGCGTGCCGGCCAGGGGAGCCCAGCCGTGGCCGGCTCAGCCATTACCCAGTGGGCCCCCTGTTCTAATTAGGGGCTAACCCCCGCCCCCCCTCCACTAATCCCCCTTTGCACTACCCCCTAGCTAACTAAAACTGTTAGATTAGTTTTTATTAAAATGTGGCTCTGACTGGTGGACCCCCCTCTAACTATTAAAAGTAATAAAACTCTGATAAAATTGTCCATATGACACTTGGGCCCCACTGCCCAGTTTTGACTAGTCAACAGTCAACACTTTGACTGTTGACTGCTGAGTCAGCACCCCTCTGGCCCCACGTGTAATAGACTCTAACTAGAGTAGTACTAGGTGACAAAAGTAATATGTTTTTTTATTTCGAATTATAATAATTTCAAATTGTTTAAAACTTTGACAATTCATAGGAACTAAACCGTAACTCGGATGAAAATGTTTTCTACATGAAAGTTGCTCAGAACGACGAGATGAATCCGGATACGCAGCTCGTTCGTCCACCACGCATCCCTAGCATAGCGAGCACGCAACTTTTCCCTTCGGTTCATTTGTCCGAAAATGCGAAACACCGGGGATATTTTCCCGGATGTTTTCCCCCTTCACCGGTACCACCTCATACCGCGTTAGGGCACCCCTAGCACCGCTACTTGTCATGTCATGCATCGCTATGCATCTGTTTGCTTAATATTTATTGTTTCTTCCCCCTCTTCTCTCGCTAGACACCGAGACCGACGCCGCTGCTACCCAGTACGACTATGGTGTTGACGACCCCTCTTTCTTGCCAGAGCAACCAGGCAAGTCCCCCCCCTTGATCACCAGATATCGCCTACTCTACTCTCTATACTGCTTGCATTAGAGTAGTGTTGCATGTTGCTGCTTTCCGTTAATCCTATCCTGATGCATAGCCTGTCCTTGCTACTACTGTTGTTACCTTTACCTGCAATCCTAATGCTTAGTATATGATGCTAGTTTATCATCAATGGCCATACATTCTTGTCCGTCTGCCATGCTATACTATCGGGCCGTGATCACTCAGGAGTTGATCACGGGTATATACCTATACATAATATATGATACTTGTGGTGACCAAAGACGGGTCGGCTCGTAGGAGTACCCGCGAGTGATTCACGGATTCGATCCGAAAGGACGGTTGTCCCGACGGCCCTCTGAGTGGATCTTTGTGGCGAAGCGATAGGGTAGGTTGAGACCACCTAGGAGAGAGGTGGGCCTGGCCCTGGTCGGCGTTCGCTGTTATTTCAAGATAACACGTTTAACGAGATCTTGGTATTTGATCTGAGTCTGGCTACTGGCCTATACGCACTAACCATCTACGCGGGGACAGTTATGGGCACTCGACGTCGTGGTATCAGTCGAAGCCTTCGTGACGTCAGCGACTGAGCGGCGCGCGCCGGATTGGACTGGAACGCCTGCTAGGCTAGGTCTGCTTCCGGCCGCGTTCGCAACGTGCAGGTGTGCAAAGGGCGATGGGCCCAGACCCCTGTGCCATAGGATTTAGACCGGCGTGCTGACCTCTTTATTGTGCCTAGATAGGGATGCGACGTGTTGATCTTCCGAGGCCGGGCATGACCCAGGAAAGTGTGTCCGGCCAAATGGGATCGAGCGTGTTGGGTTATGTGGTGCACCCCTGCAGGGAAGTTAATCTATTCGAATAGCCGTGATCTTCGGTAATAGGATGACTTGGAGTTGTACCTTGACCTTATGACAACTAGAACTGGATACTTAATAAAACATACCCTTCCAAGTGCCGGATACAACAGGTGATCGCTCTCTCACAGGGCGACGAGGGGAGGATCATCGGTTAGGTTTATGCTACACGATGCTACTTGGTGAACTTACCATCTACTCTCTTCTTCTGCTGCAGGATGGAGGTTACCAGAAGCGTAGTCTTCGATAGGACTAGCTATCGCCCTCTTATTCCGGCATTCTGCAGTTCAGTCCATATATGATACCCTTATTCCATTTGAAACCAATGCATACATATGTAGTGTAGCTCCTTGCTTGCGAGTACTTTGGATGAGTACTCACGGTTGCTTTGCTCCCTCTTTTCCCCCTTTCTATACTCGATTGCTGCAACCAGACGTTGGAGCCCAGGAGCCAGACGCCACCATTGATGACGACTACTACTACTACTCGGGAGGTTCCTACTACTACGTGCAACCCGCTGATGACGACCATGAATAGTTTAGGAGGATCTCAGGCAGGAGGCATGCGCCTCTTTCGATCTGTATCCCAGTTTGTGCTAGCCTTCTTAAGGCAAACTTGTTTAACTTATGGCTGTACTCAGATATTGTTGCTTCCGCTGACTCGTCTATGATCGAGCTCTTGTATTCGAGCCCTCGAGGCCCCTGGCTTGTAATATGATGCTTGTATGACTTATTTTATTTGTAGAGTTGTGTTGTGATATCTTCCCGTGAGTCCTTGATCTTGATCGTACACGTTTGCGTGTATGATTAGTGTACGATCAAATCGGGGGCGTCACAGAGACCAGGCGGGTGCCAAGCGGGCCTCGTTTCCTCTTTGGTGCTAAGGGGGCAAGCGCAGGCGAGGAGTTCCAAGGCATCAGGCAAAGGTTTCCATATCAGTGCAACAATAGCAAGACCAACAGGACGGCCAGACGGAGGTCACCGTGGAGCCTAAGACGACGTCACCACCAGAGCCTTTGGCAGGCGAAGACTACTTTTGTCAGGATAACTTGTACTAGTTGTCTCCCTTCAAATTGGCCGTTGTGGGATCCCTTCCCGCTCAATATTTGGGAAGAGGACCAGGGCCTCTATAAATAGGACTAGCCACCACCATAGCTAGGGGGATCGACCTCATCTTGGATCGAAGCCATTCCATCCTTAGCCTCACACCAGTTCACTAAGCACAAGAACACCTCTCCACAGGGGGTTGTTCTTCCCTTGTAGCTGTCCATCCTCAGCCCAAGAGGCAATCCACCACACCACACTGGAGTAGGGTATTACACCACAACGGTGGCCCGAACCAGTATAAATCTTGTGTCTCGTGTTCTTTGGGTCCGTCAAGCTAGGCCGTGAGATCGTTGAGTGTGCGAGCTAGAGAGGGGGGAGATCTTCATGTGCACCCTAGTGTTCGAACCTCAAGGGTTTTGTCAGAACCCTAAATCCGACAATTGGGGAGCGAGCTAGTGTGCTTGACATGCCAGCTGTAGACTGTAGCCAATGCACCTTCTCGCATAAGCCATAGGCGTACTATACACCGAAGGTGCTCCAGGATATTTTGTACTGCATCTCACACGATTGGTGATGATAAACTATGTGGGATCTACTTGATTTTTCATCTTGATTTGAATTACATAAACGGTGATAGCGGCAATGGACGGTGTTTGAACTGTTAGACCTTTAATCTGCAGTGAACATGCAACTATATGTGTGTCGTAAAAAATGGAACTATTTAGGGTTTGTCTGGAAATTTTATACATTAAATTAGTTTTCTAGCCATTTCAGGTGCACAATTCAAAATTAAAGCACATGCACATGCTCTGGTGCACGAACATGGGTTGTAAAATCATATATGTGTCCATGGGTTTATTGTTATGTCCCATGCAAGAAATGGGGATGAATTTCGAACACCACGACACCGTGGCTCTCCGGCAAATGTTGAGATACTTGCTTTTGTAATTCTAGTAAATCGAAAACCCATCTGAAATTCATCAACCTTGGCATGCTATAATGGAATGGCATCAACGTGCTGGGGTAATAAATAGTCCCATTTGGGGCAGGTTGTCGTATAAGCTTCTCACAAACCAGAGCTTCTCACAAGAAGCCTCGTGGTTCCGTTAAGGAAACGTGTCACCTTTGTGGACAAAACGATATTCGTCGCCTTTTCTTCCTTTCAATTTTTTCCTGGTGTCAACATAGAACAACAAGAGCGTCGTGTTAAATTTTGGATTTTTTTCGGGGATCGTTTGGACATTTTTATACGTTAGTTGAGTTTTCTAGGCATTTATGTGCATAATTCAAAATTGAACTACACACACATGCTCCCGTCCATAAAAATGGGTTGCAAAATCAAATGTTTGTCCTTGGTTGCAAGATTAGGTCACACGCAAGAAATGAGAACGAATGCCAAACACCTTGACACTGTCGCTCGGCCACTAACATTGAGATACATGGTTTTAAAATTATAGTAAATCGAAAACTCATCTGAAATTCATGAAACTTGACATGATATCATGGAACGGCAGCGACATCCCGTGCTAAAAATATTGTCCCATTTTGGGGCAGGTGTGGGTATAAGCTTATCGCAAACCAGAGCTTCTCTCACAACAAGCCTGATGGTTTCGGTAGGGTACGTGCCACCTTGGGGGACGAAACGATATCTGTTGCCTCTTCTTAATTTCAAAATGTTTCTCGTGTCAACATAGAACAACACGAGTGTTGTGTCAATTTTTGGGATTTTTCGGGGTTCGCATGGACATTTTTATACATTAACTGAGTTTTGTATGCATTCATGTGCATAATTCAAATTTGAACTATAGGCACATGCTCTAATGCATATAAATTAGTTGAAAATTCAAATATGTGTCCTTGGTTTCATGCTTAGGTCCCATGCAAGAAATGAGAATGAATGTCAAACACCCTGCCACCGTCACTCGGCCGCAAACATCGAGATACCTGGTTTTTAAATTCTAGTAAATCCAAAGCTCGTCTGAAATTCATGAAACTTGGCATGTTATCATGGAGCGGCATCAACATGCCATGGTAAATGTTTTGTCCCATTTGGGGTAGGTTTGGGGATATGCTTCTCACAAACCAGAGCTTCTCACAACAAGCCTCATGGTTTCGGTAGGGAACGTCCCACCTTTGGGGATGAAACAATATACATTGCCTCTTATTGCTTTCAAAAAGTTTCTCGTGTCAACATAGAACAACAGGAGTGTTGTGTCAATTTTTGGGATTTTTCGGGGTTCGTTTGGACATTTTTATGCACTAATTGAGTTTTCAATGCATTTATGTGCATAATTCAAATTTGAACTACATGCACATGCTCTAACACGTATAAATTGGTTAAAAATTTGAATCTATGTCCTTGGTTGCATGATTAGGTCCCATGCAAGAAATGGGAATGAATGTCAAACACCCTGCCACCGTCACTCGGCCGCAAACATTGAGATACCTGGCTTTTAAATTCTAGTAAATCCAAAACTCGTCTGAAATTCATGAAACTTAGTATGCTAGCATGGAGCGGCATCAACATGCGTGGAAAAAAATTTGTCCCACTTGGGGCAGGTTTGGGTATAAGTTTCTCACAAACCAGAACTTCTCACAACAAGCCTGATGGTTTCTATAGGGAACGTCCCACCTTTGGGGACGAAACGATATTCGCTGCCTCTTATTGCTTTCAAAAAATTTATAGTGTCGACATAGAAAAACATGAGTGTTGTGTTAAATTTTGGGATTTTGGGGGGTTCCTTTGGACATTTTTATACATTAACCGGGTTTTCTAGGCATTTTATGTGCATAATTCAAATTTGAACTACATGCACATGCTCCAGTGCATATAAATTGGTTGAAAAATCAAATATGTCTCCTTGGGGTGCATGCTTAGGTCCCATGCAAGAAATGAAAATGAATTTCAAACACCAGGGCACTGTTGATTGCCGGCAAAACATTGAGATACTTTGTTTTTAAATTCTAGTAAATTCAAAACTTGTCTGAAATTCATGAAACTTGGCATGCTATCATGGAATGCCACCCAACATGTTGTGGTATTTTTCGTGTCCATTTTTAGAGAAGGCGCACTCGAATAACATCCAACAAAGGCATTTCAAAAAAGTAGCTGCCACTTTAATATCTCAAACGTTTGTACAATTCAAATCGTGTGTGTTCTGTTAGCCATTCACGTGACGCCATGTGTCTTCATTTTAATGTCTATAGGAGGTGTCGTGCGGACAGCTGCTTGACTGAACGAGAGGTGTGCGAGCGGAGTCCGGTGCGCAGGCTGACCGAGAGGCATGCAAGCTGTCCTCCAATGCGCAGGCCCACCGTGAAGCGTGTGAGTTGTACGTTGCGCAGGTTCACTAAGAAGCGAGCCCTTTGACTTCCACGGCCGCCTGCCTTCCTCTCCATTGATGGCGCCCCAGCCACTGTTTAATACGGGCGGCCTTACTGTTCGCTTCCCATTCCCCTCCCTCCTGCAGACCTCCACCAATGTCATGGAGCAGAATGATCATCTGCCACTAGTCTTCAAGTTTGGTGAAGTCGACTCCGAGCCGGAGGAGATAGAAAATAACGAGGAATGGGGCCTCATGGACATGGCCCTGAACGAGCTGGCCACGGCGGTTGCTGCCCCTACTCCCGTCCCAGCTCCCATCCCTGCGGCCGCGCCAGCGACCATCCCCGTAGCATTGATGGGTTGGTCGCCGAGCACTATCACAGAGCTGGAAGCCGCGAGCATCAGCGAGGTCTCCGCAGACCCGCGTGAGCTCGTGTACATGCCAGCGCTAGTGCCCGTGCGCGTACGCACCCCTCCACCCATCGTGGCGCCGGTCCCCGTGCGTTTGGCTGCACACGCTGCGCCCGTGCCCGTGCCCATGTGCGCCCCTCCACCCACCGCGGCACCGGTCCCCATGTGTTTGGCTACACCCGCTGCGCCCGTGCTCATGCGCGTGCCCCCCTCGGTGGCATGGGACGCTGCCGTCGACCGCTAACTCTCAGCGGCGCTAGTTGTCGTCCTCCCGCGCCCCGCCCGTCGATCGCGCGACGACGGGATGTTTGATTTACAAGTGAAGAACATTTTGTACTGCCTTGAAGACTTCAACAACGGCATCCCGGAGGACGACAACGACAACGACGGCGCGGCACGCCACCTCCGCCGCCGCTGGAAATAGTTTTTTGGGGGTTTAATACTATATCTCGAATTCTCGATCATATGAATATAAATCCGTAGTGTGACTGAATGAAAGATATGGTTTGAACGAACTTGCATTTTTCTCTCTTAATGTACAGACTTATCAAACTATTTTCTTTTGAAAATAGCGTCAATGGTTTTTAAATATAAAACACTCATCGCAAACATTTTAGTTAGAACACCCGTATGCAAACCGACAGCTTCCCCAGGAAGCCAAGGGAAAATGTGCCGAGCAGGATTTGTGCAGCTCTTGATCGCAATGGTTTTAGATAGAACGCCTGTATGCAAAGTGAGAGCTATGGTTTTCCCCTTTAAGTCAAGGGAAAATTCGCAGTGCAGAATTTGTGCATCCCTTCAACGCAAATGGTTGTTTTGGATGACCCATGTGCAACCACGTAGAAACAATTGGGTAAGATTTGCATCTGTCATATTGGGTCTGTTGCCATTTGTCAAACTGGAAATATTGACATTTGTTTATCTAGTAACATTGCCATTTGTCAACCTTGTAACACTGCGATTTGTCAAAACATGCAGCTAAAAATCACTAGCACTATCTAATTTTTGCAACTAAAATCACTAGCACTGTTCATATGGACACCAATACAAAGTGGCATTGTACTTTTTTGTCAAATTTGAGACCAATTTTGATGTAATCTCTATCTAATTACAGACGGGATATTATTAATAATTGGGAACGAATATCCCAAACGGATTATTTATTCGAACTGTGAGCGTTAGACCAACAATGGATATGCGCCATGCTTCGGTTAAGCAATAAAGCGGCAGCATTAATCATCCAAATAGAAAAATAATATCGGAGTACAACTCATATAGCTTAAGCACTCAGGTACCCATTACACAACTGCATCAGTGATGTGTCTCCATTGTATCTACTTTTCCAAACTCTTTTGCCCTTGTTTTGGACTCTAATTTGCATGATTTGAATGGAACTAACCTGGACTGATGTTGTTTTCAGCAGAATTGCCATGGTGTTATTTTTGTGCAGAAATAAAAGTTCTCGGAATGACCTGAAAAACCATGGAGAATATTTTTGTAATATATAAAATATATGGCGAAAGAATCAACCAGAGGGGACCCACCACCTGTCCACAAGGGTGGGGGCATGCCCTACCCCCCGGGCGCGCCCCCTGTCTTCTAGGTCCCACGAAGCTCCCCCGACCTCAACTCCAACTCCATATATTAATGTTCGGGGAGCAAAAAATCAGAGAGAATGATTTATCGCGTTTTATGTTATGGAGCCGCTGCCACTTCATGTTCTTCCTCGGGAGGGCAGATCTGGAGTCTGTTTTGGGCTCCGGAGAGGGGAAATCGTCGCCATCATCATCATCAACCATCCTCCATCACCAATTTCATGATGCTCACCACCGTGCGTGAGTAATCCCATCATAGGTTTGCTGGACGGTGATGGGTTGGATGAGATTTACCATGTAATCGAGTTAGTTTTGTTAGGGTTTGATCCCTAGTATCCACTATGTTCTAAGATTGATGTTGCTATGACTTTGCTATGCTTAATGCTTGTCACTAGGGCCTGAGTGCCATGATTTCAGATCTGAACCTATTATGTTTTCATGAATATATTTGTGTTCTTGATCCTATCTTGCAAGTTATAGTCACCTACTACGTGTTATGATCCGGCAACCCCGGAGTGACAATAGTCGGGACACTTTCCGATGATGACCGTAGTTTGAGGAGTTCATGTATTCACTAAATGCTAATGCTTTGGTCTGGTACTCTATTAAAAGGAGGCCTAATATCCCTTAGTTTCCAATAGGGCCCCATTGCCATGGGAGGGTAGGACAAAAGATGTCATGCAAGTTCTTTTCCATAAGCACGTATGACTATATTTGGAATGCATGCCTACATTATACTGATGAATTGAGCTAGTTCTGTGTCACCCTATGTTATAACTGTTGCATGATGAATGCCATCCGACATAATTATCCATCATTGCTCCATTGCCTATGAGTTCATTTCATATTGATTTTTTATTTGTTACTTTTTTGTTGCCACTGTTACGATTGCTACAAAACTGGTACTGTTACTTTTGCCACCATTACCGTTACTTCCATACTACTTTGCTACTAAATACTTTGTTGCAGATATTAAGTCTTTCAAGTGTGGTTGAATTGACAACTCAGCTGCTAATACTTGAGAATATTCTTTGGCTCCCCTTATGTCGAATCAATAAATTTGGGTTGAATACTCTACCCTCGAAAACTGTTGCAATCCCCTATACTTGTGGGTTATCAAGACCTTTTTCTGGCGCCGTTGCCAGGGAGCATAGCTCTATTCTCTGAGTCACTTGGGATTTATATCTGTTGATCACTATGAGGAATCCGAAAGATCAAAGAACCAAGATTTTACCCTCAACTACGAGGGGAGGTAAGGAACTGCCATCTAGCTCTGCACTTGATTCACCTTCTGTTTTAAGTAAGCTTGCGACACCTATACCTGCTATTGATTCTGATATGTCGCATGTTATTGATGATGCCACTTCTGCTACACATGATGTTTATGATGATACTACTTCTTTGCTTGATAATATTGTGCCACTAGGTGAATTTCTTGATGAACAACTTGCTACGGTTAGAGAGAATGAAATTACTAAAACTGAAGATTATGATTCTCCCCCTAGATATGAATTGCATGTCGTACCTGAGGGCTATATTATGGATGAAGAAACTGCTAGAGACTTTTTTGCTTGTAATGATAGAGATGATCTTAAGAAACTGTTAGCTAAGCTAAAAGAAAAATCTTTGGATGCTAGAATGCAATATGATCCTAAGTTTGCTACTTCACCTATCTTTGTTACTGACAAGGATTATGAATTTCTCTGTTGATCCTGAGATAATTACTTTAGTTGAATCTGATCCTTTCTATGGTTATGAATCTGAAACTGTTGTGGCACATCTTACTAAATTAAATGATATAGCCACCCTGTTCACTAATGATGAGAAAACTCGCTACTATTATATCCTTAAGATTTTTCCGTTCTCATTAAAGGGTGATGCTAAGATATGGTTTAATTCTCTTGATCCTGGTTGTGTGCGTAGTCCCCAGGATATGATTTATTACTTCTCTGCTAAATATTTCCCCACTCATAAGAAACAAGCTGCTTTAAGGGAAATATATAATTTTGTGCAAATTGAAGAAGAGAGTCTCCCACAAGCTTGGGGGAGGCTTCTCCAATTACTTAATGCTTTGCCTGATCATCCTCTTAAGAAAAATGAAATACTTGATATCTTTTATAATGGACTAACTGATGCTTCCAGAGACCACCTGGATAGTTGTGCTGGTTGTGTTTTCAGGGAAAGAACACCAGATGAAGCTGAAATTCTATTGAATAATATGTTGACTAATGAAAATAATTGGACACTTCCTGATCCAATTCCTGAACCAACTCCTAAGCCAACTCCGAAGAAGAGGGGTATTCTATTTCTCAGTCCTGAAGATATGCAAGAGGCAAAGAAATCTATGAAAGAAAAAGGTATTAAAGCTGAAGATGTTAAGAATTTACCTCCTATTGAAGAAATACATGGTCTTAATTTACCGCCTGTTGAAGAATATACATGGTTTTCATCCATCACCTATTGAAGAAATACATGGTCTTGATAACCCGACACAGGTAGTAAAGGTAAATTCTCTCTATAGATATGATAAAGCTGAAATCCCATTTACTAAGTTTGCTAGCCCATGCTTGGATGAGTTTGATGACTTTATGGTTAAACAAGAAAACTTCAATGCTTATTTTGGTAGAGAGTTAAAACGCAATGTTGATATGCTTGAAAACTTGGGTGATTATATGGCTAATGTTAAAGGTGAACTTAATCTTATTAGTAAACATGCTTCTATGGTTACCACTCAAGTAGAACAAGTACTTAAAGCTCAGAATGATTTGCTCAATGAATTGAATAGTAAGAAAAATGATAATGTTGTTAGAGTTATGACTAGAGGTGGTAAAATGACTCAGGAACCTTTGTATCCTGAGGGCCATCCTAAGAGAATTGAGCAAGATTCTCAGAGAAATATTATTGATGCACCTAGTCCTTCTAAGAGGAAGAAAAAGAAAAATGATAGGACTTTGCATGCTTCGAGTGAACCTGTTATTGAAACACCTGAGAATCCTAATGATATTTCTATTTCTGATGCTGAAACACAATTTGGTAATGAACGTGAACCTAGTAATAATGTTAATGAAGATGTTCATGTTGATGCTCAACCTAGTAATGATAATGATGTAGAGGTTGAACCTGCTGTTGATGTTGATAACCCACAATCAAAGAATCAACGTTATGATAAGAGAGACTTTGTTGCTAGGAAGCACGGTAAGGAAAGAGAACCATGGGTTCAGCAATACCTCAGTTGGATCCATCATATGGATGCGCCTTGGTTCTCTCTAGATACTCATCCCACTAGAAAAAGTGATTGATATTAGTAGGCTGTATTCTTAAGACAGGAACGGTGTAGCATATCGTGACTACTCCTCGAAGAGATGATTAAGCGTTAATACGTTAATGTATATGTGCAGACTATCTCGATTTAGCGAAGATTAAGCGATAAAGATGTGTGCTATCTTATTTGAGATTGGCATCAACACGAAACTATATATTCTTATAGATGGACATTCCGAGAACTTCAGTTGAGGAGAGGACGAGAGAAAAAATTTTGTTAAGATTATACATTGAAAAATACCAAAGATGCTCAAGAAGATAACGCTTTTGTGATCACTTCATACTCCGGCTTGCGCTGGGAATGCTAACACATTCTGCAAGAGCACGCACGTGGACTATATTGCAACCGCTCATCTTATAGGCTCTATAGCTCTTTAGACCATAGAGTCGAGCTACGCGCAAACGAGAATGAGGAGACACGCTTCCGGAGTATCACTACTATGCCTATTAGTTCTTCACCCATAAAGACGACGAAACGATTTGATCGACCACACTCGCTTTATGCCTGATATTCTTTGGGAAGTACGTTGTATAGTGCGCTTAGTAGCGCGTCTCTTTAGGTATACTAAGCAATTGAGTGTATAGAATGATTTTCGCCACACATATACTGAGAGACGGAATACAGTCTTTGCACACACATAGGCTGATGCACCTTCAACTGCCGCTAATATGAGCCTGTCTTACCGGGTGTGAATGGAGGATGAGAGAGCGCAATGTTAGGATAGCACCTTGACACGCTTAGCTATTGTTAAGCGAGACTCGGCATATCTATCTGACTCATCATTCTCTATATGAGTGATAAGGAGTGAGTCGCAAAGGAGAAGTCGGCTGAGAAAAGTAATGTTTCTAAATGGAGTACTTCTGAGTCTCCATTCTCTATATGAGATACACCACTAATTATTTTGCTCGATGAGCTGGCTTATTCGACTTTATTGATTGCGAGCTTCACCGAGTAGAAGCAATGATATTCTTCTTCATGTTGAACTGGCCAAATCGAGCAATGATCTCGGTCAGTCCACTTCGCATGAACGGCTCCCTGAGAAAACACGCAATATTCAAGGAATGGATTACACTAAGTTAGATACCAACTCTATTGGAGAAGTGATGTCTCCCCATTATATCGGAGAATATTTATATTATTATGGACACGGTATTTCAAGAGCAAACTTTTCTCTCAATGTATATTACTTCAGCAAGGTCCCAACACAGAAGAAATAGTCAAAAGGTCATATAGGTCTAGATTGAGTGTGGTTGAAGTGCATACAATGACTATCATGGTTTGCAATAGAGATGCCGACTGATATCCCACTCCTTGAGTTGTGAAAGAAATACAACACCAAACGAGAGAATCTATGTGGTGCTTATACAAGCAGTTACACTCGGTGTAATTTAGCAGACCTACACAACACACATCAAAAAGGTGAGATTAATCAGTTTCTTTCAATGAAGAATTGAGCCTAATGGTGCAGAACTTCAACACTATATAGTATACACCGGAGAGTAGAAACACACACACAGAGCGAAGTTCAAGATCAGTCTAACGAGTGAGAAAAGATCTTCTAGTCTTGATCGTAATTGTTTATATTTGTTGTAGGAAGACCGAACTACTTGCTATTTTGTAGAGATGTACAATAGTGTATAAAAAAGAAGAGAAGACTCACCTAAACAGTAGAAGTAGAAAGAGCGGATCACCTCACCTGGGTATCTGGAGAGATTGGAGGCCCAGAGACAGAGAGAATGAATAAAGATATTTGATGAAGTACCACTCTTCGTAGTTAAATGCTAAGTCGATTTCGGTCCCCGGGGTTAAGCACCAACACACGAGATCAGTAACATCTCTAGAGAGTGATCTTACCTTCAATGTATACGAAGACTCTCAATGCTCTCACATTGTGAGGAATAAGAATGGGTAAAACTCCAGATGAGACTTAGCACAACATAATCTAGGGATCCGTAGATCACGTTAGTGAAATGGGTATCCGGGTTTCCGATAAAACTACTCCGAGAGAAGTTACTCGACTTCTCCAAATATACTCAAGATGAAGGTGTTGCCGGTCTTGCACTTGTGTCATCCAACTCCTACGACATATTTGACTCACCAAATGAGGATTGGAAGATGCTTCATGGCTAAAGGCCCAAGGTATCACACCCCGAGTATGTTGATTTCAATAGTGATGAAGATGATTTGCTAGGTGATGATGATTTACTTGTTGACAACTCTAGTGATGAAAACTATGATGAATTGCTATTAATCATGCTAATCAAGATGAAACGAATGACAATGATAAGAAGGAGATTGAGCGTCTAACTAAAGAACTAAACACTCTTAAGTTAGCTCATGAAACTACCTTAGAGGATCATCGAGAGCTTTTAAAGACTCATGAGAAGCTACACTTTGAAAGCTCAATATAGAGCAAGAGCATGGGTTCTTAAAAGCAATCAATGATGATCTTTGCAAGAAAAGTTCTTCTTACATTGCCAAGCGTTTACTCTTGTCTACTTACATGCCACAAGTAAATCTAGCAACAAGAGTAAGAAAGATTCTTCTTCTAGTAGTAACAATAATCATGCTAAATCCAATATTGTTGCTTCTAGTAGTTCTCTTGATTCCACTAATGATTCTCTTAGCCAAGTTACACTTGATAAATAAAATAGCTTATTGAAGGGAATTATAGAGAAAGGTGTTTACAAGAGCCTTGCGGAAGTAAGCAATTTGAGGAAATTGTACGCAAGCAAGGAAAGGCACCGGAAGAACTCAAGGTTGTTTTGAACGAAATTTCAATGCCAATGGAGTTGAGTGGGAAGAAGATCAATACCCCAAGACCATAAGTTTGTTCCTCAAGAAGAGAAGTTATGATCCACTTCTTTTCGAAGAGGGACACAAGCTCAAGATGATCTTACACCACAAGACACAAGAAAGAAAGGCAAGGCACAAGTTCAAGAGAGAATGATTCGATTGAAGAAAGCTCCTAAAGGGCTTGGTCAAGTGGGTTCCCAGATCTTACCACAAAGAACCAAGTTCTATTCATCAAGTACTGACTACCGGACGGAAAAGACGCAAAAAGGAGATTCCCACCAATACAAGATGAATGTTGGATCTCGTAGGCCATAAAGAAATAGAGAAGTATCTTGAGGGTGACATCTCGCTCACTATTACTTACTCATATTTTCTTGTGTTTGAGGCATAAGGAAGCGAAATCAACATTATCAACCAATCTTAGCACACTAGCTTACAAACCGACTCTGGAAAACCATGCTGGTGTATTAGTAATGAGACAGAGAGTGACTAAGGGAATCGACACTAAATTGTGGGCATTTAAGGTTAGTCTCCAATGGACAAGGTAACCTAATGTGCTTTCATACAATGTAGTGATCTCTATGGATATCCTTGTTTGGTTGTCTTGTTCCTTGTGGGACTAACCCGTGTAGGTATTGAAAGTGCAACTCACTCCAATGGATTGCTCCAAATGATCTACATCAACATTGAGCATCTACATCTTCAACACCTACATGAAGTCATCATCGACAAAACCCAAGGTTAGTTCATCCCTCTTAGGGGGGATATCACATCTAGGGGGAGCTTTACTCTAATCAATTGAGCTAAAGCAACTCTAATGGTGTGAACACAACAATGCTTTATGTAAAAGTGGCAACCCCACTTGTGCTTAAACGATGAGTATGACCTACGATCAAATGTTCTCATTTGACTCCTCAGTCAATATACTCATATATAGATGACCTAGTCATCGCCAATCTTGATAGACTGCTAGAGTGTGTGCATCTTTGTCCATATTTCATTTGATTGTGTGAGCATGTTGGTTGCATATTTTACTCATTTTTTTTCCCTCACTTGGGTGCGGCGAGGTGTAAATATAGTTAGAGTGTAGAGCATGTTGACCTCCTTTTGGCATATTTTACTCATTTCAAGGACATCTTCCGCGATTGTGATTTGTTATTTAGATTGTTTGGAACACATTCTTCTCTCTTTTGAAAGTGGAAATATGGAGCGGAGAGTGTGAATTTGCCTTAATAAGTAACCTCCCCTCTCAGCTATCCTATGCCCTTTTTTCTCGCTTCTTTTAAACTCTTTATCTATGCTTACATTGCAAAGACAAAGATTTGAATCTCAACACGCTCAGCAATATTCAAACTTCAGTTAAACTCGGTTGACGCGCACCAGCATATCGAGGGGAGGAGTCACGCGTTGAAGAGTTCTTCTCCTCAACCAGAGTAGACATATTAAACACTCACCAAAACCGCCTTTGTTGCAATCGTGCGAGGTAATATACCAAAAGAGTACATCCCACAATAAATCGGTCCAAACCCAGAGAGAGAGAGTTCACTACAGCTTGATCTACTTGGATTTTCCATCTTCGATGCAAACCATGATTTTGAACTTTCCAATCACACTCCGAGTTGTAGTAACCCTAAATATGCCGATTACAATGGGGCAATTGGTTGGGGCCCCGGTGTCAATTGCCTACTATAAGGGCCCCACTGGTTAGGTAAAAGTTTGTTGTTCCTTTTTTTGCAATGACATTAAAAGACACACTCCCGAGATTCGTTCACATCCTGAAATTCCTTCAAATCTCTCAACCTTCACTGACTACCCAGCTCTGGCCGCTTCCCGGGCTTTTATTTTAGGGAGGTTTTTTTTTTGAAAAACCAGGGGGGAGATTTTCCTACAGGCCATTTCCGCTTTTCTGAACCAACCCTGGTCTCTGGACGTCTCGTCCATTGTGGGCCGTCGCACCCCGCCCGTCCCTCCTAGCCGAGAAAAACTGGTCTTTTCTTGACACTGCCGCTGATCAACGAGAAACATCCAATTCCCAACACTAGCCCCCGTGCTAAATCGTTGTGTACGCACCTAAACTGGTTCATAGGGCACTCAGCAGCTTAGTGGTACACGGACTTCACGATTCTTTATCGCTTTTTAACTCTGGTTCTTGCGAGCAGGAGGAGATTAATCAGCCATGTATTTCTAGGCCACGATAGAGATCAGTCCTAAATTCACAACACACCTAAAAACTACTCCTCTAGAATACATTTACTGCTTCCACACATAAAAAATAAACTTAAAGGGTTTAGGATATTCCCACCAAACCATCACATCATCACGGATCGACCCCAACTCGCATCTGAAACGGTTTATCAGTCCACATCTCTGATTTGGACAAAAGGCTAGCCATGGGGCGATTGCGCACTCTCAGTACTACTAGTGGTGGAATATACGGGAGGGCACTGTCGAGCAAAATATGACAATCCGAGTCTGAAGTACAAATTTCAACACGTGCTCTCTCTGTGAGAGAATCCCTACGCAATAATCCTCGGAGTCACGAGACTACACATTTTTGGTCTAACCCGAAAATGGTATGTTTTAGACTAGAAAACGGAAGAGGGGTGTCTTTTTTAGTGTTCACCCCGGAGAAGTAGGCTCACTATTATCATAATTAATTATCTCGAGGTACAGAACCATAGTTAAACATACGTTTTATGTTTCCCTGAAATGCCTCTCTTCTGAGATATAAGAAAACTAAAGATTATAAGTTATCTAGAGTCGGTTAAAAATTTTTTAGCAAAACTCAAGGATCATGGTGTATTTTATGAGAGAGTGCTCATAACTGTAGACGAGGACCCCCCCTCTATACTCACAGTACTACTTCCACAGCAGTTTGCCTCTCTTTCATCAGCCCATGTCAGCCTAACATCCCTGACGGTCGAGGAATAGAGGTCAATAAAGGTTTACACTTCGCCGACTGCCAATCTTACAGTAGGACAAGAGGCCACTAGCCTTGCCCTCCAAGCAAGCTTTATGTATGATATTCGGACTAATAGGGAGCGGCTACACTCACCGCCAATGTTTTTTCCCTAACGGCGCTCGCTACTAGCCGGGCCCACCTCCCACGTTAGTGTAAAGGAGCGACCCTCCAAGTTGTAGTCAAGAGAGAGGCAATGAGATACGCAAGTCCTCAGATTGGTGGGACAAGAGTGTAGGGACGCTATGTTTGCTTCTCTTGTGTTTTCGAATCTCCGTAGGAATAGTAGCGCCCAGACCACCTCTATTCATTAATAATTGTATTTAAATAATTTGTACACATTTACATGGTATCTTTACACGTGTCTACCCTCCATTGAGGGGGTGGAGAGAAATACTAAGCTATTGAGGAAAGGTATGAGAGGGATAAGATGTTATGTGCTTTTCTTGACCCTATAGGTAGGAGAGAGAAATCTTTCAAGTCTGTCCACGCCAAGATGTTTTTGGTTTGGTGCAATCCCCCTGCTAAAGTCGGTTTTATTATTGCATTCCTTCATATGCTCCACGCCGCAATAATAGAACATCGTCTCATAAAAAGAGGTTCGTCCCGGGCTCAGCCACATCGGGGTATAAATTTTTTTTCGGCGGATAAGGGGAAACAAGGGGTAAGCTAAATTTAGCGATACTAGACCTTGACCCGAGCTCCTTCTGGACGGCAATTACGTAAGACCCCATTAAGGCTCGAGCAAGCCATTGCACGAATCTCGAGGGTGAGAAGCTGAGGGAAAGCTAGGCATCCATCTCGAACCATAAAGAATGCTAAAGTTGGTTCTCATCTGAGTAGATAATCTCATTATATAGGAGAAATTTATGGGTGCCAACACTACTCGATAGATGGGAAACACAATTGGTGCTATCGTAAACTGTGCGCAATATTGTAAGATGTGGCCGTGAGTGTGATATTAAAGAGGGTATGACGCTAATGTCATATACTCCGATAGTAGACTGATCTTGAGACTTGCCGCTCACCTGATAGTAAGCCAACCTCCACTTCGAATGACTTCAATTTTTTTCATTATGGATGCTTTTGATGCTTCAGCCAAGGAATCACACTAAAAAAGCTTCCAAATAGTGTGACCGACAAAATGTATATTAACGTTGAAAGTATATTACGATGCTCACAGATGATATATATGCTCGTATATGCTGTGCAGTGGTGTTGCTGAGTTCCAAGCCAATATAGACCTACACCTCACTCAGAACGATAAAATCGTCTCTGTTCCATCCCTCCGGACATAAAACAGTCTGGCCATGTTAGATTGAAGTTGGCGAACTTCATCATGTGCTTGTTCCCAAGCGTGGGAGGTGGAAGCTCTCGAGTGACGTGATGGACAAAGAAATCCTGACTGAGATGTCTTCATTGATGGTGTAAAAGAGGGCTCATGGATAATTTGTCAGCAATAATCGCCTTGTCCGCCCCCGCTTTCGCGCCCCCCTTAATAGTTAGAGGGGAGCCGGGACCAACTTTTCTCCAAGAAACAGTACATGGTGCTTTTTTTGTTCTTCCTTTTTTGGGTTTCAAAAAAAAATTATCCTTTTGGCACCTTTTCCACTTGGACTTTGTGGAGGAGTCGGCACACAAAAAGCCGTGTATGGTGGTGGCCATTGAGAGCGGTTTGCAACGTGCGGGGATGCTATTTTATTAAGTATCCCGGTTTCTAGTTGTTCCATAAGGTCAAGAGCTAACAACTCCAAACGCTACCTCGCAATCACATCGACCGCCGTCTCGCACTATTACTGTTTCCGAAAGTACAATCGTGGTCTGCCGGCCTTGTGTAATATAGTTCCAAATAAGCTAACCCGGGCACGTCCCACGCATTAGAAAAATTCTGTGTGAGAGGTAATATTGGAAGCAAAAGAGTGCATCCCCTTGTATTCTGAGGTTCGATTCATATCCTACTCCCTCCAACATTCCTTAGGTTGAACATACTATGTTCCAGGAGGCTAGGAGAATTACATTTAATCTCCTTGTTTCAGCTTTTTTTTGGTCGCACAAGCATTTCCTTCTAATCTTGTCGCAGAAGCTGCGATGATCTTGTTGGCAATACTGGTGTACACTAGAGCAAATATTGATCAAATAACTCATCGAGCGGTGGCAGTTTTGAGCAGGGTTATGAGTTTTTCACCATAAGACGGAAATCATAATATTTATATGAGTTAGCCATTAATCTTTCCTTCTGCTACGAGAAGACAAACACAGCGGCAATGAGACTACTTAAGAATCGACAGATTGATCCTGGTCTTCGCGCCCCCCGTTAGGGCTTCCAAGGGAAAGGGGGGACGCCGGTCTAGATGGCCCCGGTAAAAGAAGTAGCATTGCCAATCCGATGCAAATTCCAAAAATCATTTCGGCCATATTATATATAGAGATCTATCTAGATGGTCACACGACTTGCACTCTCACGCGCGATGAGATTTGCATCTTAATATTGTTGTTTTATTTTTGGTGTCGACACGGCGACACAATGGCTGCTCTCGCACTATTATTTTTTCCTGGGGTTTCCCCATTGCACCAACTCGTCCCTCGATTGAACTGTCCACGCTCTCCGTGCCTCGGGTTACATGGCAAGCAGTACCAAAATGTGGTTGTAGCATATCTGAATCAGGGGTAATGTTTTTTGATGTGAGGATGGGAACTGGTAGTTTGGACCAGGCAGGTGTGCGAGCCAAAAGCTTCGTTGATGCTTTTGCTTGGAGAAGGGTCAGCCGCCAAAACAAAATATAGAGGGGGGAGAGGGTCCCCTTGTCCTGACCACCCACATTTACAAGTGGAATTGACGTCCAGGAGTGCCATTAAGTAGGACTGATGACTTGCCTCATGAGAAAATGCACCGAATCCAGCCCAACCATTTGTCATTAAAAACCCATGCTTTTCATAATTTCAATCATTGCCTCATGCTCGATCGTATCAAATGCTTTGGCAGAATCCAATTTGAGAAGCATGATTTCTTTTTTGATGATTGGCACTGATATTATGTATTCATAAGCCCATGCAAGACAATCTTGTCTAGTCCGTCCTTGAGAAAGCCATATTGGTTCATGTGCAGTTGGCGGCCCGCGCGGGCTAAGGGCTGGGGATCTTCGGGAAGTGTTTTTGGGGAACGTAAAGCCCATAAAATTTTCCAAAACATTTTCCTATACGTGTCCACAAGATCACATCTATGGGAGGTCATCTAGCACGAGGGAGGATTGGAATCTTTACATACCCTTAGTTAGAAATCCCTGCCGGGGCGCGGAAGCCGTTTTCAAAAAAGAAAGAAGGGGGGTTTGATGGGAAAGTTTTTTTCGTACACCCTCAGTCAGCCGTGATTCCACAAATCAACGCCGAAAATGGGATGCCTAACCCGCGAAACCGGAAACCGGCAACCTTGTCGCGCGGTTCAACCGACAACGTACGGAACGGAGAAGACTCTCCGCATGACCCTTTGGCTCCAGCAAGGAAAGGAAGGGGCTAGGGAGGTTCGGATGGCAGAATTCCCCCAACCGAGCATGAACCAGAGGGCGGTGTGGGGGGGGGGGGGGGTGGTTTGGAACAAAAAAGTAAACGGGATTCCCACAACAGGGGCCCCTTTTTTTCCGGTCCAACAGGGCGCTAAGCGCTTGCGTGGGAAAGGGAGGGTAAGATGTTGTCAACAGGAGGGGTGTCAGGAGGAGAGGGAGGCGCCAGGCCTTAGATTGGTTTGCTCCTCCTTTTCCCCACTATATATAGGGCCAAGGGAGAGGGGGGAGGCGCAGCCCTTGCCCCTTCCTCCAAGGAAGGGTGCGGCCAAGGGGGGGAGGAGTCCATCCTCCCCAAGGCACCTCGGAGGTGCCTTCCCCCTTTAGGACTCTCCCCTTTTTTCTCTCTCTTGGCGCATGGGCCTCTTGGGGCTGGTGCCCTTGGCCCATATAGGCCAAGGCACACCCCCTACAGCCCATGTGGCCCCCCGGGGCAGGTGGCCCCACCCGGTGGACCCCCGGGACCCTTCCGGTGGTCCCGGTACAATACCGGTGACCCCGAAACTTGTCCCGATGGCCGAAATAGCACTTCCTATATATAATTCTTTACCTCCGGACCATTCCGGAACTCCTCGTGACGTCCGGGATCTCATCCGGGACTCCGAACAACATTCGGGTTACCGCATACTAATATCTCTACAACCCTAGCGTCACCGAACCTTAAGTGTGTAGACCCTACGGGTTCGGGAGACATGCAGACATGACCGAGATGACTCTCCGGTCAATAACCAACAGCGGGATCTGGATACCCATGTTGGCTCCCACATGTTCCACGATGATCTCATCGGATGAACCACGATGTCAAGGACTTAATCAATCCCGTATACAATTCCCTTTGTCTATCGGTATGTTACTTGCCCGAGATTCGATCGTCGGTATCCCGAATACCTTGTTCAATCTCGTTACCGGCAAGTCTCTTTACTCGTTCCGTAACACCATCATCCCGTGATCAACTCCTTGGTCACATTGCGCATATGATGATGTCCTACCGAGTGGGCCCAGAGATACCTCTCCGCTTACACGGAGTGACAAATCCTAGTCTCGATTCGTGCCAACCCAACAGACACTTTCGGAGATACCTGTAATGCACCTTTATAGTCACCCAGTTACGTTGCGACGTTTGATACACCCAAAGCATTCCTATGGTATCCGGGAGTTGCACAATCTCATGGTCTAAGGAAATGATACTTGACATTAGAAAAGCTTTAGCATACGAACTACACGATCTAGTGCTATGCTTAGGATTGGGTCTTGTCCATCACATCATTCTCCTAATGATGTGATCCCGTTATCAACGATATCCAATGTCCATGGTTAGGAAACCGTAACCATCTATTGATCAACGAGCTAGTCAACTAGAGGCTTACTAGGGACATGGTGTTGTCTATGTATCCACAGATGTATCTGAGTTTCCTATCAATACAATTATAGCATAGATAATAAACGATTATCATGAACAAGGAAATATAATAATAACTAATTTATTATTGCCTCTAGGGCATATTTCCAACAGTCTCCCACTTGCACTAGAGTCAATAATCTAGTTCACATCGCCATGTGATTAACACTCACAGGTCACATCGCCATGTGACTAACACCCAAGAGTTTACTAGAGTCAGTAGTCTAGTTCACATCACTATGTGATTAACACTCAATGAGTTTTAGGTTTGATCATGTTGCTTGTGAGAGAGGTTTTAGTCAACGGGTCCGAACCTTTCAGATCCGTGTGTGCTTTACAAATCTCTATGTCATCTCCTAGATGTAGCTACCACGCTCTATTTGGAGCTATTCCAAATAACTGTTCTACTTGGAGCTATTCTAAATTGTTGCTCCATTATATGCATCTGGTATCTCTACTCAGAGCTATCCGGATAGGTGTTAAGCTTGCATCGACGTAACCCTTTACGACGAACTCTTTTTACCACCTCCATAACCGAGAAACTTCCTTAGTCCACTAGTTACTAAGGATAACTTTGACCGCTGTCCTGTGATCCATTCATGGATCACTCTTGTACCCCTTGACTGACTCATGGCAAGGCACACTTCAGGTGCGGTACACAACATAGCATACTGTAGAGCCTACGTTAAAAGCATAGGGGACGACCTTCGTCCTTTCTCTATTCTGCCGTGGTCGAGCTTTAAGTCTTAACTTCATACCTTACAACTCAGGCAAGAACTCCTTCTTTGACTGATCCATCTTGAACACCTTCAAGATCATGTCATGGTATGTGCTCATTTTGAAAGTACTTTTAAGCGTTTTGATCTATCCTTATAGATCTTGATGCTCAATGTTCAAGTAGCTTAATCCAGGCTTTCCATTGAAAAACACTTTCCAAATAACCCTATATGCTTTCCAGAAATTCTATGTCATTTCTGATCAACAACATATATTCATCAGAAACTCTATAGTGCTCCCACTCACTTCTTTGGAAATACCAGTTTCTCATAAACTTTGTATACACCCAAAATCTTTGATCATCTCATCAAAGCATACATTCCAACTCCGAGATGCTTACTCCAGTCCTTAGAAGGATTGCTGGAGCTTTGCATACTTATTAGCATATTTCAGGATTGACAAAACCTTCCGGTTGTATCACATATAACCTTTCCTCAAAAGAAAATCGTCGAGGAAACAATGTTTTGACATCCTATCTGCAAGATTTCATAAATAATGCAGTAATCGCTAATATAATTCCAACAGACTCTCAGCATCGCTACGAGTGAGAAAGTCTCACCGTAGTCAACTCCTTGAACTTGTCGGAAAACATCTTAACGACAAGTCGAGCTTTCTTAATGGTGATACTTACCATCATTGTCCGTCTTCCTTTTAAAATCCATATGTACCTAACAGCCTTACGACCATCAAGTAGTTCTTCCAAAGTCTACACTTTGTTTTCATATATGGATCCTCTCTCGGATTATATGGCCTCGAGCCATTTATCGGAATCTGGGCCCACCATCGCTTCTCCATAGCTTGTAGGTTCATTGTTGTCTAGCAACATGACTTCCAAGACAGGGTTACGTACCACTCTGAAGTAGTACGCATCCTTGTCATCCTACGATGTTTGGTAGTGACTTGATATGAAGTCTCATGATCAATATCATAAGCTTCCACTTCAATTGGTGTAGGTGCCACAGGAACAACTCTTTGTGCCCTGCTATACACTAGTTGAAGTAATGGTTCAATAACCTCATCAAGTCTCCACCATCCTCCCACTCAATACTTTCGAGAGAAACTTTTCCTCGAGAAAGGACCGATTCTAGAAGCAATCCCTTATTGCTTTCGGATCTGAGACAGGAGGTATACCCAACTGTTTTGGGTGTCCTATGAAGATGCATTTATCCGCTTTGGGTTCGAGCTTATCAGCCTGAAACTTTTTCACATAAGCTTCGCAATCCCAAACTTTTAAGAAATGACAGCTTAGGTTTCTCTAAACCATAGTTCATACGGTGTCATCTCATCGGAATTACGTGGTGCCCTATTTAAAGTGAATGTGGTTGTCTCTAATGCCTAACCCATAAACTATTGTGGTAATTTGATAAGAGACATCATGGTATGCATCATATCCAATAGGGTGCAGTTATGATGTTCGGACACACCATCACACTATGGTGTTCCAGGCTGTATCAGTTGTGAAACAATTTCCACAATGTCTTAATTCTGTGCCAAACTCGTAATTCAGATATTCATCTCTATGATCATATCATAGATCTTTTATCCTCTTGCCATGACGACCTTTCAACTTCACCCTGAAATTACTTGAACCTTTCAATAATTCAGACTCGTGATTCATCAAGTAAATATACTCAACATCTACTCAAATCATCTGTGAAGTAAGAACATAACGATATCCACTACATGCCTCAGCATTCATTGGACTGCACACATCAAAATGTATTACTTCCAACAAGTTGCTTTCCAGTTCCATTTTACTGAAACCGGGGCTTTCAGTCATCTTGCCCATGTGGTATGATTTGCATGCCTCAAGTGATTCAAAATCAAGTGAGTTCAAACGGTCCATTTGCATGGAGTTTCTTCATGCATAAACACCAATAGACATGGTTCGCATGTCTCAAACTTTTCAATAATGAGTGAGTCCAAAGATCCATCAACATGGAGCTTCTTCATGCGTTTTATACCGATATGACTTACGTGGCTGTGCCACAAGTAGGTGGTACTATCATTACTATCTTTTGGCATGAACATGTGTATCACTACGATCGAGATTCAATAAACCATTCATTTTAGGTGTAAGACCATTGAAGGTATTATTCAAATAAACAGAGTAACCATTATTCTCCTTAAATGAATAACCGTATTGCGATAGACATAATCCAATTATGTCTATGCTCAACGCAAACACCAATCTCGATGGTAGAGGGAGCGTGCGATGCTTGATCATATCAACATTGAGAACACTTCCAACACATATCGTCAGCTCACCTTTAGCTAGTCTCCGTTTATTCCGTAGCTTTTATTTCGAGTTACTAACACTTAGCAACCGAACCGGTATCTAATACCCTGGTGCTACTAGGAGTACTAGTAAAGTACACATTAACATAATGTATATCCAATATACTTCTATCGACCTTGCCAGCCTTCTAATCTTCCAAGTATCTAGGGTAATTCTGCTCCAGTGGCTGTTCCCTTTATTACAGAAGCACTTAGTCTCGGGTTTGGGTTCAACCTTGGGTTTCTTCACTAGAGCAGTAGCTGAATTGCCGTTTTATGAAGTATCCCTTCGTGCCCTTGCCCTTCTTGAAACTAGTGGTTTCACCAACCATCAACAATTGATGCTCCTTCTTGATTTCTACTTTTGTGGTGTCAAACATCACGAACATCTCAAGGATCATCATACATGTCCCCGATATATTATAGTTCATCACGAAGCTCTAGCAGCTTGGTGGTAATGACTTTGGAGAAACATCACTATCTTATCTGGGAGATCAACTCCCACTCGATTCAAATGATTGTTGTACTCAGACAATCTGAGCACAAGCTCAACAATTGAGGTTTTCTCCTTAGTTTGCAGGTTAAGAAAATCGTCGGAGGTCTTATACCTCTTGACGTGGGCACGAGCCTGAAATTCCAATTTCAGCCCTCAAAACATCTCATATGTTTCATGACGTTTCAAAAACGTCTTTGGTGCCTCAACTCTAAACCGTTTTAACTGAACTATAATGTAGTTATCAAAACGTGTATGTCAGATGTTCGCAACATCCACACACAACGTTCGAGGTTTAGCACACTGAGCGGTGCATTAAGGACATAAGCCTTCTAAGAAGCAATGAGGACAATCCTCAGTTTATGGACCTAGTCCGCATAATTGCTACTATCAACTTTCAACTAATTTTTCTCTAGGAACATATCTAAACAGTAGAACTGAAACGCGAGCTACAACATAATTTGCAAAATCCTTTTTAACTATGTTCAGGATAATTAAGTTCATCTTATGAACTCCCACTTAGATAGACATCCCTCTAGTCATCTAAGTGATTACATGATCTGAGTGAACTAGGCCGTGTCCGATCATCACGTGAGACGGACTAGTCAACGTCGGTGAACATCTTCATGTTGATCGTATCTTCTATACGACTCATGCTCGACCTTTCGGTCTTCCGTGTTCTGAGGCCATGTCTGTACATGCTAGGCTCGTCAAGTTAACCCTAAGTGTTTTTGCTGTGTAAAACTGTCTTACACCCGTTGTATGTGAACGTAAGGATCTATCACACCCGATCATCACGGCGTGCTTCGAAACGACGAACTATAGCAACGGTGCACAGTTAGGGGAGAACACTTCTTGAAATTTTAATGAGGGATCATCTTATTTACTACCGTCGTTCTAAGCAAATAAGATGTATTAACATGATAAACATCATATGCAATCAAATAATAGTGACATGATATGGCCAATATCATATAGCTCCTTTGATCTCCATCTTGGGGCTCCATGATCATCTTGTCACTGGTATGACACCATGATCTCCATCATCATGATCTCCATCATCGTGTCTTCTTGAAGTTGTCTCGTCATCGACATGCAAGTCGTGATTCCCTTGACAAGAACATGATCAATCTCATACATCACATATATTATTCATCACATCCTTTTGGCCATATCACATCACATAGCATACCCTGCAAAAACAAGTTAGACGTCCTCTAATTGTTGTTTGCATGTTTTACGTGGCTGCTATGGGTTTCTAGCAAGAACGTTTCTTACCTACGCAAAACCACACCGTGATATGCCAATTGCTATTTACCCTTCATAAGGACCCTTTTCATCGAATCTGATCCGACTAAAGTGGGAGAGACAGACACCCGCCAGCCACCTTATGCAACTAGTGCATGTTTGTCGGTGGAACCGGTCTCACGTAAGAGTACGTGTAAAGTTGGTCCGGGCCGCTTCATCCCACGATGCCGCCGAATCAAGATAAGACTAGTAACGGCAAGCATATTGAACAAAATCAATGCCCACAACTACTTTGTGTTCTACTCGTGCATAGAATCTACGCATAGACCTAGCTCATGATGCCACTGTTGGGGAATGTAGCATAAATTCAAAATTTTCCTACGTGTCACCAAGATCAATCTATGGAGTCATCTAGCAACGAGGGAGGATTGGATCTACATACCCTTGTAGATCGCGCGCGGAAGCGTTCAAGAGAACGGGGTTGATGGAGTCGTACTCGTCGTGATTCAAATCATCGATGATCCTAGCGCCGAACAGACGGCACCTCCGCGTTCAACACACGTACGGAACGGAGACGTCTCCCATGCCTTGATCCAGCAAGGAGGAGGGAGAGGTTGATGGAGATCCAACAGCACGACGGCGTGGTGGAAGTAGCGGGATTCCAACAGGGCTTCGCCAAGCACTGCGGGAGGAGGTAGATGTGTCACGGGAGGGAGAGGGAGGCGCCAGGCCTTAGATTGGTTTGCTCCTCCTTTTCCCCACTATATATAGGGCCAAGGGAGAGGGGGAGGCGCAGCCCTTGCCCCTTCCTCCAAGGAAGGGTGCGGCCAAGGGGGGGGGAGGAGTCCATCCTCCCCAAGGCACCTCGGAGGTGCCTTCCCCCTTTAGGACTCTCCCCTTTTTCTCTTCTCTTGGCGCATGGGCCTCTTGGGGCTGGTTCCCTTGGCCCATATAGGCCAAGGCACACCCCCTACAGCCCATGTGGCCCCCCGGGGCAGGTGGACCCACCCGGTGGACCCCCGGGAACCTTCCGGTGGTCCCGGTACAATACCGATGACCCCGAAACTTGTCCCGATGGCCGAAATAGCATTTCCTATATATAATTCTTTACCTCCGGACCATTCCGGAACTCCTCGTGACGTCCGGGATCTCATCCAGGACTCCGAAAAACATTCGGGTTACCGCATACTAATATCTCTACAACCCTAGCGTCACCGAACCTTAAGTGTGTAGACCCTACGGGTTCGGGAGACATGCAGACATGACCGAGACGTTCTCCGGTCAATAACCAACAACGGGATCTGGATACCCATGATGGCTCCCACATGTTCCACGATGATCTCATCGGATGAACCACGATGTCAAGGACTTAATCAATCCCGTATACAATTCCCTTTGTCTATCGGTATGTTACTTGCCCGAGATTCGATCGTCGGAATCCAATACCTAGTTCAATCTCGTTACCGGCAAGTCTCTTTACTCGTTCCGTAACACATCATCCCGTGATCAACTCCTTGGTCACATTGCGCATATGATGATGTCCTACCGAGCGGGCCCAGAGATACCTCTCCGCTTACACGGAGTGACAAATCCCAGTCTCGATTCGTGCCAACCCAACAGACACTTTCGGAGATACCTGTAATGCACCTTTATAGTCACCCAGTTACGTTGCGACATTTGATACACCCAAAGCATTCCTACGGTATCCGGGAGTTGCACAATCTCATGGTCTAAGGAAATGATACTTGACATTAGAAAAGCTTTAGCATACGAACTACACGATCTAGTGCTATGCTTAGGATTGGGTCTTGTCCATCACATCATTCTCCTAATGATGTGATCCCTTTATCAACGACATCCAATGTCCATGGTTAGGAAACCGTAACCATCTATTGATCAACGAGCTAGTCAACTAGAGGCTTACTAGGGACATGGTGTTGTCTATGTATCGACACATGTATCTGAGTTTCCTATCAATACAATTATAGCATAGATAATAAACGATTATCATGAACAAGGAAATATAATAATAACTAATTTATTATTGCCTCTAGGGCATATTTCCAACAGGAAGATCAACACGTCGCAGCCCTACCTAGGCACAACAAAGAGGTCAGCACACCGGTCTAAATCCTATGGCGCAGGGGTCTGGGCCCATCGCCCATTGCACATCTGCACGTTGCGAGGGCGGCTGGAGAGCAGACCTAGCAACCTCCATTACAAAGGAAGTTGCGTTACACGGTCCAACCCGGCGCGCGCCACTCAGTCGCTGACGTCACGAAGGCTTCGGCTGATACCACGACGTCGAGTGCCCATAACTATCCCCGCGTAGATGGTTAGTGCGTATAGGCCAGTGGCCAGACTCGGATCAAATACCAAGATCTCGTTAAACGTGTTATCTTGAAATAACCGCGAACGCCGACTAGGGCCAGGCCCACCTCTCTCCTAGGTGGTCTCAACCTGCCCTGTCGCTTCGCCACAAAGATCCACACAGAGGGACGTTGGGACAAAGGTCCTTTCAGCCCCCAATCCATGAATCACTTGCGGGTGCTCCATGAGCCGACCCGACTTTAGTCACCACCTGTATCATGTATAAAGTATGTAGTATATACCCGTGATGACCTCCCGAGTGATCACGGCCCGATAGTATAGCATGGCAGACGGACAAGAATGTAGGGCCACTGATGATAAACTAGCATCCTATACTAGGCATTTAGGATTGCAGGTAAGGTATCAACAACTGTAGCAACAATGACAGGCTATGCAACAGAATAGGATTAACCGAAAGCAGTAACATGCTACACTACTCTAATGCAAGCAGTAGAGAGAAGAATAGGCGATATCTGGTGATCAAGGGGGGGCTTGCCTAGTTGCTCTAGCAAGAAGGAGGAGTCGCGGTCGATGTAGTCGATCACGGGGGGATCGGCAACAGTCTCGGGGTTTATCGGAAAAAGTAATGGAGGGGGGAACACAATAAATAACAGAGCAATCAAAGCATCACAAAGCATAACATGGCAATACGTAGTGCTAGGGGTGACCTAACGCAGTAGTAGGCGATACCGGCGAAGGGGGAAACATCCGAGAAAGTATTCCCGGTGTTTCGCGTTTTCAGACAAACAAACCGAAGGGGGATTGTTGCATGTTCGCTATGCTAGGGACGTGTGGCGGACGAACGGGCTGCGTATTCGGATTCATCTCGTCGTTCTGAGAAACTTTCATATATAATTTATTTTCATCCGAGTTACAGTTATTTTTCTATGATTTTTCAAATTTTTTAAAGATTTTCTAGAACTGTTTAAATCAAATTGAAGGCAGAATGTGCATTTGTTTCCTAGTGTTACCCTAGCATATGTGTATGATAGTGGGACCCGAGGGGCTGGTCAATCATTTTACTTTGACTGGTCAAAAGGTGAGGTATGGCCCACATGTCATAGGCATCTAAATTAAATTAGTGTCTAGGTTAGAATAGGGCCACATGTCATAGGCTATTAGGCTAATCTAGCACTAAACTGATACTAACTTTTCTTTTTTGAGACAAACTGATTATTAACTAAACAACATAATTAATCCTAGGACTAATCTAGCTAATTAAATTAGACCTAACTAGTTTTGGGTCGGACGCACACATACTCACACACACGTGCACTCACACAACACACTTACACACACCACGCTGCATACACACACAACACACTCACACACACCATGGCCATGGCCACCAGCAGCAATCGGCGCAAGCAGCACAACGGCAAAAGCAGCGCATCTTAGTAGCAGGAGTAGCTAAGCAGAGTAGTAGCAGCCTAGCAAGCACCAGCGATAGCAGGCAGCAGCATTAATAGAGCAACGACAGGAGCACCGGCAAGCAAAAACAGTAGCAAGGAGCGGCGACAGCAGCAGCAGAACAACGGCGGCAGCGACAAGTGCGCGTGGGGGTAGCGCGGGCGGCGGCGCATGCACGACGATGCAGGGGCGCGGCGGGGCGCAGGGGCGCGAGCACGGTTGGTTGGCCAGGAGCAGGCGCGTGCGTACACAGGAGCTCGAGCGCGACCATGGACGACGACGGCCGAGCTCGGGGACGGCGGCAAACGACGATGAATCAAAGGAAAAAAGGGGGGAGTCGGTAGAAGATCTCACCACGGAGCTCGTGGACGTGATTAGAGAGCGCGGGAGTGGTCGGATGCGTCGCGCTCGTCGACGAACGGTGGCGGCCGTGGCGAAAAACCAGCTAGATCCCGAGCGCACAGCGCGGCCCAGCTCGAATCAGCGGAGGTAGGTGAAGGAGTCGTCGACGAGGGAGCTCCTGGGCATCTTCCCGTGCGTCGGGGAGGCCTGTGGCCACGATGGTGACTATGGCGCGACGACGGAAGCTTTGGCTCCTCTTCCGGATCGAGTGCGAGGGGGAAAAGAGGGAACTGGGGGTCTAGGGTTTGTCCTCGGGCTTGGAGGTGGCCTTATACACCTCGGGAGCTCGCCGGATGGTCAACACGGCGGCCATGGAGGCATGGATGTGCGCCACGCACAGGTCTCTGTCTCCTGTACAGAGGAAGATGGAGAAGGTTGTGGTGGGCTTGGGCTGCGCTACTATAGCACCAGGCTTCTAGTGCATAGTGTGCACTTGGCCCATTTTCCTTTTTCCTGTTTTCTTCTTTATTAATTCGCTATTGTTTTCTACTTAAATGCCAAAGCAATTAAATTTTAGTTCAACTTGATATTTGGTACATAATTAGTAGGCAATATTTTGAGACCACACACAAGGTTTCACATCATTTGGAAAAGTATAAATATTCGCTTCTTTTGAAAAGGCCAATTTAAACGCTTTTGGACCACTTATTAATTTTCTAGGAATTTATTTGTAAGTCAAACCAAGTTGATTTCAACATGACATTGATCAGGGAAATTTTATAGAACACTGTGAACATTTTAGTTTTTCAGATTGAAGAAATATTTTATTTGACTTTATTATAATTTTGAAATTGGCTTTGATTTTTATCAAGTGGCAATTTGGTTTAGATAAATTTGATGACATGTCACCATTAGTGGGAGATTACTTTAGCATGATTCTCGGGGTGTTACATTGGGGAAGGTGGCGGAAAGTAACTCTTGAACTGAAACTTAAGAAAATATCGAGAGTAAAGTAAGGAGGTACCATGAGAAGTTTCAAGCAGGTAGGCAATCGTTCGATGCCTGAAACAAAGTGTGAAAGGGGTCCAGAGCAACGGGAATAAGTATTGCGTCTGATACCAGAATAGATTACTAGGATAGTGACCCCATGAATTACATACGAAGTCAAGCGCGAGGAATAACTTTGGAAACCGGGGGTGTACAGGAGAGTCAGGTTTCGATCCTGTGGAACTGTGGGTTATGGGCCCACCATGTGGGATAAAAGTAGGAGGAGCGGTGACATCTTGCATGCTCATGATAGCAAGGCATGTCAGAGGGTAGCCTGTCGATTATGTCGGCAACGACGTCGATACCAAGGGCGAGGGATGAAGAGAACCATTTTCCTGCTCGTTGAACGAGGCGGACCAATAGGCAAAGTTCTCGTCCATCGGTGTTACCAAAATGTCATCAACAATGGTAACAGGGTTTTGCTGACAGAGTTGTACACCGAGGTGTTTACATAAGCAGGAGAATAATACTGCTTAGATTATATAGACCTCAAGAAAGGTTAAACCAAACAATGGAAAGGAAAATACAATTATCAGATTAAACAGAACAATGGAAAGGAAAATGTGTTTAAACACATATTTCAAGGGTATATCCTTCCCAAGGACAAGAAGAGCATGATATCCATGTCAGGATATAATGTAGAAAACTCCTTAGGTAGGGGAGAGAATTTTCATGACATTACCCATACAGCGGTGTTTGGATAATTGAGCAGGAAACATTTAGCACTGGGCTTCAAATGTTCCTGTTGAAAATCGAAGCACCATAGACATGCTTCGAGATAGCATTGACATGGTCTTCCAGCAAAGGTCGGGCTTTGGATACACAAAGGATCCATCAGGAACAACTTATAAAATAAGTCTTACGATTTCCTCATGGAAGAATCGCTAAGCTTGCTAAAAAGGAAACTATAACAATAGGTCCTCCGGCCAGGTGTGCTGGGCATGACATCATTTTACCGGGTCATATAAAGACCAATGTTATGACTCTTGGAAAACATCCCAACCATCATATCTGACCGAGATTCAGATCTGGTTGGTGTCAGGATACCACAGACTCAGGATGCCTGAGAAAGAAAAGGTGCCACGCAATTGACGAGATGACATTATAAGATTCTCGGGCAATGAACTATGGAAGCAAGTTCTGAAACAAGAGTTCATCATTAAAACCAATGAGAGGATGAAAAGGTGGCTGATGGACTCAGCAACAATTCATCGAGGTTTCCAAAAAGATGGATTTCCGCAATTACATGAACAAGGACATAACATTTTCCAGATCAATGATATAATGATGTATGCTCGAGGACAACAAACAAAATTAACATTGGTTGAAGGGTGCACCCGAAATATGGGCTTAGGTAGCAGAATCAATGTTAGAATGGTGATTCAATAATCAATGGCCTAAGGATGTAATGTTGACCATCAACTCCAAAGCAATAGGGTTGATAGAAGGACACAATCCAAACAACACCGTTCACCTGTTGGTATCCCGGTTAGAAACAACACAAGAAAGAATGGTGATGGTGAGAAGTGTTACTATATCAAGAATTAATAGTGGAGGTAATTCCCTTAACATTCTTGACATAACAGATGGTAATACTCCAAGATAGAATCATAATATAATTTGGATAGAAAGGAAACTACATGAAACATGAACAAGTTTTGTGTCGGAGGGAATGCGGGAATGTTGTCGATGTTAATACAAATCACCAAGGGGGCAAGGATGGTGTT
Source organism: Triticum urartu (assembly GCF_003073215.2). NCBI lineage: Eukaryota > Viridiplantae > Streptophyta > Magnoliopsida > Poales > Poaceae > Triticum > Triticum urartu. The sequence continues at coordinate 346,845,599 of NC_053028.1, forward strand.
ACACATCCTGAATTTGATTGATATCCTGGAAGAGCTCAAAATGTTGATGATGATCACGACAATTTTGTCGAGAGGCTCCACAAAGAAGCAATCGAACAACGACTGCTCAAGTAGAAGGACTGATGCAGCAAAAGATTATTGGAACTACGGATACAACACCAACTAGAAATCAAGCTTGCCGTTCGAGGTGAAACGATAAGACAAGGAAGATCGACATAAGCTTAGCTCATCATCGAAAATTGTGCTCCGGGAAGAAGGACCAGGTAGCACAGTTAAAAGTTTGCACGATAATGATATAGCTGATAAGGCTGGGAATGACTTGAAGGATTATTAAACTCGTAAGCAACAAGAATTACTTAGAGTTATTGAATCGGAGTGCAGAACTAGTTCACATATTGGTGTTCTCGGTTGACGACAACCCAAAACCCAGAAAAATAGGAATCGGTGAGAAATAATAGTTAATGAAGAACCCATAAGAAGTTATGTAGTTCCATGACATTATCAAGATATAGTGTAATACTTGACAGTAGATCAAAGTAAAGGTTGGATAGGTGCAATGATCTGCACAAGACAAGTACTTCAACTTGTCCGAGAAATGGTATTAAGGAGAAAATATGGTCGGAACCATGATTGCAAAGGACCAAACATAGATACAGGACGAACTTATAACAAGGGGATTATTATCATTTACAAGAAGCTTCGATGAAAAGTTCCACATCGGGCCCATGGGCATGAACGCAAAGGCTCAAGGTCGACTCCACTTCTTCAATGCATAACCTTTCATTTTACTTCTCGCTTTTGATGAGGCTGTAGTGTAGAAATTTTATTTGGCATGACAATAGTAGAGTATGACCCGTAGTAGCTTCCGGGTTCACACAGATTAGAAAAGGCATAGGTCCAACCCATCAGGGCCTCTTAGGAACATATACCACAAACTTCAGTAGTAATTTATACAAGCTCGAAAGTAGAGCATGCTTGAGAAAGCAGAGGATATAATTTACCAAAGGCATTATGTATCCGGGGAAGAACTCACAAGGTGATCGAATATGAAGGACACTGTCAGATGATATTTCAACAAAGGATCCGACGGTCCATACCGAAGCTGATGTGAGTATCGGCACACAACCAGAGGAAGAAACAATGCGAAAGCATTGGATTATAGAAGCAACTAGCTAATTCAAAGCTCACATGTAAAGGAATTATGATTTCCAAATCAAAGGATCAGAAGCAAACACTCTGATTAAGGATGGATAGGTTGAGTAAGCTTAGGGGTAAAATCGAGAACAATTTGATTGGTCGAGATTCAGCTCATGTTTAAAATGACGTCTGAGTCGGAAGGATGAATTCTAGGATCTGATTGAGGATTGCGAGCATTCGCAACATTTTGAATCAACGGACTCAAAATGATAATGACAAGGGATGCCAATATGATTACGAGACTTATGGGATTAACCATAATGCCAGCAAGCAAGAATTTCAAGAGCAATACGCTCCTAAGGATTTTCGGAAGATCGAATGGTATTTCGAAGATTGGTGACATACATGAATCAACTAAGGAGGAGTGGATACTCGGTAAGGGCGAGAAATTATCCGTAGGGATATTCATGTGGCAAGAACTGCAAGGCAGTAGGCACAAAGTATTCTCGGAACATTAGAGAGAATTTCGGGGTATCTTGTAATAACAAGATCAACTGGGAATAAAAGTAAGAACGATAGGTGTAAGTATTTATCCATAGGGATGTTTCGGTGGTAGGGAATTGCAAAAGCGACAGGCACTAGGTCTCGAGAGAATATCGGAGAGTATCTTTGAATTCTTCTGGTTCACAGAGCAATCATCTGGAGTGAGGGGTTCTCCGGGAGGAAGCAGTAACGAGATCCTAAAGTTAGATTTTAGTAAATTCAGTAAACCCGAATAGAAGAGAGATCAGAGTCCCGGAGTAAAGGTCAAGGAGTAAAAGATCCTAATACCACCCAAATGGCGACGTGGGCCCGTAAGACACACAACCATGTTAGTAAAAAGTTTTGTAATGTCTAGACTCGACTTCGGCCAAGGAGTGTGGAAGGGGGATTCCTACAGGCAGTCGGCTCTGATACCAACTTGTGACGCCCCCGATTTGACCGTACACTAATCATACACGCAAACGTGTACGATCAAGATCAGGGACTCATGGGAAGATATCACAACACAACTCTACAAATAAAATAAGTCATACAAGCATCATATTATAAGCCAGGGACCTCGAGGGCTCGAATACAAGAGCTCGATCATAGACGAGTCAGCGGAAGCAACAATATTTGAGTACAGACATAAGTTAAACAAGTTTGCCTTAATAAGGCTAGCACAAACTGGGATACAGATCGAAAGAGGCGCATGCCTCCTGCCTGAGATCCTCCTAAACTATTCATGGTCGTCATCAGCGGGTTGCACGTAGTAGTAGGAACCTCCCGAGTAGTAGTAGTAGTCGTCATCAAAGGTGGCGTCTGGCTCCTGGGCTCCAACGTCTGGTTGCAGCAATCGAGTATAGAAAGGGGGAAAAGAGGGAGCAAAGCAACCGTGAGTACTCATCCAAAGTACTCGCAAGCAAGGAGCTACACTACATATGTATGCATTGGTTTCAAATGGAATAAGGGTATCATATATGGACTGAACTGCAGAATGCCGGAATAAGAGGGCGATAGCTAGTCCTATCGAAGACTACGCTTCTGGTAACCTCCATCCTGCAGCAGAAGAAGAGAGTAGATGGTAAGTTCACCAAGTAGCATCGTGTAGCATAAACCTAACCGATGATCCTCCCCTTGTCGCCCTGTGAGAGAGCGATCACCGGTTGTATCTGGCACTTGGAAGGGTATGTTTTATTAAGTATCCGGTTCTAGTTGTCATAAGGTCAAGGTACAACTCCTAGTCGTCCTGTTACCGAAGATCACGGCTATTCGAATAGATTAACTTCCCTGCAGGGGTGCACCACATAACCCAACACGCTCGATCCCATTTGGCCGGACACACTTTCCTGGGTCATGCCCAGCCTCGGAAGATCAACACGTCGCAGCCCTATCTAGGCACAACAGAGAGGTCAGCACGCCGGTCTAAATCCTATGGCATAGGGGTCTGGGCCCATCGCCCTTTGCACACCTGCATGTTGCGAACGCGGCCGTAAGCAGACCTAGCCTAGCAGGCGTTCCAGTCCAGTCCGGCGCGCGCCGCTCAGTCGCTGACGTCACGAAGGCTTCAACTGATACCACGACGTGAGTGCCCATAACTGTCCAGGCGTAGATGGTTAGTGCGTATAGGCTAATAGCCAGACTCAGATCAAATACCAAGATCTCGTTAAACGTGTTATCTTGAAATAACCGCGAACGCCGACCAGGGCCAGGCCCACCTCTCTCCTAGGTGGTCTCAACCTACCCTGTCGCTTCGCCACAAAGATCCACTCAGAGGGCCGTCGGGACAACCGTCCTTTCGGACCTAATCCGTGAATCACTCGCGGGTACTCCTACGAGCCGACCCGTCTTTGGTCACCACAAGTATCATATATTATGTATAGGTATATACCCGTGATCAACTCCCGAGTGATCACGGCCCGATAGTATAGCATGGCAGACGGACAAGAATGTATGGCCATTGATGATAAACTAGCATCCTATACTAAGCATTAGGATTGCAGGTAAAGGTAACAATAGTAGTAGCAAGGACAGGCTATGCATCAGGATAGGATTAACGGAAAGCAGCAACATGCAACACTACTCTAATGCAAGCATTATAGAGAGTAGAGTAGGCGATATCTGGTGATCAAGGGGAGGGGGCTTGCCTGGTTGCTCTGGCAAGAAAGAGGGGTCGTCAACACCATAGTCGTACTGGGTAGCAGCGGCGTCGGTCTCGGTGTCTAGCGAGAGAAGAGGGGGAAGAAACAATAAATATTAAGCAAACAGATGCATAGCGATGCATGACATGACAAGTAGCGGTGCTAGGGGTGCCCTAACGCGGTATGAGGTGGTACCAGTGAAGGGGGAAAACATCCGGGAGAATATCCCCGGTGTTTCGCGTTTTCGGACAAATAAACCGGAGGGGGAAAGTTGCGTGCTCGCTATGCTAGGGATGCGTGGTGGATGAACGGGTTGCGTATCCGGATTCATCTCGTCGTTCTGAGCAACTTTCATGTAGAAAACATTTTCATTCGAGTTACGGTTTAGTTCCTATGAATTATCAAAGTTTTAAACAATTTGAAATTATTATAATTCGAAATAAAAAAACATATTACTTTTGTCACCTAGTACTACTCTAGTTAGAGTCTATTACACATGGGGCCAGAGGGGTGCTGACTCAGCAGTCAACAGTCAAAGTGTTGACTGTTGACTAGTCAAAACTGGGCAGTGGGGCCCAAGTGTCATAGGGACAATTTTATCAGAGTTTTATTAATTTTAATAGTTAGAGGGGGGGGGGTCCACCAGTCAGAGTCACATTTTATTAAAAACTAATCTAGCAATTTTAGTTAGCCAGGGGGGTTAGTGCAAAGGGGGATTAGTGGGGGGGGGGGGTTTAGCCCCTAATTAGAACAGGGGGGCCACTGGGTAGTGGCTGAGCCGGCCACGGCTGGGCTCCCCTGGCCGGCACGCATGGCACATGAGGCGCCGGGGGCCTCAGCGCCCAACACAGGGGGCGGCAGGGTAGGGTGAGGCCCCGGCCAGCAGCGGCCTTGGCGGAAGCGGCTCGGCGTCCGGCGAGTGGAGGCAGGCGTGGCGGCGACGGGGTGCGGGGCGGCGGGCACCAACGAGGCGCCAGGCGCATAGGCGGGCGCAGGTTGCGGGCGCGGGGCGAGCGCGGGACAGGAGGTGCGGCCTGGGCGCGACGGGACGGCTGCAGGGGCGCGACGGCGGTAGCAGCAGGGATGAGCGGGAGGTGGGCTACGGGCACAGCAGAGGGCGGTCCAAGGCGTGCGGGAGCACGGCGGTGGGCGCGCGAGGACGCAGGTGACCGCGGGCGCCAGCGGCTGTTGGCCGGGTCGAGGCCTCGAGCGCGAGCGCTGGAAAGTGCGGGCAGCGGCAGGGAAGAAGGCAGCGGGCGAGGGCGCGGTGTGGTGCTGGATGTCCCATGGTGTGCCGGAGCGGGGATAGCCAGCAAGCGCGGCGGCGGCACAGGAACGACAACAGCGGCAAGGCCAACTACGGGCACGGGGCTGCGTGGGCGGGCGCGGGGCATGGCTTGGCGCTGGTGGGCGCACTCTTGAGGGGACAGCAGGTGAGGCTCGCGGGGCACGCAGACGCGACGCGCACGGGGCTCCACGCAACAGAGTCGGGCCGCTTCGGGCACTACAAAGCTAGCAACAGTAGCAAATCGATGGGAAACATGGGGGAAAGTGACGAGGTGCTCACCGAGGAGCGTAAGGAAAGCTCGTTGACGGTTTAGGAGCTGCAGGAGCGGTGAATCGACGACGGACAGTTTTGCTGGCCGGCGGAGGAAGGAGGCGACGGATCTAGCGAGGCGGTGGAGCTCGGCTCAATCTGGTGGTTGTAGATGACGTGGTCGACGACCCGGGGGCAAACGGACATGTTCTCATGCGCCGGGGAGGACGGAGGGTGCACGGGTGACGGCAACCATGGCGACGATGACGGCAGTGCTCGGGCACGAGCGAATCTGGGAGGGGGAGAGGCAAACAAGGGAAAGGAGGAGCTAGGGTTGTCAGGGGGGTTCGGGGCGTCCATTTTAACCACCTAGGGGGGCCATGGGATGCCCGGCATGTCGGCACCAGTGGCCATGGTGGCCGGATTGCTGCCACGATCCCCCTTCCGTGAACTAGAGGAAGGGGATGGCGCCACTGGTGGGCTGGGCTCCCCTGAATACTTGAGGCCTAGGTGCCCATTGCGTTTTCTTTTCTTTTCTTTTTACTTTATATTTTATTTACAGGTTGGTATTTTCTTTTAGTAGCAAAAGATTTTAGTTGTAGTTGAAACTTGGCACATAAATACCAGGTTCTATCCTACAGCCACACAAAAAGTTTGGACCCAAATGGGACTTGTTCAAATATTCTTAAAATTGAATGGCCAAGTAGTTTGCATGCTGGACCACTTAATAAATCTCTAGGTATTACTAGGTGAGTCAAATATTGTTGGTTTTCAACATAACAATGATTAATGGAATCTTAAGAATAGGGTGAACATTTTAGTTTTACTGTTCGAAAACTTTTGTTGTTTGCCTTTAATTAAAATTTGGATTTGAATCATTTTTAACTAACACGAGTTTATCAACAGTAACCGAGGTGACATGGCATCATTAGCAGAGGTTTATTGTAGCTTAATTATCCGGGCGTCACAGTCTTGATCGTCTTGTCTTACGTCATTGGAACCTCGTGAGGTTTGCCTTGCCTTGATCTCTCCGCCCCTCGCGAGCCAGCCTAGTGAGGCCGCCCATGAGGAGGTCTTGCGTCGTCCGCCTCGCGAGGCTTGGCCCCTCGCTAGGGTCTTGGGTGTTTGCTGGTGAAGATGGTCCGTACGGGGCCACTGGAGGAGCCACACCGCGGGCCGTAGGCAGGCAAGTCTGGGGACCCCCGTTTCCAAAACGCCGATAGTAGCCCCCGGGCCCAAGGCGCGCTCGGGCTTGGCTTCGAGGCGAATCCAAAGGGCAAGTGTGGAGCACCGCGGGCCCCAACAGCCTGCGGCCTTGGTTGATGCGTGGCGACTGATTGGACGTGGGCATCTCTGCTTCCCCATGCAGCCTTGAAATCCGCCTGGCTAGGTGGCCACGGCATCCTACACAGTTACCTCCCTGTTGCTGGCAACGCACTCCCCGACTTCTTCATGTCCTCGTACCTCTGCCCTAATTTCCATGGCACCGAACCGGATGGATAAAGGGAAGAAGACCTTGTCCTCAGCCAACTCAGCTCCGACCGTCGAGCCCGCCGTCGGCTGATCACGGGTGCTCAATCGGGAGGCCATGGACAAGGTTCGCCTTGCGCTTGCTACCAGCTTAAATGAATGGGGAGGGACGGTGGCCTGGCCTGCGTCTCGAGCCTCCATTGATAGTACGGCCACCGAGGTCCCGTTCTTTGTCGACGCTCTGTGGGCTGGCCTGGTTCCCCCTTTCTCCGCCTTCTTCGATGCCGTGATTTCTCATTACCAGATCCATATGCTGCATCTTGATCCCCAATCTGTTGCCCTTCTCATCGTCTTCGCCTTTGTCTACGAGGCCATGGTGGGCATTGCCCCTTCTGTGGCCCTCTTGTGCCATTTCTTCTCACTACACCTGACCAACCCCCGGCAGTGCTCTGGGTGCATGAGTTTCCAGGCCGTGGCGGCGACGGCCGGCTCGGGGATTGATTTTGATCTCCCGTAGTCCATGAGCGAGTTTTAGATGCGGTGGGTGTATGTCAATGTCGGAGTACTCAGCCCCCTGATCTCGCTTCTGTCATCGCCCACCGTCCCTAGCTCTGGCTGGGGTCACGAGGAGCTCGCAGGTTCCCATCTTGCCTTCATCTAGCTCCGGCTGAGGAGGCTGAAGGATCTCGATGTGACTGCGCCCAAGGTGATGAAGGAGTTCCTCCGACGCCGCATCGCCCCACTCTAGCGCCATTCCCAGCCGATGTGGGCCCTGACCGGCGACCAGGATCGCATGAGGCCTTAGGTGTCGGGGCTTTCGACCGAGGCACGTAGGACGGTGCTCGAGGTCTTGGCCGGTGACCGCTCGCCGAGTGACTTGCCGCAAGCGGGCTGTTGCTTGTACGACTGCTCGAACAGGGTGGAGTTCGCGGGGTAGATGCCCTCCTTCGATGAGTGGGGGCTGCACCCAGTTGGCCTTGTGGGGCCCCGTGAGAACCCCGTCATTGTGGTTCCTCTTCCTGCTACCGGCGTCGAGCTTGCCCCAGGAGTGGACGCAGGGGGGCAAGCACTGCTGGAGGCCGGAGGCGTGGGCGCCCAGGTGTCGATGCTGCCTGGGGCTCCCGAGGCGTCATCCATGGGAACCCGTGATTCCTGCCCTGGGGCGACAGCTGAGGAGGCGACACAGTCTGCTGTTCCTGAGGCCGAAGCTCCTGGGGCCTCGACAGGTCATCGCGAGGAGGAGCCCGATAGCTCTCCTCAGCATGGCGCTCCTGAGGTCATCTCCTTGGGTGCTTCGCCAGTCGCGCACCGCGCTGGTCATCACGTGCGACGCTTGGGCCGGTTCCGCGTGGACTTCACGGCGCTCCAAAAGAGGAAGGGGTCTCCGAGCTGCAGCAGTGGCGCCATCCGACCGTTGAAACATAGGAAGTACATCGCCGTAGATGAGTAAGTACCTTATCTCTGTAATTCCTCGAGTGCCGCTTCCCTTCGTGACGGTGGTTTTCCAGGATCCCATCTGCCAAGGCCATGAAACCCCTGGTGACGCAACCTCCTCCTGTCTCGAGTCCTCCGATGGCCCTGAGCGTCCCAAGCCGGCACGCTGCCCCCATCACAGGGTCGGCCGGGGAGGCAGGTGCATCGGCTTGGCGCCTTGAGCCCGCGCTTCCGCCGTACCAAGGTCTCCTCGGGGGTGTGACGAGCGTACCAAGGTCTCCTCCTCTGGTTATGGATGGCGAGTGGATGGCTTCGGTCTTGGTCCCTTCTTCGAGCAGTGAGCCTCATCCCAACCGGGCTCCTGGTAAAGCCCAGTTGGTGTCCGGAGGGGCGCCAGCACCCAGCCCCATGCAGGAAAAGGGCGAGCCGCTTCTGGTCCCGTCGACGGCCCCTGTTGTGGAGGACGGAGCTGGATGTGCGCTCAAAGCTGTGCACGAAAGGAGCATCGTCTGCCACGAGATCTTCCGGGAGGCGATGGGTGCGATGAACCGGCTTGGCGGAGAGCTCGCGGATGTAGACGCGCGCCTCGAGGCCGAGGGTCTTCGGCTGGTGGAGGAGTGTCATAAGCTGAAGGTGCCCATCAACCTCGGGCGCCACCAACGTGAGCTTGATATTGCAAAGACCGAGGCGTCTATCGCGACCTCGTGCGAAGCTTGTGCCCGTGCTTTGGAAGAAGCTCGGGAAGCTGATCGACGTCGCGAGATCGCAGAGAAGCGCGCGTGGGAGCTCCAAGCCTGGAGTGCTTCCCTGGAGCAACAGGTGGAGGCGCGCGAGGCCGCCTTAGCGTCGATTAGGGGGACGCCTATCGAGGAGGAAGAGATCCTGAGGCGCGAGGAGGCACTGGCGCTGGAAGCCACGGAGCGCAGCCTTGAGCTCGAGTGGTTGGAGACGAAGGAGAGCCAGGTTGCCCAAGCTGAGGACGCTGTCGGCGCGCGCGAGGCCAAGGCCCAGGAGGAAGTCGATCGCCGAGCGACTGCGGCTTGTGTAGACCTTGTGGGCAGGTACGACCTGATGTTGAAGCTTGTGGAAGCTGAGGCTGTGGGAAGGACCAAGGCCCTCAGGTCAGGGCTAGACGAAGCCGAACATCACGAGAAAGCCGCTGTAGCCGCCCTGTCTTCAGTGCAAGCCGAGCTGTCTTCTCTTCAGCAGCGGGTCGCCGACGCCGAATCCTCCATGCAGCGGGGAAGGGAGGAAGCCCTCCGGCGGCGGACGCTGGGGCGCGAGCACACCCCCATGCTCCAAAACCTTAGGACCAAAGCTAACGCGGTGCTGGGCGCCGTCTATGACGAGAATGTGCCTCATCTCCACTCGGACGACTACGCCAGTCACCGCCTTTTCTTCACCGACGTGGTGACATGCTTGGAGAATCGATTCGAGAGGGCTCGCGTGCTTATCGAGGAGAGGAGCCGCGGCCTTCTCAAGCGTGCGTTCTCTCGTGTCTTCAGCTATCTCCAGAACACCTACCCCAACTTTGACTTCGACGCCGCCATTGCTCCAGTGCCCCAGGCCATCCGGGATGACCTGGAGCGCTGGGTTGAGGACAATGTGGACACCCTAGTCAGGGCCTTCACCTCCGAGGATGACGCGGTGGTGGTCGCTACAGATGGAGGCGACGTGGTGGACGATGGCGAGCGTGGCACCGGCGATGGCGACGACGATGCCGGTGACGATGATGGAGACGTCGGCGATGGTGATAGCGACGCGTCCGAGGGCGACCTGGAGGACGCGGTGAGTGATATGTTTGATTGAACCTACGCTTCTTTGTCGCTGACCCTACATATGAAAGCTCGGGGACGGCCCTGAAGGTTGTAAGAGCATTTTGGGAGGGGAAGCCCCTCATGTAAATAGATTATTGCTTTTTCTCTTTAGGTTAGGCTAAAAATGTGTTTCCATAAATCCGCGAGTCCTTCCATGAGCCTAACGCCGCAGTTTACCTTTGTCCGGGCCAGTTCCGGACCGGGCCATGAGGTCTTGAGTTTCGGAGGAGCCTGTCGATCCGCCCGAGGGGGCCTCGCGAGAAGCGAGCGTTTAGCCATGGAAGGATGTGTGCGCAGCACGCGTGTGCCATGCCCAGCCCCCGCTCGCGAGGAGCTCTCTAGGGGGGGGAGGCAGCAGGGGTGAACCCCGAACCAGGGCAAGGAGCCAAATCGCAAGAAATCACAGGAACGAGAAAAGACACCCCCCCCCCCCGCGCTTGTCAACGAAAATTCAGCTTTGATACGTCCATTTTGCATCATGCTTTTATATCGATATTTATTGCATTATGGACTGTTATTTCACTTTATGTCACAATACTTATGGCTATTTTCTCTTATTTTACAAGGTTTACATAAAGAGGGAGAATGCCGGCAGCTGGAATTCTGGTCTGGAAAAGGAGCAAATATTAGAGACCTATTCTGCGCAACTCCAAAAGTCCTGAAACTCCACAGAACGTCTTAAAATAAATAAAGAAAAATCCACGGCAAAGATGAAGGCCAAGGGGCCCACACCCTTCTCACGAGGGTGGGGGGCGCCCCCCCTAGGGCACGCCCCTACCTCGTGGGCCCCCTGGTGGCTCTCCGATGCCCATCTTTTCCTATATGAGGTCTTTTGATGAGAAAAAATAAGGAGGAACTTTTCGGGACGAGACTCCGCCGCCACGAGGCGGAACCTTGGAGGATCCAATCTAGAGCTCCAGCAGAGCTGTTCTGCCGGGGATACTTCCCTCCCGGAGGGGGAAATCATCACCATCGTCATCACCAAAGCTCCTCTCATCGGGAGAGGGCAATCTCCATCAACATCTTTACCAGCACCATCTCATCTCCAAACCCTAGTTCATCTCTTGTATCCAATTCTTGTCTCAAAGTCCGGGATTGGTGCTAGTAGGTTGCTAGTAGTGTTGATTACTCCTTGTAGTTGATGCTAGTTGGTTTATTTGGTGAAAGATCATATGTTTAGATCCTATATGCATATTATTACCCCTCTGATTATGAACATGAATATGCTTTGTGAGTAATTACGTTCGTTCCTGAGGACAAGGGAGAAGTCTTGCTATGAGTAGTCATGTGAATTTGCTATTTGTTTGATATTTTGATAAGATGTATGTTGTCTAACCTCTAGTGGTGTTATGTGAACGTCGACTACATAACACTTCACCATTATTTGGGCCTAGAGGAAGGCATTGGGAAGTAATAAGTAGATGATGGGTTGCTAGAGTGACAGAAGCTTAAACCCTAGTTTATGCGTTGCTTCGTAAGGGGCTGATTTGGATCCATATGTTTCATGCTATGGTTAGGTTTACCTTAATACTTTTGTTGTAGTTGCGGATGCTTGCAATAGAGGTTAATCATAAGTGGGATGCTTGTTCAAGTAAGAACAACACCCAAGCACCGGTCCACCCACATATCAAATTATCAAAGTATCGAACGCGAATCATATGAACGTGATGAAAACTAGCTTGACGATATTCCCATGTGTCCTCGGGAGCGCTTTTCCTATTATAAGAGTCTGTTCTGGCTTGTCCTTTGCTACAAAAGGATTGGGCCATCTTGCTGCACTTTATTTACTTTTGTTACTTGTTGCTCGTTACAACCTATCTTATCACAAAACTATCTGTTACCACTTATTTCAGTACTTGCAGAGAATACCTTGCTGAAGACCGCTTATCATTTCCTTCTGCTCCTCGTTGGGTTTGACACTCTTATTTATCGAAAGGACTATGATAGATCCCCTATACTTGTGGGTCATCAAGACTCTTTTCTGGCGCCATTGCCGGGGAGTGTAGCGCCTTTGGTAGGTGGAATTTGGTAAGGAAAAAAATATATAGTGTGCTGAAATTTACTGTCACTTGTTACTATGGAAAGTAATTCTCTGAGGGGCTTGTTCGGGGTATCTTCACCCCATCCAGTAGAGCAAAGAGTTGCTCCTCAACCTACTGAACCTATTGAAAATGAAATTCCTTATGAGTATCCTTCGGGTATGATAGAAAAACTGCTAGCTAACCCTTTTACAGGAGATGGAACAAAGCATCCTGATGAGCACTTAATATATGTGGATGAAGTTTGTGGATTATTTAAGCTTGCAGGTATACCCGATGATGTTGCTAAGAAGAAGGTCTTCCCTTTATCTTTGAAGGGAGACGCGTTGATATGGTATAGGCTATGTGATGATATGAGATCATGGGACTATAAAAGATTGAAGCTGGAATTTCATCAAAAGTATTACCCTATGCATCTTGTTCATCATGATCGCAATTATATATATAATTTCTGGCCTCACGAAGGAGAAAGGACCGCTCAAGCTTGGGGGAGGCTTAAATCAATGTTATATTCATGCCCCAATCATGAGCTCTCAAGAGAAATAATTATGCAAAGTTTTTATGCTCGGCTTTCTGAAAACAATCGCACCATGCTCGATACTTCTTGTGCTGGCTCTTTTATGATGAAGACTATTGAATTCAGATGGAATTTATTGGATAAAATTAAACGCAACTCTGAAGATTGGGACCTCGACGAAGGTAAGGAGTCAGGTATGACACCTAAGTCTGATTGTGTTAAATCTTTTATGGACACCGATATTTTCCGTAAGTTTAGCACTAAATATGGACTTGACTCTGAGATAGTAGCCTCTTTCTGTGAATCTTTTGCTACTTATGTTGATCTCCCTAAGGAGAAGTGGTTTAAATATCATCCTCCCATAGAAGTAAAAGTAGCTGCACCTATTAAAGTTGAAGAAAAGACTGTCACTTATAATGATCCTATTGTTCCTACTTCTTATATTGAGAAACCACCTTTCCCTATTAGAATAAAGGATCATGCTAAAGCTTCCACTGTTGTTCGTAAAAGCAATATTAGAACTTATACACCTCCTGAGCAAGTTAAAGTAGAACCTAATATTGCTATTGTTAAAGATCTCTTGTCTGATAATATTGATGGGCATGTTATTCAGTTCGAAGGTGAAACTGCTAGAATTGCTAAACCTTGTGCTAAAGATAAACATAGACCTGTGGTAGGCGTGCCTATTATTTCTGTTAAAATAGGAGATCATTGTTATCATGGCTTATGTGATATGGGTGCTAGTGCTAGTGTTATACCGCATACTTTCGAAGAAATTAAGAATGAAATTGCACCTGTTGAGTTAGAAGATATTGATGTTACTATTAAACTTGCTAATAGAGATACTATTGCACCAATTGGAATTGTTAGAGATGTTGAAGTCTTGTGTGGGAAAACTAAATATCCTGCTGATTTTCTTGTTCTTACTTCTCCGCAAGATAGCTTTTGTCCAATTATATTTGGTAGACCCTTCTTAAATACTGTCAAGACTACCATAGACTGCACTAAGAATATTGTTACTATTGGTTTGGATGATATGGTTCATGATTTTAATTTCTCTAAATTTAGTAAACAACATCATGAGGAAGAATTACCTAGTAAGGATGAAATTATTGGTCTTGCTTCTATTGCCATACCTCCTAGTGATCCTTTAGAACACTATTTGCTAGACCATGAAAATGATATGTTCATGAATGAAAGAAGGGAAATAGATGAAGTATTCTTTAAACAGGAAACTATTCTGCATCACAACTTGCCAGTTGAAATTTTAGGGGATCCTCCTCCACCCAAGGGTGATCCCGTGTTTGAGCTCAAACCCTTGCCTGATAATCTTAAATATGCTTATCTTGATGAAAAGAAGATATATCCTGTTATTATTAGTGCCAACCTTTCAGAGCATGAAGAAGAAAGATTATTGAAAACTCCGAAGAAGCACCGTGATGCTATTGGATATACTCTTGATGATCTTAAGGGCATTTGTCCCACTCTATGTCAACATAAAATAAATTTAGATGCAGATGCCAAACCAGTTCGTGATCCTCAACGACGTCTGAATCCTAAAATGAAAGAAGTGGCAAGAAAAGAAATACTAAAGCTTCTGGAGGCAGGTATAATCTATCCCGTTGCTGATAGTGAGTGGGTAAGTCCTGTCCATTGTGTCCCTAAGAAGGGAGGTATTACTGTTGTTCCTAATGATAAAGATGAATTGATTCCACAAAGAATTATCACGGGTTATAGGATGGTAATTGATTTCCGCAAATTAAATAAAGCTACTAAGAAAGATCATTACCCCTTACCTTTTATTGATCAAATGCTAGAAAGATTATGCAAACATACACACTATTGCTTTCTAGATGGTTATTCTGGTTTCTCTCAAATACCTGTGTCGGCTAGAGATCAATCAAAGACTACTTTTACATGCCCTTTTGGTACTTTTGCTTATAGATGTATGCCTTTTGGTTTATGTAATGCACCTGCTACCTTTCAAAGATGCATGATGGCTATATTCTCTGACTTTTGTGAAAAGATTTGTGAGGTTTTCATGGACGACTTTTCCGTCTATGGTTCCTCTTTTGATGATTGCTTGAGCAATCTTGATCGAGTTTTGCAGAGATGTGAAGAAACTAATCTTGTCTTGAATTGGGAAAAGTGCCACTTTATGGTTAATGAAGGTATTGTCTTAGGGCACAAAGTTTCTGAAAGAGGCATTGAAGTTGATAAAGCCAAGGTTGATGCTATTGAAAAGATGCCATGTCCCAAGGACATCAAAGGTATAAGAAGTTTCCTTGGTCACGCTGGATTTTATAGGAGGTTCATTAAGAAAGCGTTAGTCTCTGCACCTGTTGTTCAGCCACCTGATTGGAACCTACCCTTTGAAATTATGTGTGATGCTAGTGATTATGCTGTAGGTGTTGTTCTAGGGCAAAGAGTTGATAAGAAATTAAATGTTATTCATTATGCTAGTAAGACTCTAGACAATGCTCAAAGAAATTATGCTACTACTGAAAAAGAACTCTTAGCAGTTGTATTTGCTTGTGATAAGTTCAGATCTTATATTGTTGATTCTAAAGTAACTATTCAAACTGATCATGCTGCTATTAAATATCTTATGGAAAAGAAAGATGCTAAACCTAGACTTATTAGATGGGTTCTCTTGCTACAAGAATTTGATTTGCATATTGTTGATAGAAAGGGAGCTGAGAACCCCGTTGCAGACAACCTGTCTAGGTTAGAAAATATTCTTGATGACCCACTACCTATTAATGATAGCTTTCCTGATGAACAATTAAATGTTATAAGTACTTCTCATAGTACTCCATGGTATGCTGATTATGCTAATTATATTGTTGCTAAATTTATACCACTTAGCACTACTAGGGAAAAGGCTAGCAGCAGCGCGGGTTTTAGGCCTATCAGTAGCGCGGGGATATGCGCTACTGATAAGGCGCTACAGCTATTCCTTAGTAGTAGCGCGTGTTACACGCGCTACTGCTAGGACAAGTAGCTGCAACGTTTGTTCAATCCCGCCGCGCTACTGCTAATGTAACTACTGGCAGCGCGTTTTCGGTCCATCGCTACTAGTATTCTTTTTTATTTATTTTTTTATTTTTAGTGTATTTATCGTACAAATATTGGTACAATACCAATTATGAGGTTTACATCATTATGTCCATAACAGTGTGTCAAATGAAGGTGGATTAGTTTCAAGTGGAGGCAATATGTGGTGCATGTCAAAAGTATACTACAAATCCAAACTTGATCTAGTTTGGACTAGTAGTACTTTCGATGTGCACCACATGTTGCCTCCACTTGAATCTAATCCGCCAACACAAGCTATTTAATCATCATCATAGTCATTACCACCAACATTAGCTATTTAATTATCATAGTCATAGTGTAGCACACATCATCATCTTCAAACTCTCATTCTAGCTAGCTAATCACCACCAACACTAGCTAATAATAATCATCATAGTCATTACCACCAACATTAGCTATTTTATCATCATAGTAATAGTGTAGCACATCATCATCCTCAAACTCATTTCTAGCTAGCTAATCACTCCTGCTGCTCTCTCTTAGGTAAAATAACATAAAACATGTGTAGCTATCCTCCTTGATCAAGTTGGAGCATGCAGATAAACCTGTCTCCTAATTTTGGGTAGCACATCTGTTTGCTGCCCCCTAGTACTTCTCTGCGCTCCCCCATCACATATCTGGTCCAGTCTTGCACTATTAAGCATTCATCGTTGATCTTGAATGCACTAAAGTAACATGTAGGATATCTTGGCCGTAAGCTAATAATACTCATGGTACCTTTAGTCTCGATCCCATAAGGCACAACATTCATCGGGAGTCCCTGTTGATAAAACATCGTATGGTAACATACTTAGCAATGAAGTTTAGCTTCACAAATAATGTATGGAAAAGATGCACTGAGGAAAAATAGTAAAAATCTTACCATCCTTCCTAAATAGATGTGACCGTAGTTCATTACGAACACTATTGGTCGCACATTTTCAGTACTAACATTTCTAAGTCCAGGAAGAAAATTTGTCTTGACAGTATCAAGATCCTCAAGCCATGAAACATAATGACTTAGCTCCTCGCAGTTTAGTTCAGCCCCGGGATAGTAGTAGGTCCTATCTACCAAGCGCTGGACATGTTTGCTTGCACCGAAATAAGCTGACAATACAAATTAGTTGTCAATTATTTTTGAATAAACAATATCAAAGACATAAATATGGTTGAGAAACTTACATAATGGTGTAACTGGAGGCGTCTGCACATCGACCCAGATGTCGGTATTACCTTCAATATCATCTTCCGGACGAATATCAAAGGTGATAACCATATCAGGCTCAAATGCATAAGTCTTGCATAGTGCTAGCCATGTTTTGCATCCAAAATAGGTGTAGTCGTCTGAATTTTATAATTTTGCGTGGAAAATATAACCATGCTCGGTCTTCAAGTAAACTTTCTTTACCTCCATAGTATGACTGAAACCTATCTTATCCAATACAAAAACTCTTGCATGGCAGGGGATACGCTAGTAGAATAGTAAAAAGAATATAAGTTGAAGCAAATGAAGCAGATGTCATGCTTAATCACGAAAAAAGACTTGTCGTTGTGACTTACTGTATCCACTTCGAAGTTCTCGTCTAGCTTGATGCTGAAGCGCCTATCATCATCTAGGAAGATTCCGTCGCACAGGCCGTGCTCGTCTTCGCAGTATTTGCAAATACCGAAATCCTTTTTGTCGTCAGACATTTCCTATGTTCATAGTTAAAACATTAATTGAAAATCGATAGAAGACAACTACCAGGATACTCAAGACACAAATCCAGGGCACTCGATATTTCCTACATATTCTGGCAAAAGTCATGCCAAAATTCATGGAAAAATCTGGCATGACCTTTGCTAAAATAGGACATATCGAGCGCCTGAAATTTGCCGAAACGGAAATGAATCAACACTCCGGCAAAACATAGGCCACTCGGAGGTGTAACCTGCAAACATGACCGGCCACTTGGATATTGAGCAACACAAGATATACATTTCAAAATATCTTATAGGACTCAAATTAGCATGCATTCAATAAGAAAAAGTAAATCATCTCATGCGTCCGTACATCGTCGAATATTATCACTAATACATCCTGAATAGTTTCATACATATAACATCACTAGTACAACTAAAACCCTAGCACACGACGGGTATCGGTGCGGGCGGTGGACACCCACAGAGAAGGAACCATCACGGGATCATAGCTCCAGTGAGATCCCTGGAGAACCTGCCAGGTATTGGAGAACCTGTGCTCCAACGCAAACAAGTAGCGACGGACGTGCGCGTCCTCCTCACTGACACGGTGACGCACCACCTCCGCGGAGTCCTTGAGCCTCTGGACCGTCACTGGCCCACGCGACCGCCACCAAAGAAGGTTCAGGTCAACGACAGGCTGGCTCCTCACCAACCTGCGCCCCCCGGTAGGTAGCGCCTCCCAGTACCACCTCGGTGGAGCCCAGTCCCGGACATGGCCCATCTGGTCAAGCAGGTGTCGTCCTCTGCCGACTCGACGACGAGGATGCGGGATAGGCATCGTCCACGTCGATGCGAGAAAAATTGCTTTAACTAAAAGAATAGCAACAAGTTCTTACTAACTAGTTCTATTAATTCAACTCGTTCTTACTAAATATAAACTTACTATAAATAGAAAGAAACTAGCACATCTACTACTACTAATTAACATCTAACTACTACATATACTACTAATTAACATCTAACTACTACATCTACTACTAATTAACATCTACTACTGCTAATTATACAACTAGTTTACCATCACTACTTCTAAAAATCATTATCTATGAACCCTAAATTAACATCTACTACTACTAAAATCATCTACTAACTAAGAAAAGAGAGAGGGGGTGGGGGAGGGGTGGGGGGCTTACAGAGGGAGAGACGTTGGCGGGGAGGTGCTCGGCGACGAAGGGGCGGCGAGGGCGGGCTCGGGATCGGGAGGCGACGGTCCTGGGCGGCGGGCTCGGTCGAGGGCGGCGGCGGTGAGGTCAAGGGTGGCGACAGTGTGGTCGAGAGCAGCAGCGGTGAGGTTGAGGGCGGGCGGTGGCGGTGAGGGCAGGCGCACTCGGGCTCGGGCGGCGGCGACAGGAGTAGGGGAACCGGCTGGGGGGGGGGGGAAAGGGGGACTTAGCAAAATTTTGATTCGGGGGGGGGTTAACTCGAACTAGCAGTAGCGCTCATATGGAAAATGCGCTATAGCTAACTTATCTATAGCGTGTTTTAGAGAAAACCGCTACTGCTAATGGAAGCAGTTATTTCTTTTGTTTATCCCAATATCAGTAACACTTTGTCCTGAAAAAACGCTATAAGTCTAAGCAATGTAAAAACATCAAAAATATACATTGGTCATCATTGATCTTTTTGTGTATAATCTAAATAGTCAACATGAATCCTCACTGTACCTGTATAGGTACAGGCGAGGACTCATATTGCAACCACAAATCATACACATATAGTTCAATGAAGACCAAGTGCTCGAGATAGGTTGAGAAGTAACATATTTAAGGTGGTAAACACCTTGTTCGCTTAGCAGTATGGGACTAAACTTAATTAGTTGCGGTGATACTTAGCAGCAGCGAGTTTTGAAGAAAATCGCTGCTACTAAGTTCTTTAGCAGTAGCGCGTCCACGGGAAGGGCGCTACTACTATATCTAGCCTGGGGGCAACACCGTGGCAATTATAGTAGTAGCGCTCTTTTCACCTAGAGCGCTACTGCTACTTAGTCATTAGTAGCGCTCTTTACTGAAGCTTGCTACTGCTAATTAGCAGCAGCGCCTGTTTTTAGACCGCGCTGCTGCTAAGATTCTGTGTATAAGGTTTTCCCTAGTAGTGTAGCTTCACATACCAACAAAAGAAAAAGTTCTTCTATGATTTGAGACATTACTTTTGGGATGACCCACATCTTTATAAATAAGGAGTAGATGGTGTTATTAGACGTTGTGTACCTGAGCATGAACAGGAATAGATCCTACGCAAGTGTCATTCCGAGTCTTATGGAGGACACCACGCTGGAGATAGAACTGCACATAAGGTATTGCAATCTTGTTTCTATTGGCCTACTCTCTTCAAGGATGCCCGTAAGTTTGTCTTGTCTTGTGATGAATGTCAAAGAATTGGTAATATTAGTAGATGTCAAGAAATGCCCATGAATTATTCTCTTGTAATTGAACCATTTGATGTTTGGGGCTTTGATTATATGGGACCTTTTCCTGCCTCTAATGGATACACACATATTCTAGTTGCTGTTGATTACATTACTAAGTGGGTAGAAGCTATTCCAACTAGTAGTGCTGATCATAACACTTCTATTAAAATGCTTAAGGAAGTTATTTTCCCGAGATTTGGAGTCCCTAGATATTTAATGACTGATGCTGGTTCACACTTTATTCATGGTGCTTTCCGTAAAATGCTTGCTAAATACGATGTTAATCATAGAATTGCATCTCCTTATCACCCACAGTCTAGTGGTCAAGTAGAGTTGAGCAATAGAGAGCTCAAATTAATTTTGCAAAAGACTGTTAATAGGTCTAGAAAGAATTGGTCTAAGAAACTTGATGATGCATTATGGGCTTATAGAACTGCATACAAAAATCCTATGGGTATGTCTCCGTATAAAATGGTTTATGGAAAAGCATGTCACTTACCTCTCGAACTAGAACATAAGGCATATTGGGCTATTAAAGAGCTCAACTATGATTTTAAACTTGCCGGTGAGAAGAGGTTATTTGATATTAGCTCACTTGATGAATGGAGAACCCAAGCTTATGAAAATGCCAAGTTGTTTAAAGAAAAAGTTAAAAGATGGCATGACAAAAGGATACAAAAGCGCGAGTTTAATGTAGGTGATTATGTATTGCTATACAACTCTCGTTTAAGATTTTTTGCAGGAAAACTTCTCTCTAAATGGGAAGGCCCCTATGTTATCGAAGAGGTCTATCATTCTGGTGCCATAACAATCAACAACTTCGAAGGCACAAATCCGAAGGTGGTAAACGGTCAAAGAATTAAACATTATATCTCAGGTAATCCCATAAATGTTGAAACCAATATTATTGAAACCGTAACCCCGGAGGAATACATAAGGGACACTTTCCGGAACGTTTCAGACTCCAAAAAGGAATAGGTATGTGGTACGTTAAGTAAACCAACTCCAAAACAATTTTAAGGCAATATTTCTCCATTTTGTAATATTTAGAAAAATAGAAAAATAAGTAGCAGTCCGGGAAGGACACGAGGGCCCCACGAGGGTGGTGGGCGTGCCCTACCCCCGTGGGCGCGGCCCCCTACCTCGTGAGCACCTCGTGTGCTTTCCGGACTCCGTTTTCTTGCATGATATGTATTTTGGTCGGTGAAAATTCATTATATATTCTCCCGAAGGTTTTGACTCCCGTATCACGCAAACCTCCTCTGTTCTTGTTTCGAGCTGTTTTCTGTCAGGGTTTTCCAGGCTAGGCATCATGTCGTCTCCCTCCTCCAACAATGGTGACAACGATGCTTGGCTAATGAAGATAGATCTAAAGAGGGAAGAACCCACGAAGGTCAACAAGGATGAAAGGATCAAGAAGGCCACGGAGGATCAAGCTCCAGCAGCAGAAGACACCCTTCAAATTGATCATAACCTTCTTACTCCAACTGAGATCGAAGCTTTCAAGATGATTGAGTTAGCTCGTGTTCAAAACAAGTATATCACACAAGAAAATATTTTGTTGAAGGAGCATATTGTCGCACTCAAGGGTATTATTCACAAGCTGGAGGACCTCTTATGCTCGATGTGCGATTATCCGTCACCTCCACCTTCTTCACCAACCAAGGAGACATGATCACATGGGTATGGGCACTCCCCTTGGCAACTGCCAAGCTTGGGGGAGGTGCCCCGGTATCGTATCACAATCACAACTCTTATCTTTACCGTTTTTCTTAGTTCAATCCTATTAGTAGTATCTTGATCTAGTAGAATAAAGTTTATGGCATGATCTAGTTTTGAGTTTTGCTTTATGATCTCTCCATGTAATCGAGTCCGTGAGCTATATATAATAAATATTAGTGTTGAGTCAAGGGCTTGATTAATGATTATTTTGCCATGATCTTGGGTGAATAAAAGAAAAGAGAAAAGAACAAAAAGAAACAAAAAGTTCATATTGATCTTATTGAGAGTAATGACTTCACATAAAAAGAGTATGATGATTAAAAGTTGTTGGGAGTTGGCAGACATAGCTTTGGTCATTGTTGCAGTTAATAGGAAGTAATAAGGAAAGAGAGGTTTCACATATAGATATATTATCATTGACATCTTTTATGATTGGGAGCACTCATTAAAATATGACATGCTAAAGAGTTGATGTTGGACAAGGAAGACGACGTAATGAGTCATGTCTTTCTTATATCTGAGATAAAGTATGTTGTCATGGATCCTCTAACTTGTTGAGCTTGCCTTTCCCCCTCATGCTAGCCAAATTCTCAGCACCAAGTAGAAATACTACTTGTGCTTCCAAATACCGTTAAACCATTTTTTCCATGAGAGTCTACCATATCTACCTATGGATTGAGTAAGATCCTTCAAGTAAGTTGTCATCACTGCAAAGCAATAAAAATTGCTCTAAATATGTATGATTGATTGGTGTGGGAGAAATAGGCTTTATACGATCTTGTGATGTGGAAGTAATAAAAGCGACGGACCGCATAATAAAGGTTCATATCACAAGGGGCAATATAAAGTGACAATATTTCGCATTGAGATTATATGCATCCAACCATAAAAGCGCATGGCAACATCTGCTTCCCTCTGCGAAGGGCCTATCCTTTATTATTATCTTCTACCTTATGCAAGAGTCATGGTGATCTTCACCTTTTCTTTTTCATTTTATCCTTTGGCAAGCTCAGCACATTGGAAAGAACATGATATATATATATATATATATATCTAATTGGATGTAGGGGAGCATGAACCATTATTGTTGACATTACCCTTGAGGTAAAAGGTTGTGGGGCAAAACTATAAGCCCCTATCTTTCTCTGTGTCCGATTAAAACTCCGTAACCACAAGTATCGCG
Organism: Triticum urartu; assembly: GCF_003073215.2. Lineage (NCBI taxonomy): Eukaryota > Viridiplantae > Streptophyta > Magnoliopsida > Poales > Poaceae > Triticum > Triticum urartu. The sequence goes on from NC_053028.1 coordinate 346,868,346, forward strand.
TGAGTGTTAGCAATTATGGAGGACTAAATGATAGTTGAGTATGCGGACTTGTTTTTTAGCCCTGACATAGACTCTTTCCGATGTTATGATAAATTACAATTGCTTCGATGACTGAGATTATAGTTTGTTAGAGCCCAATAAGGTTTATGATTTATACTTTTGCATTGTGAATAGATCATCACTAGAGCATAAGTAATCATATGACAAAATCTATGTATGTTTCTGTTATGAGAATAATCATGATGCCTTCATGTCCGTATTTTATTTTTATTAACGCCTCTACCTCTAAACATGAGGACATATTTATTGTTATCGGCTTTTCGCTTGAGGACAAGCGAGGTCTAAGCTTGGGGGAGTTGATACGTCCATTTTGCATCATGCTTTTATATCGATATTTATCGCATTATGGACTGTTATTTCACTTTATGTCACAATACTTATGGCTATTTTCCCTTATTTTACAAGGTTTACATAAAGAGCGAGAATGCCGGCAGCTGGAATTCTGGTCTGGAAAAGGAGCAAATATTAGAGACCTATTCTGCGCAACTCCAAAAGTCCTGAAACTCCACGGAACGTCTTAAAAGAAATAAAGAAAAATCCACGCCAAAGATGAAGGCCAGGGGCCCACACCCTTCTCACGAGGGTCCACACCCTTCTCGTGGGGCCCCTGGTGGCTCTCCGATGCCCATCTTCTCCTATATGAGGTCTTTTGATGAGAAAAAAATAAGGATGAACTTTTCAGGACGAGACTCCGCCGCCACGAGGCGGAACCTTGGCGGATCCAATGTAGAGCTCCGGCAGAGCTGTTCTGCCGGGGATACTTCCCTCCCGGAGGGGGAAATCATCACCATCGTCATCACCAAAGCTCCTCTCATCGGGAGAGGGCAATCTCCATCAACATCTTCACCAACACCATCTCATCTCCAAACCCTAGTTCATCTCTTGTATCCAATTCTTGTCTCAAAGTCCGGGATTGGTGCTAGTAGGTTGCTAGTAGTGTTGATTACTCCTTGTAGTTGATGCTAGTTGGTTTATTTGGTGAAAGATCATATGTTCAGATCCTATATGCATATTATTACCCCTCTGATTATGAACATGAATATGCTTTGTGAGTAATTACGTTCATTCCTGAGGACAAGGGAGAAGTCTTGCTATGAGTAGTCATGTGAATTTGGTATTCGTTTGATATTTTGATAATATGTATGTTGTCTAACCTCTAGTGGTGTTATGTGAACGTCGACTACATAACACTTCACCATTATTTGGGCCTAGAGGAAGGCATTGGGAAGTAATAAGTAGATGATGGGTTGCTAGAGTGACAGAAGCTTAAACCCTAGTTTATGCGTTGCTTCGTAAGGGGCTGATTTGGATCCATATGTTTCATGCTATGGTTAAGTTTACCTTAATACTTTTTTTGTAGTTGCGGATGCTTGCAATAGAGGTTAATCATAAGTGGGATGCTTGTTTAAGTAAGAACATCACCCAAGCACCGGTCCACCCACATATCAAATTATCAAAGTATCAAACGCGAATCATATGAATGTGATGAAAACTAGCTTGACGATATTCCCATGTGTCCTCGGGAGCGCTTTTCCTATTATAAGAGTTTGTTCCGGCTTGTCCTTTGCTACAAAAGGATTGGGCCATCTTGCTGCACTTTATTTACTTTTGTTACTTGTTGGTCGTTACAACCTATCTTATCACAAAACTATCTGTTACCACTTATTTCAGTACTTGCAGAGAATACCTTGCTGAAAACCGCTTATCATTTTCTTCTGCTCCTCGTTGGGTTCGGCACTCTTACTTATCGAAAGGACTACGATAGATCCCCTATACTTGTGGGTCATCAAGCTTCAACTTAAATCCAAAGCCAGAAAACAGGGCTACAAAAAGAGAGATGAAAGCAAATGGCCGCGTCCGGCACCTAGTCTAGTTTTCTTGTCTTCTCACCAGTGCGGAGCTAAGTGATGCCTCTAGTCGTGGGAGGGAGCCCCCGAGGCCCGAGGGCGGCACTCCTGAGACTCCGGGGCATGTACGGCCCCACTCATTATTACGTGAGAGTGTCACGAGCGGAGATCTTCACATGCGCGAGACTTACTTCATATCGCCAAACGAGGGCCCCGCCTTGCACCACCCTCGACCACCACTGGGGCGACCGATAACCAGGACGACACCAGGGGGCAAAGGGGACGCCAGCGGCGCCCGCAGCGACCACGGGTCCTTTGCTGGGGGAAGGCTCGCCGGCACCTCCCCAGTAGAGGGCCTACCTCCGGGGGATGTCTTGCTCCGTGTGATGCGGGGAGGGGCCTTGCTCCCAGATCCTCCCCAACAGCCCCCAGTGTGCTCCCCCTGGCGGAAGGGGGGCCGCCGAGCTGGGGCCGCCGTCCGCCACCGTGACCTGATCCTCCTGCGACCCATGGTTAGCATAAGCTTGTTCCTTAGAGATTAGTGGTACCCTGTAGCTGTCGTTGCTGGCATGGTTGGTGAGGCTTCCGAGAGGCTCCTGGAAAGCCCCAGTTTCTAGTGCCTCCTCCTCCCAGCTCGGCTCGAGTCGTCTTCCAGCGCGTACTCCTAGTCCATCATGCGAGGTACGTAGGCCTCCGAGGCCGCCGCCTCGAAGACCTCACCATAGTGCCCCACGCTCCATATCGCCCGGCCCAGCGCACCACCCAGAGTGATGTGACCTCATGTGTTATCGCCAAAAGTATGGTCAATAACACCAACCAGAGAAGGACATAAAAGTATGTAATTCCTGCCAAGCGCAATGAGAAAAAGAAACAAAAAGAAGCTACTGTTGTGCGTAAAGGCAATCAAGAAATTGAATTGAGAGACAACTTTGTACGTTGTGGCAAGATGGCAAAACATATTTCTATTGGGCATGTTCAGCTTGTTGCAGCAGAGGAAGTCGATCCACAATTTAGAACTCCATGCATGCAAACCCATCTACGTGAACGTGTAAGGGAGTAGTACTAGTTGTTTTGGCCTTTTGTGATCAATGTGCCGTATTTTTCAAATTATTAATTAGTGATTATTTAGGAGAGTTGGATTAGTACTAGTAGCAGACCATGGCTATGATTAGGTTGGAGTCCAATTAGTATTCGGCCCATACAAAAAGAGTCCAGGTGGGTTGTACCTTGTGCCTGCATGCACTATTAAAAGGGCCAGCCGGCCGTGTATCAAGGAGGTTAGGTTTTGGAGTTAATTAAACCAGAAAATCGCCAAGATGTGGCGGCGGCCAATTTTGTGTTCTTGCTTCTGTTGAGAACCCATCGTGGTTTGTTCTTGTGCGTGTGGATTGGAGAGCTGCTCCAATTGCTACACGTGATCTGCTAAAGATCGTCCAGGTGATTCCGACCATCGTGGGGTTCGCTTGTTGTTTGGTTGGGTTTGCATCTTGGTAAACCTAATTCTAGATCGTTGTCAGTCTGCTATATATAAACTGATTTGTACTGTGAAAGATTGGGAAATTGTTCGCGCCGTCGTTTTTCTGTTGACGGACGCATCAAGTGGTATTCAGAGCAAGGTTGATCATAGTACAATTTTTTTTCCTCGGCTATTTGATTCAATTGTTTGAGAGATGGTGAATTCGCAGCATGAGAAATCTGATCGTGAGGAGGGCGATGAACTTACAGAGGATCTGAATATAAGTGATGATTTACGTATCCATCTGATGTTGATCAAGGGAGCGAACAAGAAGCTTGGGACAAGGGTTGAGGAGTTGTCTGCAAATATTGTTGGCGTCGAGGACAGGTTGAATGAGCGTTTGACTGCCAGCGACCGACAGCGCACTGATAGTCCACAGGTGGTGACTGTGAGTCTTAATCGGCTCACCGCAGCAGTTCAGCGCCTTCAGGCGAGAGATGTGGCACCCCGACAGTCCCGCTCACCACGACGACGTCGTGACCGCGACAATGACGATGATGGTGATTTTTCTGAGGATTCCGATGCCCGTGGAGGCTTACCTCACTGACCACGACATGATGCTGGGGCTCACCGCCATGCTGGGCAGCGCCGTGACTATGGCGGCAATGGTGCCCACGAGGATGATGGTTTGGGTCAAATCAAGATAATCATACCTGAATTCTCGAGACGTTGTGCTGACCCAGAGAAATATTTGGAGTGGGAGATGCGCATAAATCAGATTTTTGACGGTCACAACTACTCCGAAGAGAAAAGGGTTCGTGTTGCATCTATGGAATTTACAGAGTATGCTCTTGTATGGTGGGATAATAAGAAATGTACTAATGAGCGACCAGCGACATGGGCTGACATGAAGCGAATCATGAGGGAACGTTTTGTGCCTGCTTACTACACTCACCAGCTTCATAGTAGACTGCGTCGTCTAGTGCAAGGTACGAAATCAGTTGATGAGTACTATAAGGAGATGCAAGTTTTGATGATCCGTACAGCTGTGCGTGAGTCTGTGGAGGCGACCATGGTACGTTTCTTTGAGGGGTTAGAAGAAAAGATCCGCGACCGTATTGATTTAATGCAATATAATGATATTCATGAGTTGCTTCATCAAGCGGAGCGTGCTGAACGTTGGGTATTGGAGAAGCAAGCTTCATAGACTCGTCCAACTTACAACAGTGGGCGACGTGGTTCTTCTCCTATTGATGGTGGGTTTAGTGCTAAACCGACTCCTTCTTATAAGTCGGGAAGCATTGAACAGAGCAAAGTGGCGGCTGCGTCAAAGGAGGTTTCTCAGGTTTCATCTAATGCATCTTCATCTCATCATCGTAATATTATTTGCCACAAGTGTGGAGGATGTGGACACATGAAGCATGAATGTTCCAATCAACGAAGGGTTCTACTTGTTGATGTGGAATATATTTCAGAATCTGAAGATGAGACGCCTAAGTTAGAGGATGGAATTGAAAGAGGTCATGGTGATACCATACTATGTTATCCTCAAGATGATCCTGATATGGAGAGTTTGCTAGCACATAAGGTCCAGCGAGATGACAAGACCATTGTTGAACAAGGACAACGGCGGAGTATTTTTCAAACTGCATGTATCATCAAGGGAGAGGTTTGCAAACTGATAATTGATGGCGGCAGTGCTAGCAACATGATTAGCAAGTATGTGGTGGAGTCTCTTTCTTTGTCAACATGGGAGCACCCAAAACCATACTATATGAAGTGGATAAATGATGTGGGAAAAGTGAAGGTAACACATAGGGTGAAGGTGCCTTTTTCTGTTGATGGCTATGTTGATAAGGTGGAATGCGACGTTATGCCAGTACATGTTTGTCACCTTATTTTGGGGCGTCCATGGCAGCATGATGTTAATGCTCTTCATCATGGGCGAACAAACAGGTACACTTTTATGCATAAGGGTGAGTTCTATGCTATTCTTCCCAAGGATGCAAACACTATAAAGTGTACTGTTGAAGTGTTCAAGAAAAAATCAGCAAAGTATAGGTCAAAACCAAGGACGGTTTTGTTTCAAGGAAGGGAGGATGATGTGACCTCATGTGTTATCGCCAAAAGTATGGTCAATAACACCAACCAGAGAAGGACAGAAAAGTATGTAATTCCTGCCAAGCGCAATGAGAAAAAGAAACAAAACGAAGCTACTGTTGTGCGTAAAGGCAATCAAGAAATTGAATTGAGAGACAACTTTGTACATTGTGGCAAGATGGCAAAACGTATTTCTATTGGGCATGTTCAGCTTGTTGCAGCAGAGGAAGTCGATACACAATTGAGAACTCCATGCATGCAAACCCATCTACATGAACGTGTAAGGGAGTAGTACTAGTTGTTTTGGCTTTTTGTGATCAGTGTGCCATATTTTCCAAATTATTAATTAGTGATTATTTAGGAGAGTTGGATTAGTACTAGTAGCAGACCGTGGCTATGATTAGGTTGGAGTCCAATTAGTATTCGGCCCATACAAAAAGAGTCCAGGTGGGTTGTACCTTGTGCCTGCGTGCACTATTAAAAGGGCCAGCCGACCGTGTATCAAGGAGGTTAGGTTTTGGAGTTAATTAAACCAGAAAATCGCCAAGATGTGGCGGCGGCCAATTCTGTGTTCTTGCTTCTGTTGAGAACCCATCATGGTTTGTTCTTGTGCGTGTGGATTGGGGAGCTGCTCCAATTGCTACACGTGATCTGCTAAAGATCGTCCAGGTGATTCCGGCCATCGTGGGGTTCGCTTGTTGTTTGGTTGGGTTTGCATCTTGGTAAATCTAATTCTAGATTGTTGTCAGGATGCTATATATAAACTGATTTGTACTATGAAAGATTGGGAAATTGTTCGCGCCGTCGTTTTTCTGTTGACGGACGCATCACAGAGGTAGGTAGGGCGGCATCCCACCGGGGCCGTAGGTGGCGACGCTCGTACCTGCGCTCGTTGGAGGTGGCGGGGGTGCGATTGGGCGTCCGGTGCCGTTGGCCACGCTAGTGTCGATGGATCTCAGAGGCGCGCCCGGGGCCGCGCAGGCGCGGCGAGGCCTGCCATGCGATCCGGCCACGGCCTGCGGTGTAAGCAGGGAGCAGAAGGGAGGCGCTTCCGAGGCTGCGGTGTCCAGCAGCTCGGTGACACACTCCAGTAGTGCATCCCGGCCGCTCTCCATCAGCCAGCATCGCAGCAGCTCGTGAGCCACCGTGAGCGCGGCCCTCATGTTTGCTTGTTCCCATCAGGTGTGCGGCGCCGTGGCCGTGGCATGGCTTGAAGCCCTTGAAGCTGCCCATACATGGCGTGGAGTAAGGGTGGATGGCGCTTGACCGCGCCGCCCATGCCCTGCAGCGCTCGGCGGTGCGCGTGCTGCCTGGGGTGCGGAGTTGAGGTCTTCTTGGGCAGGCGGGGCCGCCCGAGCCGGCGAGGCTCCCCACCGGTCAGCATTGGTCCTTGGGTCACCGGACATTGGAGCTGCGGGGTGTCGGTGGATTGACTGGTGAAAGGAAGACTACGATGCACCCCTACCTGGAGTGCCAAATGTCATATTTCAGGTTCCGGCAAAACCCTTGAGGTTCGAACAATGGGGTGCGCACGAAGATCTCCCCCCTCTCTAGCTCGCGCACTCAACGATCTCACGACCTAGCTTGACGGACCGAAAGAACACGAGACACAAGATTTATACTGGTTCGGGCCACCGTTGTGGTGTAATACCCTACTCCAGTGTGGTGTGGTGGATTGCCTCTTGGGCTGAGGATGAACAATTACAAGGGAAGAATATCCCCCTAAGGAGAGGTGTTCTTGTGCTTAGTGAACTGGTGTGAGGCTAAGGATGGAATAGCTCCGATCCAAGATGAGGTCGATCCCCCTAGGTATGGTGGTGGCTAGTCCTATTTATTGAGTCCCTGGTACGCTTCCCAAATATTGAGCGGGAAGGGATCCCACAACAGCCAATTTGAAGGGAGACAACTAGTACAAGTTATCCTGACAAAAGTAGTCTTCGCCTGCCAAAGGCTCTGGTGGTGACGCCGTCTTGGGCTCCACGGTGACCTCCGTCCTGCTGATCTTGGTCTTGTTGCACCGATATAGAAACCTTTGCCTGATGCCTTGGAACTCCTCGCCTACGCTTGCCCCCTTAGCACCAAAGAGGAAACGAGGACACTACGCTTGCTGGCGCCCGCCTGGTCTTGATCGCCATGGCTTACATCATTGGAACCTCGCGAGGTTTGCCTTGCCTTGATCTCTGCGCCCCTCGCGAGCCAGCCTGGTGAGGCCGCCCCTGAGGAGGTCTTGCATCATCCGCCTCGTGAGGCTTGTCCCCTCGCGAGGGTCTTGGGTGTTTGCTGGTGAAGATGGGCCGTACGGGGCCGCAGGATGAGCCATGCGGCGGGCCGTAGGCAGGCAAGTCTGGGGACCCCTTTCCCAGAACGCCGACAAATATCATTTCACTGTTCAATCATCGCTAGTAAAAGATGGGGACATGGACCCGCGTCGTGAGGGCAACTTCGACGGCCCACTCCGACGAGAGCGCGGCTGCAGCTGCCATGTGCGTGCTAACAAGGTGCATGAGCCCGACCACAATCTATGACTGGGCGGCCAAGGTAGCCCAAATGGGTGCTATTGCTTCTCAGGTGACGGCAGCAACATCTACCTCAGGGATATCAACTGGCGAGAGCGGCACAGCAGCTGTCCATTCCGCAGTGGCGGCCTTAGCCCTGATGGAGGCTGCCCACGACCATGTCGAGGTCGCACACACCCAGCTCGTGGCAGTCACCGCACATATCGAACGAAGCTTCTCCGACAATGTTAAGCAACCCACGGCCGAAGAGTTGGCAATCGCCGAGAGCGTTTGAGCAGCCGCCCGTTCCTCCGCTGCATACCTTGCGGCGACGGAGCCCGTCAAGCCCAAATCGTGGCCGCCCACGCCGAGCTTGTGGCGGCCTTTTCCAAAGAGATGGCGGACGCGGATGGCGAGATGCTTGTCGAGTATGGTGCAATGGATGCCATGGAGCCCCTTCCCCAGGAGACCGTCGGGCGCAAGCTGGACATGGAGGAGGCGGCGGAGATCGACGAGCACCAGCCGTAGTAGTACTCTTTGTTTTGTTTAACTAAGAGTGTTGGTCTTTAATTTGTTAGAGTAATGTTTAGGCCAGCCAACTCTGTTTAATTGATGAACTTGCTTGATTAAGAAGTGTGGGTGTGATGTGTACCCAAATTATGTAATGATGTGGATGACCAGTGTAACCAGGGAAATTGGAACCAAAATTTTGACGTTCAAATTCATCACACACGGGTTAATCTATCTGAATCGTTTGTGATGTTCACATATCGTACACAGTTCTAAATAAGGGACCGTGTCTGATGATACTTTACGCACCGGTTTTTTCACTGAACCGATTCAAAATTTTCGGCTTCCATGGAAATATCTACCTCCCCGCCCCCCCCTTACCAAAAGCCACATTTCCCCTATTTCCACCTTCCTTTCGAAGTTGAAACCTTCACTCCTTGCTTGCAGCGCCGCCCCCTCGCCGGCGACCCTCCTTCATGCTGCTCGGCCTCGTCCAGGCAGGGGATCCACACCAGACCCCCATCCTCCCCCTCCTTCCACATCCCACATGCCCCGACCGCCGACGCAACACCTTCCACCCAAATCACCGACCCCTCCACCAAATAAGCACCGCCCTAAGCCATGGTGCACGCATTATAGCCAGGAGCTCAAGGAGCATTTGGCAGTGAAGAAGCAAATCGCGGCTGCACGCGCGGATGAGGTCGCGATGGCTGCCATTCGTGCCGACCCCCAGATCTTGGAGGAGCACCTCGCCATCGAGGCCACCGTCGACGCCTCACACGCTGAATCCACGACGCGGCTGGCTACTTTAAACAACAGTTCGTGGCGTTTTCTCGAGGCCACCCTTGGTGCCTTCGATGAAGACTGCGAGGTGTTTTCTCAGCGTGCACGTGCTTACCTCAACTCGAGAGCCAACATGTTGGTGCCCGGAGCGGCTCAGGCAACTCACCACTATGATGAGGGCACCCACGATGCAGAGGCCTTGCCCTCTTCCATGTCCAAGGAGCCAATCATCATCGATATCTCCGACAATGAGGAGTAGCTTGTCTTATTAGCTCACTATAAGGACCCATGTTCAGTTTGCTAGCTACTGCCTTTCCTTAACATTCTAGTGAATTGCGCTACCTACTTTTACCATGCAATCTATTGCTCTAGTGTATATGTTCTATATGTCGTGCAATGTGGTGCTCACTTATTAACTTTTTGGTTAATTAGTTGTTGTGTTTTGTTAACTGTTTGGTTCAATTCTGCAAATGTGATGTTCAATTCTTCAGGGTGCAATTTTGTATTATCTTCCATGTGAGAAATAAATCGAATTTTTCTTTACAAAATACATGAAAAACAAATACAATTGCTATATTTCCAAGTTGTCAAGCATGCTTGGTTTGGTTAACTGTTTGATCTTCTAGTATGTTATACATTGTGCAATGTGGTGCTCAGTTAATGTTTGGTTCATTTGTTGTGGTGTTTAGTTAACTGTTTGGTTCCATTCTACAATGTGATGTTCAATTGTTGTGGGTGCATTCTGTTATTATATACCATGTGAGAATAAATCGAATTTGGTTGTACTAAATACATGAGAAACAAATACAATTGCTATATTTCCAAGTTGTTAAGCATGCTTGGTTTGGTTAACTATCTGATCTTCTATTAGGAGTATGCTATATTGTGCAATGTGGTGCTCAGTTAACTTTTGGTTCATCTGTTGTGGTGTTTAGTTAACTGTTTGGTTCAATTCTGCAATGCGATGTTCAATTGTTGTGGGTGCATTCTGTTATTGTATACCATGTGAGGAATTAATTGATTTTGGCTGTAGTAAATACATGAAAAACAAATAGAATTGCTATATTTCCAAGTTGTTAAGCATGCTTTGTTTGGTTAACTATCTGATCTTCTATTAGGAGTATGTTATATTGTGCAATGTGGTGCTTAGTTAACGTTTGGTTCATTTGTTGCGGTGTTTAGTTAACTATTTGGTTCAATTCTGCAATGTGATGTTCAATTGTTGTGTGCATTCTGTTATTGTACACCACGTGAGGAATAAATTGAATTTGGATGTAGTAAATACACGAGAAACAAATACAATTGCTATATTTCCAAGTTATTAAGCATGCTTGGTTTGGTTAACTGTCTGATCTTCTATTAGGAGTATGTTATATTGTGCAATGTGGTCCTTAGTTAGTGTTTGGTTCATTTATTGTGGTGTTTACTTAACTACTTGGTTCAGTTCTGCAATGCGATGTCCAATTGTCATGGGTAGAATTTTGTATTGTTGTGCATGTGAGGAATAAATTGAATTTGGTTGCACTTAATACATTAGAAACATATGCAAGTGCTATATTTACTAGTTATTAATCATGCTTGGTTTGGATAAATGGGTTTTCCATGTGGCTTGAATTAATTTGATGAATCTGCAATGTGCTTATTTTTCGTCAACATATTTTACTAATAGCATGTGAACCCTTACTTAACCTGATGACTAACTACCTTATATGTGTTGCAGGGAAACAATGTGAAGCACTGAGGTTTACAATCGAGGTTAGCACGTTCATGGTCTGTTGTCTAATAGCACATTATTGTGCAATTGCAGGAACCATTCTAATATTTAGGTTTTTAACAATTTGGTCTTGCACATGTAGGTCGTGCTGTTAGAGGTTTTGACCCACTGTTCGACCTTTTTTGCATATGGGTAAATGAGTTGTCCATGAATATCAATCAAGTCAAGAAACTCAGGAAGATTGTTAGGATAAAGAAATTAGCGACGAAAAACAACAAGATCTTTGTTTGCACAATGAAGAAGACATCAGTTCACTACAAGATGGTACTAACTATTACACCTTGCCTTTTTTATTCCTTTGCCCCATTTCCATTATAGAGAAGATATTTATGCACATCTTGGTTTTTAGGCCTTTCCAAAGTAGTTCACTTATGATTACCTCTCAAACTACCTCTATGGTCAGGAGGCGAGGAAGGTTTTCATACAACACCCACGGTTCAATATTGAAATGTTCCTGAAGAGGACGAAGGACGGATGGTCAATCATCCACAGGCACTGGCCTAAAGTTGAAAAGACCTTCAACATGAATGAAGGCTCAATATTTGCCTTTCGCTTCAGTAGTTTTCCAGATGAGATGCATCTGTCTATGTACCGTCTATGATGCTAATTTGGAAAGGTTCTATATGTTGCATGTGAAACTTGGTGCTGGTGCAGTTGTGTAATGGGGTAGCTAACTGCTGAAGCTATATCATGTTGTACTCTGATGTATTTCAATTATGAAATCCTGCTTCTTTAATATGGAAATGAAATATATTATGTGCTTAATATGAATGTCAATTAGATTAATAAATGGATTATTAATAATAGGGCAATTAGCCTGCTAATGGCGAATTAGCCTACTAATTGGGTTTTGCTATTGCAAACCATTATTGAGAAAATACCATGGGCGATGGCCTTAGGCAACGCACACAGTTTCTAGGAATAAACCATGTAGGATCAATGAACAATCACACACGATCTTCTCTTGAAAACTATTTGCGTTAGGCCACCTTACGCAAACATTTACCACATAAAAACTGTGTGTGATGGACAGCCTTTGCCACATAGTTTTAAAAGCACAAGTGCTCCCTAGGTGGTTTTGGTAATTAATGTCAACATATCTCTTGTTGGACAAATATTTTTATCTAGTATATTTCAGAAAGTTCAACAAAGGCATGGCATGAACAAGAGGATGTGGAACTCCTTCAAGAAGCTAAGGACAAAGATTGGCAAAAGCGCAAGACTCTTCATTTCTATTTTAGTGATCCAAGATCACATTGAGTCCATTGGAAAGCCAATACTATTAAAATGGGATGAGGTGTTGCTTAATGGTCTGCTTGCTGAAAGTGCTTAGTGATATGCTCCAAAGCCCTCAACCACTTTCTCAATTCCAACTATGTCCTAAACCTAAAGCCAAACTTGGCCCCACCGATTTGATCTATCCGGCGCCACCGAGTTCATTTGACATAGCCACTTCCAAAAACCCTAATCAGTTCGGTCTCACCGATGGGATCTCGGTCTCACCGAGATGGGCTTGCAAACTCTCTGTTGCCTGTTGCAATTATTTCGGTCTCACCGAGATACGCAGTCGGTCTAACCGAGTTTTCTTGACGAACTCTCTATTTGCTTATTACCAAAATCGGTCTCACCGAGTTTGTGTAATCGGTCAAACCGAGTTTAGGTTTTACCCTAACCCTAGCACATCAGTCCCACCGAGTTGGTATTGTCCGTCCCACCGAAAAGCCTAACGTTCACATTTTGAACCAGGTCGGTTTCACCGAGTTTCACTATTCGGTCCCACTGAGTTTGGTAAATTGTGTGCAACGGTTAGACTTTGTGTGGAGGCTATAAATACCCCTCCACGCCCTTCCATTTGAGAGAGAGCCATCAGAACGTGGCTACACTTCCAGCATTCATTTTCTGAGAGAGAACCACCTACTCATGTGTTGAGACCAAGACATTCCAATCCAACCACAAGAATCTTGATCTCTAGCCTTCCCCAAGTTGCTTTCCACTCAAATCATCTTTCCACCATATCCAAATCTGTGAGAGAGAGTTGAGTGTTGGGAGACTATCATTTGAAGCACAAGAGCAAGGAGTTCATCATCCACACACCATCTATTACCTTTTGGAGAGTGGTATCTTCTAGATTGGCTAGGTGTCACTTGGGAGCCCCCGTCAAGATTGTGGAGTTGAACCAAGGAGTTTGTAAGGGCAAGGAGATCGCCTACTTCGTGAAGATCTACCCAAGTGAGGCAAGTCCTTCGTGGGCGATGGCCATGGTGGGATAGACAAGGTTGCTTCTTCATGGACCCTTCGTGGGTGGAGCCCTCCGTGGACTCGGGCAACCGTTACCCTTCGTGGGTTGAAGTCTCCACCAACGTGGATGTACGATAGCACCACCTATTGGAACCACGCCAAAAATCCCCGTGTCTCCAATTGCGTTTGCACACTCCAATCCCATCCCTTTACTTTCTTGCAACTTTCATGCTTTACATTCTGCTACTCATATACTCTTGTCATGCTTGCTTGACATGTATTGTGAATGTTTAAACTTGTGCTAAAACTCCACCTTAACTTAATGAACTTAAAAACTGCTACTTTTCTTTGTTGAGGGTCTAATCACCCCCCTGTAGACACCTCTTCTCGATCCTTTCAATTGGTATCAGAGCATTGGTCTCCATTGCTTTGGTTTAATCACCATTGGAGGAAGATGGATGAGTCTACGATGGGGAGTTTTAGACATAGAGTGCCTATACTTGATGGGGAGTTCTTTAATGCTTGGAAAAATGAGATGCTTGAGATTTTCAATGAATATCATTTGAACAAGTACATTACTAGCCCGTGTGCACCCCTTGTTGACCCCTTGCATCCTACCCCTGATGAGTCTCTTGACATGATCTGCAATCTTAGAACTATCAATCTTATCATTAGAGGATTGCCTAGAAATTTGATTGGTTACTTGCCTAGTCTTGATTGTGCTTACACCATATGGAGATTTCTTGAGGAACGATTTCCAAACTATTTCTTGCAAAATCTAGATGTGATTCTTCAAAAGTCCATTGCTTTAAGTAAGATGAATCCCAATGATCCTAAGTTTGGTGATTGTTTATTTGAGCTTCGTGACCTTATGTGTGCTAAAGGAGATGTTGGAATCATTAGTAATATCATCTCGTAAGTCATTAGAATTCATAAAGATGAACATTGTCATGATCATAAATCTAATGAATCACTCTCTCTAGGTGATGATCAATCACAAGACGATGTTGAACATGGATACTATGATGAGGATGATGACAGTGACTTTGATCTCGATGAGTCTATGAGACACTTTGGTCTTATGGCTAATCTTCACAGCTACATGGCTGGAGGAAAGGAATGGGTTCTTGATAGTGGATGTACTGATCACATGATAGGAGACAAGGATATGTTTCGTGAGCTTGCTGAAAATGACGTCCCTTGAAAGTATTTCACTTTTGGTGACAACTCAAAGGGTAAGGTGGTTGGCTTTGGTAAGGTGGCCATCTCACATGATAGCTCCATCCAAAATGTTATGTTCATTGAATCTCTTGGCTATAATTTACTTTCCGTATCTAGACTAGCTGACTTTGGAATCAATGTCCTATTTACTAAAGTAGATTGCAAGTGTTTCGAAGAGATAATCATAAAATGGTCTTTACCGGTATACGTAGAGGTGACCTATACATTGTTGATTTCACTAAAAAGGCTCAACCTAGAACTTGCTTAATTGCTAATCTTCCGAAGGTTGGTTATGACATAGAAGGTTTGACCATGTGGGCATGCGAAATCTTGATAAGCTTATTAAAGGTGATCATATCCTTGGAGTGAAGGATGTTATATTTGACAAGGATAGATTGTGCAGTTCTTGTCAAGCAGGAAAACAGGTTGGAGGAAGCCACCCCATGAATAACATCATGACCACGAGAAGACCACTCGAGCTGCTTCATATGGATCTTTTTGGTCGAAACGCCTATAAAAGTCTCAGTGGAAATTCATTTGGTTTAGTCATAGTCGATGATTTTTCAAGATTTACGTGGGTGTTCTTTCTTGATGATAAATTGCATGTCCAAAAGATCTTCAAGAACTTCGCTAGGAAGGCCCAAAGTCAATTTGAAGTGAAGATCAAGAAGGTTCGCAGCGACAAAGGAACGGAGTTCAATAACGCAAATGTGGACACCTTTCTTGATGAAGAAGGGATTTCACATGAGTTCTAGGCTACATACACGCCTCAACAAAATGTATTTGTTGAGAGGAAGAACCAGACTCTTATTGAGATGGCGATAACGATGCTTGATGAGTAAAAGACACCAAAACACTTTTGGGTGGAAGCGTTTGAGATAGCTTGTCATGCAACAAATCGTCTATATCTTCACAAGCTACTCGGCAAGATGGCATACGAGCTTCTCACCGGTAACAAACCCCAAGTTGGATACTTTCGAGTATTCGGCTCAAAGTGCTATATTCTTGATAAGCATCGTCGTTCTAAATTTGCTCCTAAATCTCATGAGGGTTTCCTACTCGGTTATGGCTCAAACTCTCACACTTATCGTGTCTACAACAATTTCACCCGAAAGGTTGAAGAGACGGTAGATGTGAAGTTTGATGAATCTAATGGCTCGCAAGTAGAGCAATTGCCAATTGATGTAGGAGACAAAGACCCTTCGGAAGCAATCCAAGACTTGTCTATTGGCAATATTCGCCCATCGGAGGTGAACGAGAGTACCTCGTCCATCCAAGTGGAAGATTCTACCTCACGACAAAGTGAAACAAGAGTTGACTCAGAGGCATCCACAAGTGGGACATGCCAAGATGGAGAAAACTAGGAAGTACATCAAGATGAACCTCATCAACCCCCTTCTCCACCTCCACAAGAGAATAGCAACACCAACAACGAAGAAGGCCAAGAGGACGAACAAGATGATGTTCCACCCCGACCCAAACAAAAGCTCCCACGTGTTAGAGCAAGAGTCTCAAGAGACCATCCCGTCGAACAAATCTGTGACGATATCCAAATAGGGAGAATTACTCGCTCTAAAACTCGTTTGGCTAATTTCTGTGAACATTATTCATTCATCTCTGGCATTGAACCTATGAAGGTTGAAGAAGCGCTTGATGATCCGGACTAGGTGAACGCTATGCATGAAGAGCTACACAATTTCGAGAGGAACCAAGTCTGGACATTGGTAGAGAAGCCGGACAACAACCAAAGTTTCATTGGTAACAAATGGGTGTTTCGGAATAAGCAAGATGAAGATGGACAAGTTGTACGCAACAAGGCCCGTCTCATCGCTCAAGGCTACACTCAAGTCGAAGGTATGGACTATGGTGAGACATATGCCCTTGTTGCTAGACTTGAGTCCATACGCATCTTACTTGCTTATTCTAATCATCATGATATCACATTCTATCAAATGGACATTAAAAGTGCTGTTCTAAATGGTGAAATTGAGGAGGAAGTTTATGTTAGACAACCTCCCGGCTTTATTAATCCTAAGAAACCCGACCATGTTTACAAACTTCACAAAGCTCTTTATGGTCTTAAACAAGCTCCTAGAACGTGGTATAAATGCTTGACCAAGTTTCTTATTGAAAAAGGCTTTGAGATTGGAAACTTGATTCTACTCTCTTTACTAAAAGGGTTAATGGTGAATTATTTGTGTGCCAAATTTATGTTGATGATATTATATTTGGTTCGACTAAACCTCATTTTAGTGAAAAGTTTGGAAGGTTAATGTCGGAGAAGTTTGAGATGTGTATGATGAGTGAACTCAAGTTCTTTCTTGGTTTGCAAATCAAGCAAACTAAGGAGGGTACTTTTGTTTCCCAAACAAAGTATACCAAGGACTTATTCAATAAGTTCAACATGCAAGAAAGCAAAGGTATGAAAACACACATGCCTACTAGTGGACATCTTGACTTTACTAAGGATGGCAAACCGGTTGACCAAAAGGTTTATCGCTCTATGATTGGTTCATTGGTATATCTATGTGCCTCCCATCCCGATATTATGCTAAGTGTGTGCATGTGTGCATGATATCAAGTGGCCCCTAAAGAATGTCATCTTAAGGCTGTGCAAATGATAGTGAGATACTTAATTCACACACCAAACTTTGGCATTTGGTATCCTAAGAGGTCTTCTTTTGGGGGGAATTTTGTTTTTGCCACTCTAGATTTTGCCAATTTTCCTTATGCCACTCTAGATTTTGACATTTCACTTTTGCCACTCTTAGTTTTTGATAATTATCACAATCGCCATTCTAGTGGCCAAAGCAACATTTTCAGAGTGGCAATTGTGATACATTTCAAAAACTAAGAGTGGCAAAAATGAAATAAAATTATTTAGCTTTTGCCACAGAATGGTAATTGTGATAATTGTCAAAAGCTATGTGTGGCAAAAGTGAAATGTCAAAATCTAGAATGGCATAAGGAAAATTGGCAAAATCTAGAGTGGCAAAAACAAAATTTTCCCCTTCTTTTGATCTTGTTGGCTACTCCGATTCGAACTATGCCAGAGACAAGGTTGATAGAAAGTCCAGTTCGTGTACTTTTCAATTTCTTGGTAGATCTCTTGTGTCTTGGTCCTCCAAGAAACAAAACTCGGTATCCTTATCCACCGCCGAAGAAGAATACATTGCCGCCGGTTCATGTTGTGCTCAATTACTTTGGATGACCCAAACTCTTAAAGATTATGGGATATATGTGAAACATGTTCCATTTCTTTGTGATAATGAAAGTGCTATTAAGATTGCTCAAAATCCCATGCAACATTCTCGAACTAAGCATATTGAAGTTCGTCATCATTTCATTCGAGATCATGTTGCTAAAGGAGACATCGATCTTAAGCATGTTCGTACCGATAAGCAATTGGCGGATATATTCACCAAACCGCTTGATGAGAAAGTATTTTGCTATTTGAGAGGTGAATTGAACATTATTGATGCCTCAAACTTGGAGTAGAAACTCCATTTGGATGCATGCAAGGCATGAACCTTTGACTAATCCTTGATATTTCTCTTATGATGATGATATGTCTTGGATTTATATTTGTACCCTTGCATGTCATATAACCCTTGTAGGTACTTGGATGAATCCAAATCTATGAGATTGCAACTCACTCACATCTTGAGCAATCTCTACATCACCAAGTCTCTACAATATGGTGGTTGAAGAGAAGGAAGCATGAATCCTTTCAACATATCCTTTGACAATTTCTTTCTATCAAATTTCATGATTGTCACTTTAGATACACAAGTTCACTTCCTTGCAAGACTAACCCATGTGGGTAGATGAACTCAAACTGCAAGTGGTGCTGCCAACTCTTGATGGGCTACATCAACCTTGAGCACCCTACACAAGTTCAACTACATGATCAAGATCAACACGACCACCCAAGGTATGTCACTCCATCTTATAAAAGCTTTACCCTAAGCCATGGGTCAAAGCAGCTCAACAAGATGTGAATACATCAAAATTCTTAAACAAAAAATGGTAACCCCATTTTGAGCTTAAACGATGAGTATGACCTACGATCAAGTGTTCTCACTTGACTCCTCAGTCAATATACTCTAACATTGGTGACTTCGTCGCTGACCCTCTATAGATGAAGTTCTCTAGTGTTTCTTTGAGTTCCTGCATTTGTGCCTAGCATGTTTCCCTTTCACTTCATCTAGATTTCTTTTCTTTTTCTCTGTTATGTTCTGCATTCCCCTGCATCCGATTCATGGCAAATCTTTCAGTTAATTCCCTGCAAATCTTTGTGAGATCTTATTTGCCTAGTGAGCTGAGATGACAAAATTCTTTCTTCAGTATTGAACTCAGTGTCACCGATTTATACATCACGACTAGACCTAACTACAATGCTACATTGTAGATTGTTCATCGGTTCAACCGACAAGGACAAACCCAGTCTGACCAATATGCATCATCTATGACACTGCCAACTCGGTGTCACCGATGAGAATAACTCGGAGTAACCGATCTCACTACTGAGAAAACCATTTTGCCACTATCATTGACATTTCTCTTTCCAGCTCCACTCGATGATTCTTTTCCTCTACCAACATCTTAAAATTACATGCTGCTTTGTAATGTGACTCAAGGACCGAACCTACTTGACTAATGCTCCAGAAGATCCCTTCTTGGAAATTGATGTCAAAGGGGGAGAGAGAGCACATCAAAGCTTATCACATAAGGGAGAAAGCATGCCTTTAGCTTCTCCAGATGCTTATTATCCATAAGGAGAGAAGTCACATGTCTTCAAGTGGGGAAAGACATGTTACTATGTGTTATGATTTTTTTGTTCTGATTTTCTATTCCCTATCTTCTCGCATTATCCAATATCAGATTCAGGGGGAGAAAGAGCTCATTTCTAAGGGAAGAAAATCTTTGGAATTCATTGCATATATGTATTCTCTGGGACATGTCTATATCCAAATAGAGTACTAAGTACTCACTCACTACATGTCATCCCAATCTTGGTACTCTTGTGGTTGTCTCATCTTGCTTTGCTTAGTAGGTGTTCTTGTGTTATCTAACCTTGTTTTCTTAGGATCATCTCTTCCAAAGTCAGCTCAAGACTAAAAGGTAAGTATATGCATCACACTCATGTGCATGATCATCTCTTGCTGATGTACATACTGTTTGCAAGAAGGACTCATGAACATGGCAGTACATTTCCCATTTCACACCATTTGCTCCGATGCATATAGCCAAGATACATGTAACACATTGCTTGCTTTGACATGCTTATGCATCCATATGCTCTTATAATCTATCTTCACATGATTGCATACATGTAGGTGGAGCATATGCATGTTACATGTATTTCCAAAGATTTACTTGATATTCTTCATATCCTTATCTAAACGCTTTGATGTATGTTGTCATCAATTACCAAAAAGGGCAAGATTGAAAGCACAAGTGCCCCTTAGGTGATTTTGGTAATTAATGTCAACATATCTCTTGTTGGACTAATATTTTTATCTAGTATATTTAAAAAAGTCCAATAAAGGCATGACATGAACAAGAGGATGTGGAACCCCTTCAAGAATCTAAGGACAACGATTGGCAACAGCTCAAGACTCTTCATTTCTATTTTGGTGATCCAAGATCACATTGAGTCCATAGGAAAGCCAATACTATTAAAAGGGGATGAGGTGTTGCTTAATGGTCTGCTTGCTCAAAGTGCTTAGTGATATGCTCCAAAGCCCTCAACCACTTTCTCAATTCCAAATATGTCCTAAACCTAAAGTCAAACTCAACCCCACCGATTTGATCTATCCGGCGCCACCGAGTTCACTTGACATAGCCACTGCCGGAAACCATAATTAGTTCGGTCTCACCGAGATGGGCTTGCAAACTCTCTGTTGCCTGTTGCAATTATTTCAGTCTCACCGAGATACGTGATGTCTACTATGCAACTTTATTCTTATAGACACGTGTTGGGCCTCCAAGCATAGAGTTTTGTAGGACAATAGCAATTTTCCCTCAAGTGGATGACCTATGGTTTATCAATCCATGAGAGATATAGGATGAAGATGGTCTCTCTCAAACGTCCTTGCAACCAAATATAAGAAATCTCTTGTGTCCCCAACACACCCAATACAATGGCAAATTGTATAGGTGCACTAGTTCGGCGAAGAGATGATGATAAAAGTGTAATATGGATGGTAGAATTATATTTTTATAATCTAAATAAATAAAAACATCAAGGTAACAAATAGTAAACGGGCACAAAAACGGTATTGCAATGCTTGAAAATGAGGCCTAGGGTCCGTACTTTCACTAGTGTAACCTCTCAACAATGCTAATATAATTGGATCATATAACCGCCCCTCAAAGTGCAACGAAGAATCACTCCAAAGTTCCTATCTAGCGGAGAACATAAGATGGAATTGTTTGTAGGGTACGAAACCACCTCAAAGCTATTCTTTCCGATCAATCTATCCTAGATTTCGTACTAAAATAACACGGAGCTATTCTTTCCGATCGATCTAACCAAGAGTTCGTACTAAAATAACACCAAAGCAAAGTCAGATTTATATTATTCAATCCAAAACAAAGAACTTCAAAGAGTGCCCCAAGATTTCTACTAGAGAAACAAAGATAAGAACTGCATCAACCCCTATGCATAGATTACCCCAATGTCACCTCGAGAATCCGTGAGTTGAGGGCTAAAACATATATCAAGTGAATCAATACGATACCTAATACGTCTCGAATGTATCTAGAATTTTTTTTGTTCCATGCTGTTATATTATCAATCTTGGATGTTTATAATCATTTTATAGTCATTTTATATCATTTTTTGTACTAACCTATTAACATAGTGCCAAGTGCCAGGTTCTGTTTTTTCCGTGGTTTTTACATCACAGAAAATCAATATCAGACGGAGTCCAAATGCCACAAAACTTTACGGAGAATTTTTATGGGCCAAAAGGAACACAACGGGCCCTGGCTGTGCCTTGGGGTGCCTCGAGGGGG
This sequence comes from Triticum urartu, assembly GCF_003073215.2. NCBI lineage: Eukaryota > Viridiplantae > Streptophyta > Magnoliopsida > Poales > Poaceae > Triticum > Triticum urartu. The sequence goes on from NC_053028.1 coordinate 346,889,853, forward strand.
GCACAACCCACCAGGGCGCGCCAGGAGGCCCAAACGCGCCCTGGTGGGTTGTGCCCACCTCGGGTGCCCCCGGACCGCCTCTTTGCTCTATAAATACCCCCAAAATCCCAGAACCCTACGGGAGTCGACGAAATATTCATCCAGCCCCCGCAGAGTCCAGAACCACCAGATCCAATCTAGACACCATCTCAGATGGGGTTCACCACCTTCATTGGTGCCTCTCCGATGATGCATGAGTAGTTCTTTGTAGACCTTCGGGTCCGTAGTTAGTAGCTAGATGGCTTCATATCTCTCTCTCTCTCTCTCTCTCTCTCTCTCTCTTTATTCTCAATACAATGGTCTCTTGGAGATCCATATGATGTAACTCTTTTGCGGTGTGTTTGTTGGAATTCGATGAACTTTGAGTTTATGATCAGATCTATCTTTTTATATGCATGAAAGTTATTTGAGTTTCTTTGATCTCTTATATGCATGATTGCTTATAGCCTCATATTTCTTCTTTGATATTTGGGTTTTGTTTGGCCAACTTGATCTATTTATCTTGCAATGGGAAGAGGTGCTTTGTAGTGGGTTCGATCTTACGGTGCTTGATCCCAGTGATAGAAAGGGAAATGTCATGTATGTATCATTGCTACTAAGGATAAAACGATGGGGTCTATCTCTACATAGATATATCTTGTCTACATCATGTCATCATTCTTATTGCATTACTCCATTTCTCCATGAACTTAATACACTACATGCATGCTGGATAGCGGTCGATGTGTGGAGTAATAGTAGTAGATGCAGACAGGAGTCGGTCTACTAATCTTGGACGTGATGCCTATATAATGATAATTGCCTGGATATCGTCATAATTATTTGAGGTTCTATCACTTGCCCAACAATAATTTGTTTACCCACCATTTGCTATTTTTTCTCGAGAGAAGCCACTAGTGAAACCTACGGCCCCCGGGTCTTCTTTCTCATATATTTGCCTTTGCGATCTATTTTTATTTTCTTTTATTTTCAGATCTATTAATCCAAAAACCCAAAAATACTTTTCTGCACTTTATTTTATTTGCAATCTATTTATTCAATCTATTACAACTTTTTCCCGTCACAAACCAATTTCTGGCACCGTTACCAGAAAGGGATTGACAACCCCTTTAACACGTCGGGTTGCGAGGATTTGGTATCTGTGTGCAGGGGCTGTTTACATTGTGTTGCTTGGTTCTCCTACTGGTTCGAGAACATTGGTTTCATATACGAGGGAAATACCTACCGCCGCTGTCTTGCATCATCCCTTCCTCTTTGGGAAATACCGACATAGCTTCAAGCGACATCAAAAGGAATTTCTAGCGCTGTTGCTGGGGAGGATCTTCACCATATACCAGGTTCCTAATCACATATCTCATCTCCTTGCAATTCACATTATTTTCCATTTTCCTCTCGTTTTCCTCTCCCCCACTTCACAAAAAATTGCCGTTTTATTTGCCTCTATTTTCCGTTCGCCATTTTCTTGTCGGTTCTATCCTTCGCTTGCAATCATGAATGATTTCGGTATGTCACCAATAGATGATGGCCTAGATCCTAAAATTGGATGTATGGTCAATATGGATGCTAAAACCTTTATCTTGGGGCAAGGGAATGTTATGGGAAAAGAACGTATCCAAGAATTTTTCAATTGTGTTGGGAAGCTAAGTCTTGATGATGCCCCTATACTTAAAACTACTAGATCTTATGCGGATGCTATTTCAGCACTACTTCTGAAACTTGAAGTAAATTTATTCGTACCAATCCTACCCTGCAAAGATTGTTTTTTGAGCTCCCTGTTATAAATAATCCTAGAGCTAAAAAGTTGGCCACACTTGTTCTTATGAATGAGTTTGACTACATAATACAGGAAGCTAGGGAAATCTTTGACTTTTATGGTATGAATCATGAAAAATCTATGATAGATGAAATTCTTTATAATAGTGACCATGATTTATGACATTTTCTTGGGGACAATAAAATCTTTGATGATAACCTTAAAAAGGAAGTCCCAGTTCTAGATATAATCCCACAAGTTTTCAATAATGTTAATCAACATTACTCTTGGATTGTTGCGGGAAATCAAAAGGGGTATGATGAAAACCAACTTAGGATTGCTAAGGCCTCTATGGATAACATGTTTTATGTTGTGTTCACAAAATGCTATGATGGAAATTCCTCTAAGAAAGTTAAGAACAAGGATGACAAAACTTAGATCCTTACTTTATGCCTAGCTAAGGGCGTAAAACTATAGCGCTTGTTGGGAGGCAACCCAATAAACAAATTTTATTTTTGCTTTTTGCTTTGTGTTCTTGAGTGTTAACACAATTACACTACTGTTATCATTGTGTTTTTTTATGTTTTAATTAGTGTTTGTGCCAAGTAAAGCCTTTAGGATCTTCTTGGGTGATAGTTGTTTGATTTTGCTGAAAAAACAGAAACTTTTACGCTCACGAAATTAATTTCAATTTTTTACCAGAGAGTGATAAAATAGCCATTCCACTTGAAGTAGATCAATATACAAATTTCTCAGGTCGTCCTAATTTTTCAGAATTGTTTGAGTTACAGAAGTATTCGAAATAGTCAGATTGCTACAGACTGTTCTGTTTTGACAGATTCTGTTTTCTTTGTGTTGTGTGCTTATTTTGATGGCTCTACGGTTTTCTTTGATGAGTTTTTTCCATAGAAAAGTTGGAATACAGTAGATATAATACAAAAACAAAATATGAATTGGTTTGATACAACACTTATAGTAATGATCTATTATTCTTATACTAACGGATCTCACGAAGGTTTTGTTGAGTTTTGTGTGATTGAAGTTTTCAAGTTTTGGGTTATCTTACGATGGATGAAGGAAGGATGGAAGAGCCTAAGCTTGGGGATGCCCCGGCATCCCAAGCTATTATCCAAAAATGAGCAACCAAGTAAGCTTGGGGATGCCCCGAGTGGCATCCCCGCTTTCTTCCAACGATCATCGATATTTTACTTGAAACTATATTTTTATTCGTCACATGATATGTGTTTTGCTTGGAGCGTCTTGTATGATATGAGTCTTTGCTTGTTTTATTTTGTGTTTTAAGTCATCAATCCTTGCTGGACACACCTATTTGAGAGAGCCAAAATTATTTCATGACTTGTTAGAATTGCTCTCTATGCTTCACCTAAAATTTTATGAGCACTAGACTCGCTCTAGTGTTTCACTTATATCTTCTTGAGCACGGTGTGATTTAGTGTTTTTTAAGAAATGCTCTCTTGCTTCACTTAGATTTATTTGAGAGTTAGTATAATTTTCAAGTAATTCTCTCTTGCTTCACTTAAATTAATTTGAGAGAAAGAAAAATTTATTACGCTCATGATCTTCACTTATATTTGTTGGAGCTTGTCAAAAGCAACACATGAAAATTAGTCCCAAAGTGATAGATATCCAAGAAGGATATAATAAAAACTTTCATGAAGATCATTGGACAAAATAAACTTGATTCTTAGTAATAGCTTTGAGATATGATGATGTGATATGTGAGTCATCTTGATGAGTAATTATGCTTTAGTAAGAATATTGGTGTTAAGGTTTATGATTCCCTAGGCAAGTACGAAAGTCAATAGTCATGCAATGAAATTACATCCTACTTGTGGTGCATTATTCAGTGTTATTTATGCTTAATGCTTGCTTATGAGATTATTCGTTTCTTAGTTGGTCGCTTCCCAATCTTTTGCTAGCCTTCATTTTGCACTAAGTATGATAACTACTTGTGCATCCAAAAACCTTTAACCCAGTTTTGCCACATGAGTCCACTATATCTACCTATGTGCATTATTCTTTTTCTGTTCTAAGCAAATTTTCATGTGCCATCTCTAATTTTCAAAATAAACTTCTCTTTTGTGTGTTTGTTTCGCTCGCGGAGCGGTGAGGGGTGGCTAATATTTTCCATGCTAGATGTGTTATTCTCAAGACGAGTGTTTATTCACTTGTCATTGCACGAGAGTAAGGCAAAGGTATTAGGGATGCCCAGTCCCGAAATGCAAAAATGAATTTACTTTATGTTGTCAAAAAATAAATTCCTTGGAAAGTGTTGGTGTGGAGGGCAATCGTGGACGGCTAGCCATGGAAAGTGAAAGTATGGTGAAAGAGGAATAAACTTTATTTTCTGTTTGGGAACCGCCTATGATATATCTATGCATGGAAAGTATTGGGAACTCTAAGTCATTTTCATTGGTGGGATGGATACACCTCTCAAAATGTTTTTATCTCTAAGTTTTTCGCTTTGAGCTCTGGCACCTCTACAAATACCTACTTCCCTCTGCGAAGGGCCTTTCTATCACTTTATGCAATTTTTATTTTGAGTCTCCATCTTCTCTTATAAAAGCACCAACTAGGAGGCAATATGATCGTACTTAAGTATTGGGTGTAGCTAATATTCGAGTGTGTTTCATGAATGGATCAATGTTTGAGCATGATGGGCTAGGGATAACTTATTTTAGTGTTGATATTTTGAAAGACATGGGTTGCTTGTTGATATGCTTGGGTATCTAAATTATCATGTCAAAACTGGACTATTGCTTTGAACAACTAAAAGTCCAATTGTCCATGCTATAAAGAAAAGAATATGATATGACATGATAGGCAGCATTCCACATCAGAAATTCTGTTTTTATCACTTACCTAATCGAGCACGAGTAGGAGTTAAGCTTGGGGATGCTGATACGTCTCCAACGTATCTATAATTTTTTATTGTTCCATGCTGTTATATTATCAATCTTGGATGCTTATAATCATTTTATATCATTTTTTGGTACTAACCTATTGACATAGTGCCAAGTGCCAGTTCCTGTTTTCCCTATTTTTTATATCACAAAAAATCAATATCAGACGGAGTCCAAATGCCACGAAACTTTACGGAGAATTTTTATGGGCCAAAAGGAACACAACGGGCCCTGGCTGCGCCTGGGGGTGGGGGTGCCCCGAGGGGGGCACAACCCACCAGGGCGCGCCAGGAGGCCCAGGCGCGCCCTGGTGGGTTGTGCCCACCTCGGGTGCCCCCGGACCGCCTCTTTTCTCTGTAAATACCCCAAAAATCCTAGAACCCTAGGGGAGTCGACGAAATAGTCATCCAGCCGCCGCAGAGTCCAGAACCACTGATCCAATCTAGACACCATCTCGTATGGGGTTCACCACCTCCATTGGTGCCTCTCCGATGATGCATGAGTAGTTCTTTGTAGACCTTCGGGTCCGTAGTTAGTAGCTAGATGTCTTCATCTCTCTCTCTCTCTCTTGGTTCTCAATACAATGGTCTCTTGGAGATCCATATGATGTAACTCTTTTGTGGTGTGTTTGTTGGGATCCGATGAACTTTGAGTTTATGATCAGATCTATCTTTTTATATCCATGAAAGTTAGTTGAGTTTCTTTGATCTCTTATATGCATGATTGCTTATAGCCTCGTATTTCTTCTCCGATATTTGGGTTTTGTTTGGCCAACTTGATCTATTTATCTTGCAATGGGAAGAGGTGCTTTGTAGTGGGTTCAATCTTACGGTGCTTGATCCCAGTGACAGAAAAGGGAAACGACACGTATGTATCGTTGCTACTAAGGATGAAACGATGGGGTCTATCTCTACATAGATAGATCTTGTCTACATCATGTCATCCTTCTTATTGCATTACTCCGTTCCTCCATGAACTTAATACACTAGATGCATGCTGGATAGAGGGCGATGTGTGGAGTAATAGTAGTAGATGCAGGTAGGAGTCCGTCTACTAATATTGGACGTGATGCCTATATAATGATCATTGCCTCGATATCGTTATAATTATTTTAGGTTCTACCAATTGCCCAACAGTAATTTGTTTACCCACCGTCTGCTATTTTTCTCGATAGAAGCCACTAGTGAAACCTACGCCCCCGGGTCTTCTTTCTCACATATTTGCCTTTGCGATCTATTTTATTTGCTTTTATTTTCAGATCTATTAATCCAAAAACCCCCCAAATACTTTGCTGCACTTTATTTTATTTGTGATCTATTTATTCAATCTATTACAACTTTTTCCCATCACGTACTAATTTCTGGCACCGTTACCCAAAAAGGATTGACAACCCCTTTAACACGTCGGGTTTCCTAGGATTTATTATCTGTGTGTTCAGGGGCTGTTCACGTTGTGTTGCTTGGTTCTCCTACTTGTTCGATAACCTTGGTTTCATATCTGAGGGAAATACCTATCGCTGCTGTGCTGCATCATCCCTTCCTCTTTGGGGAAATACCAACGTAGCTTCAAGCGACATCAATACCCCATTGTCACCACGAGTATTCATATGCAAGAAATATATCAAGTGCTCTCAAATCCATAAAAGTATTCAATCCGATAAAAAAAAAATCTCAAAAGGAAAACTCAATTCATCACAACAAGATAGAGAGGGGAAAACACCATATGATCCGACTATATTAACAAAGCTCGCGATACATCAAGATCATGACATCTCAAGAACACGAGAGAGAGAGATTAAACACATAGCTACTGGTACAAACCCTCAGCCCCGAGGGTGGACTACTCTCCTCATCGTGGTGGCCGCCGGGATGATGAAGATGGCCACTAGTGATGATTTCCCCCTCCGGCAGGGTGCCAGAACGGGTCTAGATTGGTTTTCGGTGGCTATATAGCCTTCGGCGGCGGAACTTCTGGTCTAGGTTAATCCCGAGGGGTTTCAGAATATTTGGGAATTTATAGTGCAAAGAAGGGGTACGGGAGGCCACCGAGGTGGGCACAACCCACCAGGGCGCGCCAGGGCCCCCTGGCGCACCCTGGTGGGTTGTGCCCCCCTCAGGGCACCCCCCAGGTGCTGCTCCGGCCCATCGGGAGTCTTCTGGTCCAAAAAAATCCACAAATTGTTTTGCGGTGTTTGGACTTCGTTTGATATTGATTTTCCGTGATGTAAAAAACAAGCGAAAAACAGCAACTAGCACTGGGAACTGGGTCAATAGGGTAGTCCCAAAAAATGATATAAAATTGCTATAAAATGATTGTAAAACATCCAAGAATGATAATATATTGGCATGAATACTTCATAAATTATAGATACATTGGAGACGTATGAGCATCCCCAAGCTTAATTCCTACTCGTCCACGAGTAGGTAAATGATAAACGAAATAATTTATGAAGTGTGAATGCTAGCAGAGTGCATAAGTTTGATCAATGATAGTTTCAATCACTTCTACTAGCATCATAACACAATTCTTTCTTATAAAACTTCTCATGTTATAGTATCAACCAATTCACATGTTAAGGTTCAAACAATATATTCTCTTGAAACCCAACAACCTATGTTCTCAGTCACCAAGCAGTTGCAATTCAACTTATTCAATAGAGTTTAAGTAAGAGCTCCACATACTCAACCATCATATAGTCTTCTATGATTGCTAGCACTCACCTCATACACATGAGCAAAACGTTTCAACCGGACAGATAGAAAGATAGGGGCTTATAATTTTGCCTCCCAACGTATTCACCTCAAGGGTGATGTCAACAATAATAACTCATGCTACCCATATCCAACTAGATATATGTGCCTAGATCTTTCCTCACCACATGATGCTTACCAAAAGAGAAAATAAAAAAGAATAGAGAGGAATACTTTGACTCTTTGCATAAAAGTAAATACTGAAAAGTAAAAGATAGGCCCTTCGCAGAGGGAAGTAAAGGTTGCCATGCGCTTATTTGTTTGTATGCTCAATCTCTTAGTGCAAAAGAATGTCATGTTATATTGCCCCTTATGATAGCTGTCGGTGTACAAAAGTAGGGGCTCTCCTCTTGCACCCCTTAACTTGTGCACGGGCGGTCAGAGCCGCGCCCACGACCACAGTAAGCAGGGCAGAGGAGGGATGCCGGAGAAACGCCAAGACAAGAGACGCAAAGAGAGCAAGAGGGCGAGGTGGACTCCCCCAGCAAGACTCTTGCTGGGGTGGCTTCTGCAGCCTCGGCAAGATCCTTGCCGGGGCAACTTACCTGACGCCAACAGAGCGTACCACCCTTGAGCCCAAGGGGTCCCCACGCCATATTGGAACCAAGGCTTAGGAGGCACCTCCGTGGTGGCATGCAGATCTTTGTAGAGATCATAGACACACAAGATCAAATGGAAACCAAAAGACGATGACCCCCGGCAAGACCTTTGTCGGGGACGACCGCGGTGCCGTAGCAAGACCCTTGCCGGGCCCTCGGCAAGACCCTTGCCGAGGACGCCCGCGAGGCCGCAGCCATGCCTGCGTCCGCCAAGACTCCACCGCCACTCCCATACAGCTGCCAGCTCGACCAGCTGAGCAGGCATCTATGACGCAGCACGCGGCCTCTACACCAACTCAGCAAGCACCTGCATGGTGGCATGCAGATATTCGTGAAGGCTCCACCACCGCGCCAGCCCAGCGGCCAGCCAACGTGGCGCTATAATGCCTTGTCAGCTTGGACGTGCGTCGGGGCCAGGCGAGGCAACGATAGCTGGGACGAGCTTCTTTGCCGTCCCTAATAAAGCAAGAAGGACATGTCAGCAATGCATTAAATGCGTTTGTCCGACAATGCCAGGGGATAGACTCAGCCCCTGTACACCTTTCCACCTCCTGTGTGCCACTATGGCAACCCTTTTTGTCTATAAAAGGAGGCCCGTGGCGTAGGGATTTAGATGTTTTGGACTAGAGAGCCACGACAGCTAGTTCAAGAACACAAGAACACCTAAGTACACATACAAGTAGGACTAGGGTTTTACGCATCTCCGCGGCCCGAACCTGGGTAAACGATTTGTGTGCTGACCGCCAGACCCGCTCTTCGCACAACCCCGCGCCCGCCAACCGTAGAAGGGATCCCAGTGACCCATAGGTGTCGTTTCCAACCGACATCTCTGGCGCATCAGGTAGGGGGTGCGCAGTTGTGAGAATCCGGTCTAGCCGTTAGTTTAGCAGTTCTTCATCGCCATGGATCCCAAGAAGAAGACGATCACGACGATCGGCTCACCGGCGGCCGAATGGCTCGTACCAGTGCGGGCGAGTGGTGGGGCGGTCGCGGACGGAAGCCGAGGCGCGGCTCGTGAACACCCGCACCGCTTTGGCCGCCAAAGCCTAGCAAGCGGCGTAGTTCGTGCGCAAGACGATGGGCCACACGCCACCAAGTCCAAAGACAGAGCTAGCCCCCCCCCCCCGCAGGCGGCGCGGGGCCCTCCAGGGGCGGCGTCGTGCCGACCACGGGCGGCGCGGCGACTTTCGAGGCGCCTACGCTGGCGTCCCCGATGCACTCTTCCCAGGTTGTGCGCGACGAGCAGCGTCGCCACATTGGCGACCCTGGGAACCATCATGGGAAGAGTCCTGTGGATCATTCGTGGGACGTAGATGGCCAGCACGCGCGCCGAAGTGCTTGTGAAAACGGCGTACAACCGTCGGGCCGTGATAGAACTCCTTCTAACATGGTTAGAAGTCGGAGCACATCACGGTCCACGCAGATTTCGCCACCACCCACGCCAGTGGAAGCTTTGGCACGAGAGCAGTCACTCCTCGATTTTCCTCCTGCTACGGAGAAACTCGATGAGTGGAGAGCCACCATCCGAAGCCTCGTCGACATTGCCAAAAGAGATGTGCCACGACCGGCGGGGCCTTCTGGCCAGCGCTCCGTCGAACCGCCGCATGCCAGTGGTGGAAGGATCTGGGGCGCTGCGGCCACGGTGCAATCTCCTCCTCCATGCCAGCCACCGTGGGTGTCGATCTGTCGTGATGACGCTTGTGATAACATTTCCGTAGCGTCGTCTGACCCACGGACCCACCGCAATCAGCACCAAGTTCTTCGGGAGCGAGCTCGTGAAGACGCTCGAACCACCATCGAACGCCGGCGCGATGCGTGCTACCAGTCAGATAGGCAGGCGGGGCCCACTATGGACCACCCAACACCGGGGGGCTCGGGCGACCTACCCTACAAGGTGGGTTGCCCGACCTTTACCTGTGAGCTGCGGCAGTTCCAGTGGCCCTCCCACCGCACGTTCAAGCCAGACATTGGCGAGAAGTGCAATGGCAAGACCCACTCGTCAGAGTTCCTCAGCATCTACACCATCGCGATGGAAGCTGCTGGAGCCCGCGACGACAAGGTGCTTGCCAATTACTTCCCGCTAGCGCTCAAACCCAATGTCATGTCAAGGCTGATGCACTTGCCGGCGGATTCCATTTCTTCTTGGTCAGACTTGTGCCATGAGTTCATTGGCGCCTTTATCGGAGGCCACCAAGCTCATGGCCAGGCAAGCGATTTGCATATCATCCCCCAGAAGGAAGGTGAAACCCTACGCAAGTACATACAGAGGTTCAGCCGGGTGCAATACAACATCCCAGACATTCATCCCGCCGCCGTGATCAGCGCATTCCATCAGAATGTGCGCAATCGCAAGATGCGTGAAGAGCTGGCGATGAACAAGGTCAAGGATGTGGCCGAACTTTATGTTCTGGCCGATAGGTGCGCTCGAGCGGAAGAGGGGAGGAAGTACCCTGGCGAGGACGCCGGCGTGGAAACTGGCTCCACAGACGAAGACGCGGCCACCCCGACGAAAAAGGGCCGGCGCCACAACAAGAAGCGCAAGGGCAAGAGCGTGCTTGCCGTCTAGGGATCCGAGGACGCCGGCGCTGCCAAGAAGGCCAAGGCAGACGAACCCGGCAAAGAAATTGCCGGGTGCGATGCTTGCCGGGCCTTAGTGGCCGCCGACAAGCCAGGAGGCTCCGACAAGCAGTCTTGCAAGATCCACTGCACCAAGGGCCATGACCTCCAGAACTTCCGGCAAGTCGAGCTGCTTGCTGGGAAGCGAAAAGCCGAGTATGAAAGCCGGGACAAGGAGAAGGGCCAGGATAGTGCCGATGGGTCTGGCAAGAAGTGTGGCAGCCAAGGAGGCTGCCGCGGGAAGAATAATCAGCAAGAGAGGCTCGCCCGGGGCCGCGACAAGAAGCAAGAAGATGATGATCATGACGAAGATGACGAGTCCGGCGAGCATGAGTTCTAGAAGGCTACAGAGGCCATGTGCATCGACGGTGGCGCTTCATTGCACACTTCTCACCGCCAACTCAAGCAGTGGGCGTGTGAGATTACAGCAACAGAACCATCCCTCGAAGCTCAGAGGCCACTGAAATAGTCAAGCACGCCTATCATTTTCGACGTCGAGGACCACCCCGACCGCACGGCTGCGGTCGGGTGTTTGCCGTTATTGGTCTCGCCAACAATACACAACCTCAGGGTGACGAAGATGCTAGTTGACGGCGGAGCCGGTCTTAACTTGATCTCGTCCGTTGTGATCAAAAGGCTTTAGATTCCTATTGGAGACCTCGAAGAGATGGGCACGTTTCAAGGGGTCAACCCGAGGAGGAGTCAGCCGAAGGGTAAGGTCACGCTGCCCGTGACGTTTGGAGACGAGTTGAACTACATGACGGAGAGTATTGTTTTCGATGTAGCCGAGATCCCCTTGCCCTACAACGGGATTCTCGGCCGCCTAGCACTGGCCAAGTTTATGGCGGCGGCGCATTACGCCTACAACACGTTGAAGATGCCGGGGCCGATGACCATCACCACCTTCCCCTCCGACAAGAAGGATGCACTAATCTGCACTGACCAACTCTACCGGGAAGCAGTTGCAGCGACTGCCGCCAAGGCACTCACTCCTGCCGCTGGAGCCCCGGCAGGGAAGCAGACCAGCAAGACCTCTCGCACCCACTCCGGCAAGCGCACCTCTTCGGAGTGTTGTGTTGCCGCCGAGGACGTGCCAGAGAGCTCCACCAGCAAGAGCAAGAAATACAGAGCTGCACCACCAGAGACCAAGAGGGTGTCCGTCGAGGAGGATGGCATGGGAGGGGCTTTCACCATAAGCTCCACCCTGGACAGCAAATAGGAAAGCGCGCTCGTTACCTTCCTCCAGGCGAATGTCAATGTGTTTACGTCGCAAGCATCCGACATCCCCGGCGTTCCCAGGGAGGTGATTGAGCACCATCTTGCTATCTTCCCCATGCGCGACCGGTCAAGCAAAAGGCCAGGAAGCAAGATTTGGAACGGCAGGTGTTCATCACGGAAGAGATCAGGAAGTTGGAAGCGGCAGGTTTGGTGAGAGGAGTACTCCATCTGACGTGGTTGGCAAATCCGGTAGTAGTGCGCAAGGCGAATGTGAAGTGGAGGCTGTGTATTGACTACACAGATATCAATAAGGCTTGTCCCAAGGACCCTTTCCCGTTGCCGCGCATTGACCAGATTGTTGACTCCATGACCGGGTGTGACCTGCTATCATTCCTTGATGCCTACTCAGGGTACCACCAAATCTTCACGGCGAAAGAAGACGAAGAGAAGACATCGTTCATCACCCCATGTGGCACGTATTGCTTTTTACGGATGACTTTTGGGTTGAAGAGTACTGGCTCGACGTTTGCAAGGGCAGTCCAGATTGGTTTTGAGCCCTAGCTACATAGAAATATGGAAGCTTATATGGATGACATATTGGTCAAAACCAAAGACAAGGCAACACTTGTACAAGATCTGGAAGAGACGTTTGCAAATCTGCGCAAGATTAACCTCAAGTTGAACCCTGAGAAGTGTGTCTTCGGCGTTCTGTCCGACAAGCTTCTTGGGTTCTTTGTGTCACAGCGTGGGATCGAGGCAAATCCAGACAAGATCAAGGCTATCGAGCATATTAGGGCACCCAAGCGGATCAAGGACGTGCGTCGGTTCACTGGGTGCGTTGCCGCCATGAGCAGATTCATCTCCAGGTCTGCCGAGTGCGCCCTTCCCTTTTTCAAAATCTTGAAAAAGGCAGTTCCAATGGAATGGACCCCAGAGGCCGAAGCAGCGATGCAGGATTTGAAGAAATACCTCTCCTCTACACCGATACTGGTTGCACCCAAACCCCAAGAACCGTTGCTGCTGTACCTAGCGGCTACGAACCAAGTGGCCAATGCCGCACTAGTGGCGCAGAGGGAGGTCGACAAAGAGGCAAGGCCCCCGGCAAGGTCCGACGCTGGTGGGGCAGGGCCTCTGCAACCAGACGAAGTGCTTCCGAAGAAGAAAATGATGCAGCACCCGATTTACTTTGCCAGCTTCCTCTTGCAGGGGGCTAGGTCAAGGCACTCCGGCGTGTAGAAATTGCTCTTCGGCCTCCTTATGGCCTCGAGGAAGCTGGGTCATTACTTCCAGGCACACGAGATCACCGTCATCACCCACCTCCCATTGCAACGGATATTGCATAACCCAGATGCAACCGGGAGGATTGTGGAGTGGGCTGTGGAGCTGTCAAGCTTTGGTTTGAAGTTTGAAAGTACTTCGACAATCCAGAGCAGAGTCTTGGCAGAGTTCATCACCGAGTGGACCTCGACGCCAGACGAAGAGATCCAGGAGACCACCCTCCCTGGCAAGGAGGCAAGTCACAACTGGATTATGTACTTTGACGGGGCTTTCTCGCTGCATGGCGCCGATGCTGGTGTGCTGCTCGTCGCACCCACCGGAGAGCACCTCAAGTATGTAATCCAGATGCACTTTCCTAGGGAGATGTCCACAAACAACATTGCTGAATACGAGGGGTTGCTTGCCGGTCTCAGGATCGCGGCAGACCTCGGGATCAAGAAGTTCTTCATCAGGGGTGATTCGCAGCTTGTTGTCAGACAAGTCAACAAAGATTATTAAAGCCCATTGATGGAGGCCTATGTGGATGAGGTGAGGAAGCTGGAGGAGCGCTTTGACGGTATACAGGCGGAGCATGTTCACCGAGTGGAGAATGACATCACCGACTACCTTTCGAAGGCGCTGCCTTCAAACTACCTGTGGAACCAGGTACTTTTGTGCTTCGGCTGACTCAACCATCCGTTGAACCATCAACAAAGCAGAACAAGCGAAGGAAATCAGGCCCCGGCAAGTACTTTCCCGCTGAGCTTCCAGGAGCCACCGGCGAGGATGTTGCCGTGGGCATTGAGCCAGCCGTGGGGTAACCGGCTCCGGCGGGGCGTCAAGTCCTAGTTGTAGAGACAGCTGCTCCCATGGCCAATGAAGTGCCTCTAGTCCTTGCTGTCGAGCCTCGGGCAACGACATGGGCACAACATACCGTCCGATTCCTCCTTACAGGGGAACTCCCTGAGGAGCAGGAAGAAGCGGAGAAAGTAGCCCGTAGGTCTGCCATGTATCAGTTCGTCGACGACGTCCTGTACAGAAAATACCAAATAGTGTGAAATTGAAGTGCATCCCCCGGGAGGAAGGACTGGGGTTGTTGGTAGAGATACACGGAGGCATATGTGGCTCCCACATAGGGTCAAGGGCCCTTGCTGGCAAGGCATTCCGGCAAGGTTTCTTCTGGCCCACCGCCCTCCAGGATGGAACGACACTAGTAACCAAGTGTGAAGCGTGTCAGTTCCATTCGAAGAAGCTTCATCAACCAGCTCAAGCACTCCAAACAATCCCTCTTTCCTGGCCATTCTCGGTCTGGGGCCTCGACATACTGGGCCCCTTTCCCCATGCTGTCGGGGGCTTTGAGTACTTGTACGTTGCGATCGACAAGTTCACAAAGTGGCCAGAGGTGGAGACAGTGAGAAAGGTGACAGCAAAATCAGCCGTCAAATTCTTCAAGGGGCTAGTCTGCCGTTTCAGTGTGCCAAACAGGATAATCACCGACAACGACACACAGTTCACGAGCCACGCCTTCATGCAGTACATCCAAGACCTCGGCAGCAAGGTCTGTTTTGCTTCTATTGCACATCCATGAAGCAACGGCGAGGCTGAAAGGGCAAATGCTGAAGTGTTGTGAGGCCTCCGGACAAGGGCTTTTGATAGGCTGCGTAGGTGCGGACGATGCTGGATTGATGAATTGACGGCGGTTCTTTGGTCGATCAGAACAACGCCAAATCGAGCCACCAACCAGACACCCTTTTCCCTCGTTTACGGGGCAGAAGCAGTTCTCCCCACGGAACTCACATATGGGTCACCTCGAGTGCTCGCTCATGACGAGCTTGAGCAAGAGCAGTTGCGGCAAGATGATGCGACGCTCCTTGAGGAAGATCATCTTCGGGCGGCTGTGCGAGCAGCGCGCTACCAGCAAGCTTTGCGCCACTACCATAGCCTCAAGGTTCATGCCCGGAGCTTTGAGGAAGTCGACCTTGTTCTTCGGCACGTTCAGTCAGCCAAGAATTCCAACAAGTTGACGCCAAAGTGGGAGGGCCCTTATCGGGTAATACGAGTCACCAGGCCTGGCGCAGTCCGCCTGGAGACCAAAGATGGTGTTCCAGTGAGCAACTCATGGAACATCGAACATCTTCGCAAGTTCTACCCATGAGGCGCGGTTGCCGGGCCCCCCGGCAAACCACCTTTTGTACGAGCCTTGCCAGCAAGGCATGTAACCCTTTGTACAAAGCCAGGTGCAGACCGTGAGCACAAATAAATGAAGCGCTAACGCCCTAAGTTATAGCATGAATTCTAGATTGAGTCTCTCCCTCGGTTAGGGTTGATAGTGCTTAGCGGTGGCTAACCCCTAGCATAGAGGTCGAGTGTGCGTCACTCTATTCCTTTCCGTCTTCTTTGGTTCGCAGGGTACATGGACATTTCTGCTGAGCTATTGGGAGGAAAAAGGATAGGCCGGCGCTCCGGCCCCGGCAAGCCAAGGTTGCCCGGGGCTGCATACACAAGGAGCTAACCGCGGCAGGCCAAGGTTGCCGGGGCTGCAACATCAGATAAGTTTTTCTCCCCCCCCCCACTCCGTGCGCCCGTGTGAACCTTGAACGTATAAGGCTTCGCTCACTCTTGTACCATCTTGCCCCCTCCGTTCCGTGTCCAAAAGCTCTACTTTAGGCCGGAACTTGGTTGTAGTGTGGTGGGAAGAGGACGAGCGAAAGGCCTAATCCTACTCGGCCCCTACCTTGGCCAAGAGCATGAGCGTAGTCGGGCCGTATAGTAGGAGGACGGCAATGACCTGTTCCAGGAGACCATGTTTATCTTAAGATAATGAGGACGCGTTCCTCGGTGTGGCCCTCACCCACACGCAAACATAACCCGGCAACACCCTTCCTTTCATTCATGCATTGCAAACAAGTACAATTCATACGGAATGGGTACACGAGAAAGGGGATTACAAATTTTGAAATCTAACAAGTGCCCGCAGGCTTACAAACTAGAAAAGATAAGTGCCCCTATGATCCCTGTTCTTGCCCCTTTCCTCCCAGGTGCGGCAGGTAAAGGCAAAAAGGAAGGGACAAGGAACGCGCCGATGGAGAGCTTGACGAGGAAGGCCCTCGGCAGAGGGCACAGTGAAGGGAGGGGTGATGCGGTCAGTCGGAGACGAGGTCGACTTGCCCCCTCTCGACGCTCTCGTCGTCGCTGTCACTGTCCTCCTCATCACTCCCGCTTGAGGAGGAGTCTTCATCGTTGGAGGAGCTCTCCACGCAGCACTTCAGGCGAGTCCCAGAGTCTCCAAAGACCTTGACGGAGAGCAGGCCATTCTCCATTAATTTGAAATAGAGAACAAGCCCCGCGGCAGGCTATGGATGCGAGCGAAGGTCTTCCATCCGCGGCGAAGATACATGACCCGAGGGGCGAGGAAGTCGACGACGACCCGCGTGTTGCCGTTCCCGCAGCCCCTCATGTGCAGCCTCAGGGTCTGTGGTGGATCGAGTTCCATCTCCCGAGCGAATGGCGCGGGAAGGAGAAGGTGACGGCGCGGTGCCCGACGCAGCCTGATGAAGAACTTGCGAGGCTTGTCCCCGATGTGGCCCTCCATCGGAGGAGGCATCGCTGGCAGAGGCAGGGCCGGTGCGCCGCCCCGTCTCCCTCTTCCCCGAGCGCCACACCGGCCTCGGACTCGCCCCCTCGCCCTTCCTCTCGTGGACGGATCCGCCACCATGGGCCCTTGGGAAGGAGGGACGCGCTGTCGAGCAGAGACCCTCGCCGCCACCGTAGAAGGACTGGCGCCCCCTCTCGCCATGACAGATGAAACAGTGGAGCCGAGGTGGAAGGAGAGGGATGACGAAAGATTGTGGGGGCCATCCCCCTCCCCCCTTCTTAGTAAGGGGTGGGGTCGGCACTCGGCCCCCACTCAGCCAATCCAACCATCAGGGGCGCAGGGAATCGAGGCCGACCCACTGCCCCAATCAGCAGCGGCCCGTTTCCCCGCCTCGCCATTCAAGGCCCGCGCCCACCGCCTACCACCTTCAAAGCACGGGGGACACGTGGAGGGCGAGCAGAAACATAGGGGACAGATAAGACGGCCGTTCTCCACCCCATGATCGCGGGGCGTGGGCGCCTTGAATACCACGACCCGAGTCCACTCAGTAAATGAGCGGCGCCTCTGCGTTTTCCTCTTTTTACGGGGAAGGCGCGAGTTGCCTCTTTACCACGATGTGACGCATGCGTGCGGAAACCGCCCCACGCACGACCCCCATGTCACGCATGACCCTCCACGTCACGCGTTCAACGCGGGTCGTGGGGAAGCGCAGCAGACGGGAAATTACTGCGGTAAAAATCCGCTCCACCTGCCCGCACACCGTTTTGGGCCTAGCCCAACAATGCGTCATGCTTATGTGTGGCCCAGGCCCGGGGGCTCCTGTCGGTGTACAAAAGTGGGGGCTCTCCTTTTGCACCCCTTAACTTGTGCACGGGCGGTCAGAGCCGCGCCCACGGCCACACTAAGCAGGGCAGAGGAGGGATACCGGAGCAACGCGAAGACTAGAGACGCAAAGAGAGCAAGAGGGCGAGGTGGACTCCCCCGGCAAGACTCTTTCTAGGGTGGCTTCCACAGCCTCGGTAAGATCCTTGCCGGGGCAACTTACCTGACGCCAATAGAGCGTACCACCCTTGAGCCCAAGGGGTCTCCACGCCATATTGGAACCAAGGATCGGGAGGCACCTCCTAGTGGCGTGCAGATCTTTGTAGAGATCATAGACACACAAGATCAGATGGAAACCAGAAGATGACGACCCCCAGCAAGACCCTTGTCGGGGACGACCGCGATGCCGCAGCGAGACCCTTTCGTGCCGAGGACGCCCGCGAGGCCGCAGCCATGCCCGCGTCCGCCAAGACTCCACCGCCACTCCCATACAGCTGCCATCTCGACCAGCTGAGCAGGCATCTGCATGGCAGCACGCAGCCTGTACACCAACTCAGCAAGCACCTACGTGGTGGCATGCAGATCTTCGTGAAGGCTCCACCACCGCGCCAGCCCATCGGCCAGCCAATGTGGCGCTACAACGCCTCGTCAGCTTGGACGCGCGTCGGGGCCAGGTGAGGCGAAGACAGCTGGGACGAGCTTCTTTGCCATCCCCAATAAAGCAAGAGGGACACGTCGGCAGCGCATTAAATGTGTTTGTCCGACGATGCCACGGGATAGACTCAGCCCCTGTACACCTTTCCACCTCCTGTGTGCCACTATGGCAACCCCTTTTGTCTATAAAAGGAGGCCCGAGGCGTACTGGAGAGGGATTCAGATCTTTTCGACTAGAGAGCCACGACAGCTAGTTCAAGAACACAAGACCACCTAAATACACATACAAGCAGGACTAGGGTTTTACGCCTCTCCGCGGCCCGAACCTGGGAAAACGATTTGTGTGCTGACCGCCAGACCTGCTCTTCGCACAACCCCGCACCGGCCAACCTAGAAGGGATCCCAATGACCCCATAGGTGTCATTTCCCACCGACAATAGCAACCTTTATTATGCAGTCTGTCACTTTTATTGCTTTACCATCACAAGTTCGTACAACGCTCAATTTTCTCTTACACTAAATGATCTTACACTTCTAGAAGCAATTTTTATTACCTTATTGCACCGATGACAACTTACTTGAAGGATCTTTCTCAATCCTTAGGTATGGTTGGTGGAGTCTTGAAAATATGATTTGGGTTTAAGGGTTTTTGGATGCACAAGTAGTATCTCTACTCGGTGCGGAATTTTTGGCTAGCAAAGATGGGGGGCAAGCACCACATGTTGAAGGATCCATGCCAATATAACTTCTATGTGAATATGAACAAACATAAATCATTACGTTGTCTTCCTTGTCCAACGTCAACAATTTTGGCATATAATATTTTGATGGGGGCTCACGATCACAAAAGATTTCCATGATAGTGTATTTATATGTGAAATTCTCTTCCTTATACTAATTATTCGTGAATTGCTTGTTTGACCAATATTGTGATTGTCAAGCCTCAAAAGATTTCACTTTCTAAACCTAATGTGAAGATACCACTAGGCATGATATGATTTCAACTTCATGACATTCAATTTATTCAACAATTTACTCATAGGATATAAGTGAAGTACAAGAATAATTCCATAGAAAAGAGCTTCGTTGACGGGATGTGAATGCCGCTTACTTATCCTCCCTGGCAACTATTTGAGGACTCTATTTTATTTAGAAACTTTCAGATCTAAGTATTTTATTAAAACAACAAGCAAAATGAAAATAAAATGGCATTCCAAGAATAGCACAACTCATGTGAACAAGCAAAAACTTAGGCTCAACCGATACTAACCGATAATTGTTGAAGAGGAAAGGTGGGATGCCTACCGAGGCATCCCCAAGCTTAGATGCTTGAGAATTTTTGAAATATTATCTTGGGGTGCCTTGGGCATCCCCAAGCTTGAGCTTTTGTGTCTCCTTAATCCCTCTCATACCACGGTTTTCCTAAATCTCAAAAGCTTCATCCACACAAAACTCAACAAGAACTCGTGAGATAAGTTAGTATAAACCAATGCAAAAACCTTATCATTCTCTACTATAGAAAATCACTAAAATTATTATTCAACAATGCACACTAAATGTCTCTGCATAACTAATACTCCTATCCTCTAATAGAATCATTAAACAATCAAACATATGCAAACAATGCAAACATAACAACAATCTACCAAAACAGTACAGTCTGTAAAGAATGCAAGAGTATCAATACTTCCCTAACTCCAAAATTTATGAAAATTTGCCACACTGTAGAAAATTTATCAGAACTCATTTTTTAAATAGTTTCAACATTTTACCACATTCTGACTTTTCTATGCAATTTTTGCAACAACGGTAAACTTTCTGTTTTCAAACAGCAACATGTATACTTGCAAAATAAACATGGCAAAGGCTATCATTGCCACTTTTATTAAAATAAAAGATGCAAAACATTATTCTAAATAACAACAATCAAATCCTAACAAATTAAGTTGATGCTCCAAGTAAAACTCATATCATGTGACGAATGAAGACATAGCTCCAAGTGAGGTTACCGATAATGTTGGAGACAAAAGAGGGGATACCTTCCGGGGCATCCCCAAGCTTAGTTGCTTGGATATTCCTTGAATATTACCTTGGGGGTGCCTTAGACATCCCCAAGCTTAGGTTCTTGTTGATACGTCCATTTTGCATCATGCTTTTATATCGATATTTATTGCATTAAGGGCTGTTATTACACATTATGTCACAATACTTATGCCTATTCTCTCTTATTTTACAAGGTTTACATGAGGGAGAATGCCGGCAGCTGGAATTCTGGGCTGGAAAAGGAGCAAATATTAGAGACCTATTCTGCACAACTCCAAAAGTCCTGAAACTTCACGGGAGCACGTTTCCGAATATATTAAAAATATTGGGCGAAGAAGCACCAGAGGGGGGCCACCCACCATCCACGAGGGTGGGGGGCGCGCCCCCCTGCCTCGTGGGCCCCCTGGCAGGCCTCCGGTGCCCGTCTTCTGCTATATGAGGTCTTTTGCCCTAGAAAAAATCATAAGCAAGCTTTCGGGACGAAACTCCGCCGCCATGAGGCGGAACCAATCTAGGGCTCCGGCGGAGCTGTTCTGCCGAGGAAACTTCCCTCCGGTAGGGCGAAATCATCACCATCGTCATCACCATCGATCCTCTCATAGGGAGGGGGTCAATCTCCATCAACATCTTCACCAGCACCATCTCATCTCAAACCCTAGTTCATCTCTTGTAACCAATCTTTGTCTCAAAACCTCAGATTGGTACCTGTGGATTGCTAGTAGTGTTGATTACTCCTTGTAGTTGATGCTAGTTGGTTTATTTGGTCGAAGATCATATGTTCAGGTCCTTTATGCATATTTATACCCCATTGATTATGAACATGAATATGATTTGTGAGTAGTTACGTTTTGTTCCTGAGGACATGGGATAAGTCTTGCTATAAGTAGTCATGTGAATTTGGTATTCGTTCGATATTTTGATGAGATGTATGTTGTCTCTCCTCTAGTGGTGTCATGTGAACGTCGACTACATGAAATTTCACCATTGTTTGGACCTAGAGGAAGGCATTGGGTAGTAATAAGTATATGATGGGTTGCTAGAGTGACAGAAGCTTAAACCCTAGTTTATGAGTTGCTTCGTAAGGGGCTGATTTGGATCCCTATGTTTCATGCTATGGTTAGGTTTACCTTAATACTTCTTTTGTAGTTGCGGATGCTTGCAAGAGGGGTTAATAATAAGTGGGATGATTGTCCAAGGAAGGGCAGTACCCAAGCACCGGTCCACCCACATATCAAATTATCAAAGTACCGAACGCGAATCACATGAATGTGATGAAAACTAGCTTGACTATAATTCCCATGTGTCCTCGGGAGCGCTTTCCTTTATATAAGAGTTTGTCCAGGCTTGTCCTTTGCTACAAAAAGTATTGGGCCATCTTGCTGCACCTTATTTACATTTATTACTTGTTACCCGTTACAAATTACCTTATCACAAAACTATTTGTTACCGATAATTTCAGTGCTTGCAGAGAATACCTTACTGAAAGCTACTTATCATTTCCTTCTGCTCCTCGCTGGGTTCGACACTCTTACTTATCGAAAGGACTATGATAGATCCCCTATACTTGTGGGTCATCAAGACTCTTTTCTGGCACCGTTGCCGGGGAGTGAAGCACCTTTGGTAGGTGGAATTTGGCAAGGAAAAATTTATATAGTGTGCTGAAATTTACTGTCACTTGTTACTATGGAAAGTAATCCTTTGAGGGGCTTGTTCGGGGTATCTTCACCCGGACCAGTAGAACAAAGAGTTTCTCCTCAACCTACTGAACCTACTGAAAATGTTTACTTTGAAATTCCTTTGGGTATGATAGAGAAACTGCTAGCTAATCCTTTCACAGGTGATGGAACATTACACCCCGATTTGCACCTAATCTATGTGGATGAAGTTTGTGGATTATTTAAGCTTGCAGGTATACCCGAGGATGTTATCAAGAAGAAAATCTTCCCTTTATCTTTGAAGGGAAAGGCATTGACATGGTTTAGGCTATGTGATGATATGGGATCATGGAACTACAACCGATTGAAATTGGAATTTCATCAAAAGTTTTATCCTATGCATCTCGTTCATCGTGATCGTAATTATATATATATATATATAATTTTTGGCTTCGCGAAGAGAAAGCATCGCTCAAGCTTGGGGGAGGCTTAAGTCAATGTTATATTCATGCCCCAATCATGAGCTCTCAAGAGAAATTATTATTCAAAATTTTTATGCTCGACTTTCTCCCGATAATCGCTCCATGATCGATACTTCTTGTACTGGCTCTTTTATGATGAATACTATTGAATTCAAATGGGATTTATTGGAAAGAATTAAGCGCAACTCTGAAGATTGGGATCTTGATGAAGGTAATGAGTCAGGTATAACACCTAAGTTTGACTGTGTTAAATCTTTGATGGATACCGATGCTTTCCGTGAATTTAGCACTAAATATGGACTTGACTCTGAGATAGTAGCTTCTTTCTGTGAATCCTTTGCTACTCATGTTGATCTCCCTAAGGAGAAGTGGTTTAAATATAATCCTTCGATTGAAGTAAAAGTAGTTGCACCTATTAAATTTGAAGAAAAGACTATAACTTATAATGATTCCGTTGTTCCTACTGCTTATATTGAGAAACCACCTTTCCCTGTTAGAATAAAGGATCATGCTAAAGCTTCAACTATGGTTCATAAGAGTAATACTAGAACACCTACACCCTCTGAGCAAATTAAAGTTGAACCTAGTATTGCTATGGTTAAAGATCTCTTTGCAGATAATATTGATGGGCATGTTATTTACTTTTGTGAGGAAGCTGCTAGAATTGCTAGACTTGACACTAAAAACAAACATAGACCTGTTGTAGGCATGCCTGTTATTTCTGTTAAAATAGGAGATCATTGCTATCATGGCTTACGTGATATGGGTGCTAGTGAAAGTGCAACACCTCATTCCTTATATAAAGAAATTATGCATGATATTGCACCTGCTGAGATAGAGGAAATTGATGTTACAATTAAGATTGCCAATAGAGACACTATTTCACCAGTTGGGATTGTTAGAGATGTTGAAGTCTTGTGTGGGAAAGTCAAATATCCTGCTGATTTTCTTATTCTTGGTTCCCCACAAGATAACTTTTGTCCCATTATATTTGGTAGACCCTTCTTGAATACTGTTAATGCTAGGATAGATTGCAAAAAGGATGTTGTTGCTATTGGTTTGGGGGATATGTCTAATGAGTTTAATTTTGCTAAATTTCATAGACAACCCCATGATAAAGAATTGCCTAGTAAATGTGAAATTATTGGTCTTGCCTCTATTGCCGTGCCTCCTAATGATCCTTTAAAACAATATTTGCTTGACCATGAAAATGATATGTTTATGAATGAAAGAAGGGAAATAGATGAAGTATTCTTTAAACAGGGATGTATTTTGAAACACAACTTGCCTGTTGAAATCCTAGGGGACCCTCCTCCACCCAAGGGTGATCCCGTGTTTGAGCATAAACCTTTACCCGATACTCTTAAATATGCTTATCTTGATGAGAAAGAGATATATCCTGTTATTATTAGTGCTAACCTTTCAGAGCATGAAGAAAAGAAATTATTGAAAACTCTAAAGAAGCACCGTGTTGCTATTGGATATACTCTTGATGATCTTAAGGGCATTAGTCCCACTCTATGCCAGCACAAAATAAAATTGGAGAAAGACGTGAAACCGGTTGTTGATCACCAACGACGGTTAAATCCTAAGATGAAAGAAGTGGTAAGAAAAGAAATACTAAAGCTTCTAGAGGCAGGTATAATTTATCCTGTTGCTGATAGTCAGGGGTAAGTCCTGTCCATTGTGTCCCTAAGAAGGGAGGTATTACCGTTGTTCCTAATGATAAAGATGAATTGATCCCACAAAGAATTGTTACAGGTTATAGAATGGTAATTGATTTCCGCAAATTAAATAAAGCTACTAAAAAGGATCATTACCCGTTACCTTTTATTGATCAAATTCTAGAAAGATTATCCAAACATACACATTTTTGCTTTCTAGATGGTTATGCTGGTTTCTCTCAAATACCTGTGTCAAAAGAGGATCAAGAAAACACAACCTTTACTTGCCCTTTCGGTACCTTTGCTTATAGACGTATGCCTTTTGGTATATGCAATGCACCTGCTACCTTTCATAGATGTATGACTGCTATATTCTCTGACTTTTGTGAAAAGATTGTTGAGGTTTTCATGGATGATTTCTCCGTTTATGGAACTTCTTTTGATGATTGCTTAAGCAACCTTGATCGAGTTTTGCAGAGATGTGAAGAAACTAATCTTGTCTTCAATTGGGAGAAGTGCCACTTTATGGTTAATGAAGGTTTTGTCTTGGGGTATAAAATTTCTAAAAGAGGTATTGAAGTTGATAAAGGTAAAGTTGATGCTATTGAAAATATGCCATGTCCTAAGGACATTAAAGGTATAAGAAGTTTCCTTGGTCATGCCGGTTTTTATAGGAGGTTCATTAAGGACTTCTCTAAAATTTCTAGGCCTCTGACGAATCTCTTACAAAAAGATGCTCCTTTTGTGTTTGATGATGATTGTGTAGAGGCATTTGAAATACTTAAGAAAGCCTTGATTTCTGCACCTATTGTTCAACCACCTGATTGGAATTTACCCTTTGAAATTATGTGATATGCTAGTGATTATGCTGTAGGGGCTGTTCTAGGACAAAGAGTTGATAAGAAATTAAATGTTAGCCAATATGCTAGTAAAACTCTAGACAGTGCCCAAAGAAATTATGCTACTACTGAAAAAGAATTTTTAGCAGTTGTATTTGCTTATGATAAGTTCAGACCTTATATTGTTGATTCTAAAGTAACTGTTCACACTAATCATGCTTCTATTAAATATCTTATGGAAAGAAAGATGGTAAACCTAGACTTATTAGACAGGTTCTCCTACTACAAGAATTTGATTTGCATATTATTGATAGAAAGGGAGCTGAGAACCCCATTGCAGACAACTTGCTAGGTTAGAGAATGTTCTTGATGACCCACTACCTATTGATGATAGCTTTCCTGATGAACGATTGGCTGTCATAAATGCTTCTCGTACTGCTCCATGGTATGCTGATTATGCTAATTACATTGTTGCTAAATTTATACCACCTAGTTTCACATACCATCAAAAGAAAAAGCTTTTCTATGATTTAAGACATTACTTCTGGGATGATCCACACCTTTATAAAGGAGTAGATGGTGTCATTAGATGGTGTGTACCTGAGCATGAACAGGAACAGATTCTACGCAGGTGTCACTCCGAGGCTTATGGAGGACACCATGCTGGAGATAGAACTGCACATAAGGTATTGCAATCCGGTTTTTATTGGCCTACTCTCTTCAAGGATGCCCGTAAGTTTGTCTTGTCTTGTGATGAATGTCAAAGAATTGGTAATATTAGTAGACGTCAAGAAATGCCTATGAATTATTCACTTGTTATTGAACCATTTGATGTTTGGGGCTTTTATTATATGGGACCGTTTCCTTCCTCTAATGGGTATGCACATATTTTAGTTGTTGTTGATTACGTTACTAAGTGGGTAGAAGCTATTCCAACTAGTAGTGCTGATCATAACACCTCTATTAAGATGCTTAAAGAAGTTATTTTTCCGAGGTTTGGAGTCCCTAGATACTTAATGACTGATGATGGTTCACATTTTATTCATGGTTCTTTTCGTAACATGCTTGCTAAGTATGATGTTAATCATAGAATTGCATCCCCATATCATCCACAGTGTAGCGGTCAAGTAAAACTGAGTAATAGAGAGCTTAAATTAATTTTTCAAAAGACTGTTAATAGATCTAGAAAGAATTGGTCCAAGAAACTTGATGATGCATTATGGGCTTATAGAACTGCATATAAAAATCCTATGGGCATGTCTCCTTATAAGATGGTTTATGGAAAGCATGCCACTTACCTCTTGAAGTGGAACATAAGGCATATTGGGCCATTAAAGAGCTCAATTATGATTTCGCACTTGCCTGTGAGAAGAGGCTTTTTGACATTAGCTCATTTGATGAATGGAGAACCCAGGCTTATGAGAATGCCAAACTGTTTAGGGAAAAAAGGTAAAAGATGGCATGACAAAAGGATACAAAAACGTGAGTTTAATATAGGTGATTATGTTTTGCTATACAACTCTCGTTTAAGATTTTTTGCAGGCAAACTCATCTCAAAATGGGAAGGTCCTTACATTATCGAGGAGGTCTATCGTTCCGGTGCCATAAAAATCAACAACTTCGAAGGCACAAATCCGAGGGTGGTGAACGGTCAAAGAATCAAACATTATATCTCAGGTAATCCTATAAATTTTTAAACTAATGTTATCGACACCGTAACCACGGAGCAATACATAAAGAAAACTTTCCAGAACGTTTCAGACTCCGAAAAGGAATAGGTATGAGGTACGGTAAGTAAACCGACGCCAAAACAATTCTAATAGCAATTTTTCTCCATTTTGGAATATTTAAGAAAATAGGAAAATAAGAAGCAGTCTGGGAAGGACACGAGACGTCCACGAGGGTGGAGGACGCGCCCTACCCCCTGGGCGCACCCCTACCTCGTGGTCACCTCGTGTGCTCTCCGGACTCCGTTTTCTTGCACGATACTTATTTTGGTCGGTAAAAATTCATTATATAATCTCCCAAAGGTTTTGACCAACGTATCATGCAAATACCTTCTGTCTTTGTTTCGAGCTATTTTTCTGACAGATCTAGATCATCATGACGTCTCCAAGCTCCCCCAAGGACAAGTTCTTCGAGAAGGTCATCAACCCCTACCTCGTGGAGGTACTGCAACACCCTCAAACCATTGAGATGCGTGAGGGGTTGCTGCACATCCGTGATATTGAGGGACCAAGGAGGACCGAAAGCGTGGAGACAAGACTCAAGGCAATGGAGCAACATGTTTTCAAGTGCAAGGAGATGGTGGAGCGTCGACTCGACGCCAACCACATAATGATCACGGAGTTCACCAACAACACCAAGCAAGATGCCAGGAACATCAGGGAGACCATCTTCAAGCTTCATGAAAAAATCTAGCATCTCCAAGCCCAGATCTATGATCTGCAAAACCAAAACTGTGAGTATGAATATAGATTCAAGAGGATGAGTTTGGCTGCAGATTTGAGGATCCCGGAGACTCAATCATCTTTCTATGATGGTGAGCCTATGCCCTGGAAGATGGACGATAAGCCTACATCATCAACAACTCCATCATCACCACCTCCGAGGAAGGATACATAAACACATGGGTATGGGCACTCCCCTTGGAAACTGCCAAGCTTGGGGGGGGGGTGCCCCGGTATCGTATCACCATCACACTTTATCTTTACCATTTTTCTTAGTACGATCCTTTTGGTAATATCTTGATATAGTGCAATAAAGTTTTAGTATGATATAGTTTTGAGTTTTGTTTGATGATCCTTCTATGTAATCGAGTCTGTGAGCTATATAATAAAGATTAGTGTGGAGTCAAGGGCTTGGCCATCTTGCTATGAACTTGAGGGAATAAAAATAAAAGGAGGAGAAAGAATAAAAATAACTAAAGAGATCATATGGATCTTATGGAGAGTAATGACTTCACATATAAAGAGTGTGATGAATAAAAGTTGTTGAGAGTTGACAAACATAGTTTTGGTCATCGTTGCAATTAATAGGAAGTAATAAAGAAAGAGAGGTTTTCACATATAAATATACTATCTTGGACGTCTTTTATGATTGTGAACACTCATTAAAATATGACATGCTAAAGAGTTGATGTTGGACAAAGAAGACAACGTAATGGGTTATGTTTTCTTACATCCGAAATAAATTATATTGTCATGGATCATCCAACATGTTGAGCTTGCCTTTCCCTCTCATGCTAGCCAAATTCTTTGCACCAAGTAGAGATACTACTGTGCATCCAAATATCCTTAAACCCAGTTTTGCCATGAGAGTACACCATATCTACCTATGGATTGAGTAAGATCCTTCAAGTAATTTGTCATTGTTGCAAGCAATAAAAATTGATCTCTAAATATGTATGATTTATTAGTGTGGAGAAAATAAGCTTTATACGATCTTGTGACGTGGAAGATATAAAAGCGACAGACTACATAATAAAGGTCCATATCACAAGTGGCAATATAAAGTGACATTCTTTTGCATTAAGATTTCGTGCATCCAACCATAAAAGCACATGAAAACCTCCGCTTCCCTCTGCGAAGGGCCTATCTTTTATTCTTGTCTTATACTTCATGCAAGAGTCATGGTGATCTTCACCTTTCCCTTTTACATTTTATCCTTTGGCAAGCACAATCTGTTGGAAAGATCCTGATATATAGCTAATTAGATGTGAGTTTTCATGAACTATTATTGTTGACATTACCCTTGAGGTAAAAGGTTGTGAGGCAAAACTATAAGCCCCTATCTTTCTCTGTGTCCGATTAAAACTTCATACCCATAAGTATTGCATCAGTGTTAGCAATTGTGAAAGACTAATTGATAGTTAAGTATGTGGACTTGCTGAAAAGCTCTTTTATTGACTCTTTCCGATGTTATGATAAATTGCAATTGCTTCAATGACTGAGATTATAGTTTGTTAGTTTTCAATGAAGTTTCTGATTCATACTTGAAATTGTGAACGAATTGTTACTTTAGCATAAGAAATCATATGACAATATATACATATATATATATATTGCTGATATAAGAATGATCATGATGCCCTCATGTCCGTATTTTATTTTATCGACACCTCTATCTCTAAACACGTGGTCATATTTTTCGATATCGGCTTCCTCTTGAGGACAAGCGAGGTCTAAGATTGGGGGAGTTGATACATTTTTTTGCATCATGCTTTTATATCAATATTTATTGCATTAATGGTTGTTATTACACATTATGTCACAATACTTATGCCTATTCTGCCGGCAGCTGGAATTCTGGGCTGGAAAAGGAGCAAATATTAGAGACCTATTCTGCACAACTCCAAAAGTCCTGAAACTTCACGGGAGCATGTTTCAGAATATATAAAAAATATTGGGCGAAGGAAGCACCAGAGGGGGCCCACCCACCATCCACGAGGGTGGGGGCGCGCCCTACCCCCTGGGCGCGCCCCCCTGCCACGTGGCCCCCCTGGCAGGCCTCTGGTGCCCATCTTATGCTATATGAGGTATTTCTCCCTGGAAAAATCATAAGAAAGCTTTCGGGACAAAACTCCGCCACCACGAGGCGGAACCTTGGCGGAACCAATCTAGGGCTCCGACGGAGCTGTTCTGCTGGGGAAACTTCTCTCCGGGAGGGGGAAATCATCACCATTGTCATCACCATCGATCCTCTCATCGAGAGGGGGTCAATCTCCATCAACATCTTCACCAGCACCATCTCATCTCAAACCCTAGTTCATCTCTTGTATCCAATCTTTGTCTCAAAACCTCAGATTGGTACCTGTGGGTTGCTAGTAGTGTTGATTACTCATTGTAGTTGATGCTAGTTGGTTTATTTGGTGGAAGATCATATGTTCAGATCCTTTATGCATATTTATACCCCTCTGATTATGAACATGAATATGATTTGTGATTAGTTACGTTTGTTCCTGAGGACATGGGAGAAGTCTTGCTATAAGTAGTCATGTGAATTTTGTATTCGTTCAATATTTTGATGAGATGTATGTTGTCTCTCCTCTAGTGGTGTCATGTGAACGTCGACTACATGACACTTCACCATTGTTTGGGCCTAGAGGAAGGCATTGGGGAGTAATAAGTAGATGATGGGTTGCTAGAGTGACAGAAGCTTAAACCCTAGTTTATGACTTGCTTCGTAAGGGGCTGATTTGGATCCATATGTTTCATGCTATGGTTAGGTTTACCTTAATACTTCTTTTGTAGTTGTGGATGCTTGCAAGAGGGGTTAATCATAAGTGGGATGCTTGTCCAAGGAAGGGCAGTACCCAAGCACCGTTCCACCCACATATCAAATTATCAAAGTGCCGAAGGTGAATCATATGAACGTGATGAAAACTAGCTTGATGATAATTCCCATGTGTCCTTGGGAGTGCTTTCCTTTATATAAGAGTTTGTCCAGGCTTGTACTTTTCTACAAAAAGGATTGGGCCATCTTTCTGCACCTTATTTACTTTTATTACTTGTTACCCATTACAAATTCCCTTATCACAAAACTATCCGTTACCGATAATTTCAGTGCTTGCAGAGAATACCTTACTGAAAAATGCTTATCATTTCCTTCTGCTCCTCGTTGGGTTCGACACTCTTACTTATCGAAATGACTACGATATATCCCTATACTTGTGGGTCATCACTTTTCACTCCTTATTCCCCTCATATCGGTATCTCACCCAAGACTTGAAAACTTCAATCACACAAAACTTAACGAACTTTGTGAGATTGGTTAGTATGACAAAGAGCAAACCATTCCACTTTTGGTACTACCAAAGACAAGATTCATAATTGTGCTCACACAATTCCTAGTGTATCATATCATTTCTACAATTTATATTGAGCAATATAAGCCATAGAAACTAGAAAACAAGCAAACTATGCATTGAAAACAGAATCTGTGAAAAACAGAATAGTCTGTAGTAATATGTACTCAAACCATACTTATGCTACTCCAAAAATTCTGACAAATTAGGACAACTTGAGAGATTTGTCTTTTGATCTTATGCAAAAAGAATCAACTCAAATGCACTCTTTAAAAACTAGAATTATTTTCTTGAGCACAAAAGTTTCTGTTTTTCAGCAAGATCAAAGTAACTATCACCCAACAAGATCCTAAAGGCTTTACTTGGCTCTTTATTGAAACAGAAGCAATAAAACATGATTACTACAGTAGCATAATCATGTGAACACACAAAAACAGTAGGTAAAAGTGTTGGGTTGTCTCCCAACAAGCGCTTTTCTTTTATGCCTTTTAAGCTAGGCATGATGATTTCAATGATGCTCGCATAAAAGATAAGAATTGAAACATGAAGAGAGCATCATGAAGCATATGGCTAGCACATTTAGGTCTAACCCACTTCCTATGCATAGGTATTTTGTGAGAAAACAACTTATGAGAACAAAAATCAACTAGCATGGGAAGCCAAAACAAGTGTAACTTCCAAACAATTAACACATAGAGAACAAACTTGATATTATTGAGATATGTAAGGGCATAAGTTCCTTTCTCATAATAATTTTCAGAGGCATCATGAATGGATTCAACAATATAACTATCACATACAACACTCTTTTCATGATGCACAAGCATACAAAATTTATTACTCTCTATGGCATACATGTCATCATAATAATCATCATAGATAACAACTTTATTGTCATAGTCAATTGAAACCTCTTCCAAAATAGTGGATGTATCACTAACTAAAGTCACGACCTCTTGAAATCCACTTTCATCAATATTGTAATAGGATTCAACACCCTCCAAAATAGTGGGATCACTACTACCTAAAGCTGACACTCTTCCAAACCCACTTTCATCAATGTAATCATCATAAATAGGAGGCATGCTATAATCATAACAAATTTTCTTATCAAAAGTAGAAGGAATCAAAGGATCATATTCATTAAGCATAGCATCCCCAAGCTTGTGGTTTTGCATATCATCACAATCATTCTTATCAATAATAGTATGAATATCACCAACAGTATAACAATTACTATCATCATAATTTCCCAAGTTGGTGCCAAAAGGATTTCCAAGATTATAAGAAGTATCATTATCTTCCCAATCATAATCATCACAACAAGAAATATGCATAACAGAATCATCATCAAGTGCATCATCTTCCACAATTATTTTTGATTCATTTTCATGTGGCATAACAATAATTGGAGCAACATTATTTGGGAGAGATACCTTTTTTACCTCTATTATTTCTTATTTTCTTCTTCTTCACCACATCATGTGTGGGTTTAATTAATCTTTTCAAGCTTCTTATTGATGAGATTGGTTGGATAGGAAGCTCCTCCTCGTTACCTGATTCATCATAATAAATACCAGGAGGGTATTGGGAAATATTTTCCCTTTAATTAGTACTCTCTTCACATTCTATTTGTTTTATTGACTTTAGATAGTTGGTAATATAAGGATTCTCAATGCAATTTACCACACAAAACATACAAATTTCCTCTATATCAAAATCAAGAAATCTCTCGAGATTAAATTTTGGAATACCCTTAGTTATACGTTTCATTTCTTCATACCCCAAAAGAAAACTAAGCTCTTTATGATGCTCAAGGGTAATCAAGTTATCACAATTTTTGGACACAATTCGATCATGA
The DNA here is from genome assembly GCF_003073215.2 of Triticum urartu. Lineage (NCBI taxonomy): Eukaryota > Viridiplantae > Streptophyta > Magnoliopsida > Poales > Poaceae > Triticum > Triticum urartu. The sequence continues at coordinate 346,922,430 of NC_053028.1, forward strand.
AACAATTTGCATTGGAGATTTAAATGACCACGTTCATTGCAAAGTTCACAAGGATGGCGAAAAAAATTAAATCTTTCAGCACAATCATCTACCCTCTCTTGCAGATTTTTCGTCTCTAAATATTTATGCTTCTTACAAAATCTATCTTCCCTTTTTGGTGTGCAAAGGCACTCCCAATTCACTCTGCAAAAGTGACATGATCATAAGAAACATTTTTGTCATGACTTGTGCAATCATCATTAGCATTTTGGATATTCAAAGAATTCACACTAACAACATTTCAATCATGCTCATCATTCAAATATTATGTGCCAAACATTTTACTGACTTCTTCTTCTAACAATTGAGCACAATTTTCTAAACCATCATTTTCAAGAAAGATATTATAAAGGTAATCAATAATAGGATGCAACCTAAATTCCATTTTTTGTAGTTTTCTTTTTATAAACCAAACTAGTGATAAAACAAGAAACTAAAAGATTCAATTGTAAGATCTAAAGATATACCTTCATGCACTCACCTCCCCGGCAACGGCGCCATAAAAGAGCTTGATGTCTACTATGCAACTTTATTCTTATAGACACGTGTTGGGCCTCCAAGCGCAGAGTTCTGTAGGACAGTAGCAATTTTCCCTCAAGTGGATGACCTAAGGTTTATCAATCCGTGAGAGGTGTAGGGTGAATATGGTGCCTCTCAAACGTCCCTGCAACCAAATAGAAGAAATCTCTTGTGTCCCCAAGACACCCAATACAATGGCAAATTGTATAGGTGCACTAGTTGGGCGAAGAGATGATGATAAAAGTATAATATGGATGGTAGAATTATATTTTTATAATCTGAATAAATAAAAACAGCAAGGTAGAAAATAGTAAATGGGCACAAAAACGGTATTGCAATGCTTGAAAATGAGGCCTAGGGTCCGTACTTTCACTAGTGCAACCTCTCAACAATGCTAATATAATTGGATCATATAACCACCCCTCAAAGTGCAACGAAGAATCACTCCAAAGTTCCTATCTAGCAGAGAACATAAGACGAAATTGTTTGTAGGGTACGAAACCACCTCAAAGCTATTCTTTTCGATCAATCTATCCTAGAGTTTGTACTAAAATAACACGAAGCTATTCTTTCCGATTGATCTAACCAAGAGTTCGTACTAAAGTAACACCAAAGCAAATTCGGATTCATAATATCCAGTCCAACACAAAGAACTTCAAAGAGTGCCCCAAGATTTCTACCAGAGAAACGAAGACAAGAATGTGCATCAACCCCTATGCATAGATTACCCCAATGTCACCTCGGGAATCCACGAGTTGAGTGCCAAAACATATATCAAGTGAATCAATACGATACCCCATTTTCACCATGAGTATTCATATGAAAGACATATATCAAGTGCTCTCAAATCCATAAAAGTATTCAATCCGATAAAACGAAATCTCAAAGGGAAAACTCAATTGATCACAACAAGATGGAGAGGGGAAAACACCATATGATCCGACTATATTAACAAAGCCCGCGATACATCAAGATCGTGGCATCTCAAGAACACGAGAGAGAGAGAGATTAAACACATAGCTATTGGTACAAACCCTCAACCCCGAGGGTGGACTACTCCGTTATCATCGTGGTGGCCGCCGGGATGATGAAGATGGCTACCAGTGATGATTTCCCCCTCCGGCAGGGTGCCGGAATGGGTCTAGATTGGTTTTTTGTGGCTATAGAGCTTTGCGGCGGCGGAACATCTGATCTGGGTTAACCCCGAGGGGTTTCGAAATATTTGGGAATTTATAGTACAAAGAAGGGGTACGGGAGGCCACCGAGGTGGGAACAACGCACCCCTGGCGCACCCTGGTGGATTGTGCCCCCTTGAGGCACCCCTAGGTGCTGCTCCGGCCCATTGGGAGTCTTCTAGTCCAAAAAAATCCATAAAAAGTTTCGCGGTGTTTGGACTCCGTTTGATATTGATTTTGTGCGATGTAAAAAAGCAAAAATAGCAACTGGCACTGGGCACTGGGTCAATAGGTTAGTCCCAAAAAATGATATAAAATTGTTATAAAATGATTGTAAAACATCCAAGAATGATAATATATTGGCATGGATACTTCATAAATTATAGATACGTTGGAGACATATCAATACGCAGTCGGTCTCACCGAGTTTGCTTGACCAACTCTTTGTTTGCTTACTACCAAAATCGGTCTCACCAAGTTTGTGTAATCGGTCAAACCGAGTTTAGGTTTTACCCTAACCCTAGCACATCGGTCCCACCGAGTTGGTATTGTCGGTCCCACCGAAAAGCCTAATGTTCACATTTTGAACCAGGTCGGTCTCACCGAGTTTCACTATTTGGTCCCACCGAGTTTGGTCAATTGTGTGTAATGGTTAGATTTTGTGTGGAGGCTATAAATACCCCCCACCCCCTCTCCATTTGAGAGAGAGCCATCATAATGTGCCTACCCTTCCAGCATTAATTTTCTGAGAGAGAACCACCTACTCATGTGTTGAGACCAAGACATTCCAATCCAACCACAAGAATCTTGATCTCTAGCCTTCCCCAAGTTTCTTTCCACTCAAATCATCTTTCCACCATATCCAAATCTGTGAGAGAGAGTTGAGTGTTGGGGAGACTATCATTTGAAGCACAAGAGCAAGGAGTTCATCATCAACACACCATCTATTTCCTTTTGGAGAGTGGTGTCTCCTAGACTAGTTAGGTGTCACTTGGGAGCCTCCTTCAAGATTGTGGAGTTGAACCAAGGAGTTTTTAAGGGCAAGGAGATCGCCTACTTCATGAAGATCTACCCAAGTGAGGCAAGTCCTTCGTGGGCAACGGCCATGGTGGGATAGACACGGTTGGTTCTTCGTGGACCCTTCGTGGGTGGAGCCCTCTGTGGACTCATGCAACCGTTAACCTTCATAGGTTGAAGTCTCCACCAACGTGGATGTATGATAGCACCACCTATTGGAATGCCGCCAAAAATCCACGTGTATCCAATTGCGTTTGCACACTCCAATCCCATCCCTTTACTTTCTTGCAACTTGCATGCTTTACATTCCGCTGGTCATATACTCTTACCATGCTTGCTTGAAATGTATTGTGAATGTTTAAACTTGTGCTAAAACTCCACCTTAACTTAAAGAACTTAAAAACTGCTACTTTTCTTTGTTGAGGGTCTAATCACCTCCTCTAGACACCTCTTCTCGATCCTTTCAAGTTTCTTCTATGCACCATGTGTGATGCATTCAATAATGCGAACGATAAAATTGTTAATATCGTGGATGATGTACCTGCGAACGGAAACATTTTCCTTGGAGCAACTGTGTGGGATGTATATACGAATGAAAACGTTTAGCGGGGACTGACTGTGTGGGATATACTTAAGACCGGAAATGATTTCGCCTGTATAATTGTATTTTTTTAGCACTACTATACGTATAACCATATTTGATCGGTCTCCGGTCGTACACGACCTCATTTTGCCGAGCGTGTGTGCCAGGAGGGCATATCCCTGACGGTTTCTGGGTCATGTGGGAAGGATCCCCCTATCGCCCATACTCACTTGGCGACGGTTCCAAATGCCGTTGCGGAAAGGGGTTAAAAACCGTTTGTATAGCACCTCTCTGTACCAATGATTGGAGGTTTTGAATTCCCTCTTCCCACTATCAAAATGAAGTATGATATTTTTATTATTGGGGACATGCATATCCCCATTGAGGTAACCTAGTGTTATTCGAAAATTGTCCGGTTTCATGTCATTCGGAAGAAGTTTGTTAATAAGACTTGATCATCCTTGTTAATGGATTCCCTTTGATGGGCATGAGATGGATGAATTTAGAAAACACAACTTTCTATACCTTCCTTTTACTTTTTGTTTTTTGGATTAAATAAAGTAAAAATAGTATTTTCTTTCTGTTTTCTGAATTATCCGTGCAATAAAAATGTCTTGAAAATAAAAGTTCTCCAAATGCCCTGAAAATTTAGTATTATTTTTTAGAATATTTTAAAATATTTGGAACTAAACATGCACCGGGGGGATGCATCAGTGGACCACAAGGGGGGAGGGCACGCCCTACCCCCTGGGCGCGCCCCTTCCTTGTGGGTCCCACGTGGGCCCCCTCCACTTATTCCAGTACCCATCCACTTTGTCTTCCTCCAGAAAAAATCATCCCGTAGCTCAAACCCATGTTCTTGCTCATCTTGCTACCATTTTCGATCTCCTTGTGCAAAGCTCCATTTGCAAAACTGTTTTGGGGGATTGTTCTTCGGTATGTGACTCCTCCAATGGTCAAATTAGTTTTTGTTCTAGTGCTTTATTTATTGCAAATTTTTGCTGCAGTGGTGACCTTGTTCTTGAGCTTGCATGTCAAATTTATATGGTCCAAAGTAGTTTTGATGCATGATATAGCCTCTAGGCACTTGTAGGAGTAGTTGCTATCAATATTGTTGAGTTTGGCTCACTTTTATTATGAGTCACTAAAAATTTCAGAAAATTTCAGAGGAAGAAAATGAGGAGGAGATTGTTGAGAGGCTCCTCGATCCAGGGTTCTAAGGAAAAAGAAAATGAAGAGCAGGAAAATCCCAAGTACAACCTTCCTCGCACCGCGGAGGTTCGATCGTGTGAATGGCCATGTGATGCATTCTTGGAGGCAGACGAAATTTATGAGGATTTCTATTATTTGGCGGAGAATGCAGGCATCACCGACTTCCTGCACGACCAGTGCGATTAGTACCTCCTACTCACTAATACTTTCGTGCAAAATTTTCACTTTCATGCTAGGAGATCACCACCCATGGTAGAGTTTCACTTATATGATGAGCATAAGGAGATGACGCTTTATGACTTTTGTGAGGTTTGTAAATTACCTTATGAGGGCAGTGTTGACGAACCACATCCTAGAGACGTGGAAGATTTTATTGATGAAGTTACCGTAGGGGAAAGGAGAAAGGTGTCAGAAGCGAGAGTGTCTAGTTTACATTTTCCTATTCTACGCTACTACTCATTATTTGCTGCGAGATGTTTAATTGGTCGCGGGGACAGTGGAGGCCTTAGTGCTCTGATACGTCCATTTTGCATCATGCTTTTATATTGCTACTTTTTGCATTATGGGCTGTTATTACACGTTATATCACAATACTTATGCCTTTTCTCTCTTATTTTATAAGGTTTACATGAAGACGGAGAATGTCGACAGCTGGAATTCTGGACTGGAAAAGGAGCAAATATTAGATACCTATTCTGCGCAACTCCAAAAGTCCTGAAACTTCACGAAGCATGTTTTTGGAATATATAAAAATATTGGGCGAAGAAAGAACCAGAGGGGGACCACGAGCCAGCCACAAGGGTGGAGGGTGCACCCTACCCCCTGGGCGCGCCCCCCGTCCTTGTGGGGCCCCTGGCAGGCCTACGGTGCCCATCTTTGGCTATATGGTGTGCTTTGACCTAGAAAAAATCAGATAGAAGCTTTCGGGATGAAGCGCCGCCATCTTGAGGCGGAACCTGGGCAGAACCAATGTAGGGCTCCGGCGGAGTTGTTCTGCCGGGGAAACATCCCTCCGGGAGGGGGAAATCGAAGCCATCGGCATCACCAACGAACCTCTCACCGAGAGGGGGTCAATATCCATCAGCATCTTCACCAGAACCATCTCCTCTCAAACCCTACTTCATCTCTTGTATTCGATCTTGGTCCCAATACCTCAGATTGGTACCTGTGGGTTGCTAGTAGTGTTGATTACTCATTGTAGTTGATGCTAGTTGGTTTATCCAGTGCAAGGATTTTTTTAGATCCTTAGTGATAATTAATACTCCTCTGATCTTGATCATAAATATGTTTTGTGAGTAGTTACGTTTGTTCCTGAGGACATGGGAGAAGTCTTGTTATATGTAATCATATGAGTTTGGTATTCGTTTGATATTTTGATGAGATGTATGTTGTCTTTCCTCCAGTGGTGTTATGTGAAAGTTGACTACATGACACTTCACCATTATTTGGGCCTAGGGGAAGGCATTGGGAAGTAATAATTAGATGATGGGTTGCTAGAGTGATAGAAGCTTAAACCCTAGTTTGTGCGTTGCTTTGTAAGGGGCTGATTTGGATCCATATGTTTCATGCTATGGTTAGGTTTACCTTAGTTCTTCTTTCGTAGTTGCGGATGCTTGCGAGAGGGGTTAATCATAAGTGGGATGCTTGTCCAAGGAAGGGAAGCACCCAAGCACCGGTCCACCCACATATCAAATTATCAAAGTAACGAACGCGAATCATATGAGCATGATGAAAACTAACTTGACAACAATTCCCATGTGTCCTCGGGAGCGCTTTACTTTATATAAGAGTTTGTCCAGGCTTTTCCTTTGCTAGAAAAAGGATTGGGACACCTTGCTGCACCTTAGTTACTTTTATTACTTGTTACCCGTTACCATTTATCTTATCACAAAACTATCTGTTACCGATAATTTCAGTGCTTGCAGAGAATACCTTGCTGAAAACCACTTGTCATTTCCTTTTTCTCCTCGTTGGGTTCGACACTCTTGCTTATCGAAAGGACTACGATAGATCCCCTATACTTGTGGGTCATCAAGACTCTTTTTTGGTGCCATTCCTGGGGAGTGAAGCGCCTTTCTAAGGAAACATTTATATAGTGTGCTGAAATTCTTTGAGGGGCTTGTTCGGGGTATCTTCATCTCATCCAGAAGAGCAAAGAGTTGCTCCTCAACCTACTGCACCTACTGAAAATATTTATTATGAAATTCCTTCGGGTATGATAGAGAAACTGCTAGCTAATCCTTATGTAGGAGATGGAACATTACATCCTGATATGCACCAAATCTATGTGGATGAAGTTTGTGAATTATTTAAGCTTACAGGTATGCCCAAAGATGTTGTTAAGAAGAAGGTCTTCCCTTTATCTTTGAAGGGAAAATAATTGACATGGTATAGGCTATTGGATGATATTGGATCATGGAACTACAACCGACTGAAATTGGAATTTCATCAGAAGTTTTATCCTATGCATCTGGTTCATCGTGATCGGAATTATATATATAATGTTTAGCCTCATGAAGGAGAAAGTATCGCTCAAGCTTGGGGGAGGCTTAAGTCAATGTTATATTTGTGCCCCAATCATGATCTCTTAAGAGAAATTATTATTCAAAATTTTAATGCTCGACTTTCTCATAATGATCGATCCATTCTCGATACTTGTTGTACTGGCTCCTATATGAAGAAGGATATTGAATTCAAATGGGATTTATTGGAGAGAATTAAATGCAACTCTGAAGATTGGGAACTCGACGAAGGTAAAGAGTCAGGTATAACCTTAAGTTTGATTATTTTAAATCTTTTATGGATACCGATACTTTTCGTGATTTTAGCACTAAATATGGACTTGACTCTGAGATAGTAGCTTCTTTCTGTGAATCTTTTTCTACTCATGTTGATCTCCCTAAGGAGAAGTGGTTTAAATATCAACCTCCCATTGAAGTTAAAGTAGTAGAACCTATTAAAGTTGAAGAAGAAACTATTACTTACAGTGTTGGTCCTATTGTTCCTACTGCTTATATTGAGAAACCTCCTTTCCCTGTTAGAATAAAGGATCATGCTAAAGATTCAAATGTGGTCAACAAAAGTTATATTAGAACACCCAAACCCTTTGAACAAATTAAAGTTGAACCTAGTATTGCTATGGTTAAATATCGCTTGGTTGATAATATTGATGGGCATGTTATTTATTTCCGTGATGAAGCTGCTAGGATTGCTAAACCTGATATGACAGATAAACATAGACCTGTTGTTGGCATGCATGTTTTTTCTGTTAAAATTAGAGATCATTATTATCATGGCTTATGTGATGTGGGTGCTAATGTGAGTGCAATTCCTTATACCTTGTATAAAGAAATTATGAATGATATTGCACCTGCTGAGATTAAAGATATTGATGTTACTATTAAGCTTCCTAATAGAGATACTATATCACCAATTGGGATTGTTAGAGATGTTGAAGTCTTGTGTGGGAAGATAAAATATCCTACTGATTTTCTTGTTCTTGCTACCCCTCAAGATAATTTTTGTCCCATTATGTGACGCCCCCGATTCAATTGTACACTAATCATACACGCAAACGTGTACAATCAAGATCAGGGACTCACGGGAAGATATCACAACACAACTCTACAAATAAAATAAGTCATACAAGCATCATATTACAGGCCAGGGGCCTCGAGAGCTCGAATACAAGAGCTCGATCATAGACGAGTCAGCGGAAGCAACAATATCTGAGTACAGACATAAGTTAAACAAGTTTGCCTTAAGAAGGCTAGCACAAACTGGGATACATATCGAAAGAGGCGCAGACCTCCTGCCTGGGATCCTCCTAACTACTCCTGGTCGTCGTCAGCGGGCATCACGTAGTAGTTGGCACCTCCGGTGTAGTAGGGGTCGTCGTCGACGGTGGCGTCTGGCTCCTGGGCTCCAACATCTGGTTGCGACAACCAGGTAGAAGGGATAGAGGGAAAGAAGGAGAAAGCAACCGTGAGTACTCATCCAAAGTACTCGCAAGCAAGAAGCTACACTACATATGCATGGGTAAATGTGTAAAGGGCCATATCGGTGGACTGAACTGCAGAAAGCCAGAATCAGAGGGGGATAGCTAATCCTTTCGAAGACTATGCTTCTGGCAGCCTCCGTCTTGCAGCATGTAGAAGGGAGTAGACTGAAGACCTCCAAGTAGCATCGCATAGCATAACCCTAACCAATGATCCTCCCCTCGTCGCCCTGTGAGAGAGCGACCACCGGTTGTATCTGGCACTTGGAAGGGTGTGTTTTATTAAGTCTCCGGTTCTAGTTGTCATAAGGTCAAAGTACAACTCCAAGTCGTCCTGTTACCGAAGATCACGGCTATTCAAATAGATTAACTTCCCTGCAGGGGTGCACCACATACCCCAACACGCTCGATCCCATTTGGCCGGACACACTTTCCCGGGTCATGCCCGGCCTCGGAAGATCAACACGTCGCAGCCCCACCTAGACCAACAGAGAGGTCAGCACGCCGGTCTAAACCTAAGCGCACAGGGGTCTGGGCCCATCGCCCTTAGCACACCTGCACGTTGCGTACGCGGCCGGAAGCAGAACTAGCCCCCTTAATACAAGAGCAGGCTTACGTTCCAATCCGGCGCGCGCCACTCAGTCGCTGACGTCACGAAGGCTTCGGCTGATACCACGACGCCGGGATACCCATAACTACTCCCGCGTAGATGGTTAGTGCGTATAGACCAAATGGCCAAACTCAGATCAAATACCCAGATCTCGTTAAGCGTGTTAAGTATCCGCGAATGTCGACCAAGGCCAGGCCCACCTCTCTCCTAGGTGGTCTGAACCTGCCCTGTCGCTCCGCCTCAAAGATCCACTCGCGGGTGCTCCTCAAGCCGACCCGTCTTTAGTCACCACATGTATCATGTATAAAGTATATAGTATATACCCGTGATCAACTCCCGAGTGATCACGGCCCGATAGTATAGCATGGCAGACGGACAAGGATGTAGGGCCACTGATGATAAACTAGCATCCTATACTAAGCATTAGGATTGCAGGTAAAGGTAACAACAGTAGTAGCAAGGACAGGCTATGCATCAGTATAGGATTAACGGGAAGCAGTAACATGCTACCCTACTCTAATGCAAGCAGTATAGAGAAGAGTAGGCGATATCTGGTGATCAAAGGCGGGGCTTGCCTGGTTGCTCTGGCAAGAGAGAGGGGTCGTCGGTGATGTAGTCGACCACAGGGGCATCAGCATCGTCACGGGGTCTACCGGAGAGAAGAGGGGGGAGAAACAGTAAATACATAGCAAGCAAGTGCATAACAGGACAACAAGCAGAGCTAGACGTGTTCTAACGCGGTAGTAGGTGATACCGACGAAGGGGGAAAGCCTCCGGGAAAGTATTCCCGGTGTTTCGCATTTTCGGACAGATGAACCGGAGGGGGAAAGTTGCGTGTTTGATATGTTAGGGGTGTGTGGTGGACGAACGGGCTGCGGATCCGGAATCGTCTCGTCGTTCTGAGCAACTTTCATGTTGAAAATATTTTAATCCGAGTTACGGATTAAAAGATATGATTTTCTAAAGATTTTATTAATTTCTGAGATTTAATTAATTATTTAATTAATTCGAAAATGATTTAATGACATTAGCGTGATGTTATGCTGACATCAGCAGTCAACAGAGTTGACTTGGTCAACCTGACATGTGGGTCCAGGGGGGACCCACCTGTCATCCTCTAATTAGGTTAATTAGGGTTTTAGGTTAATCTAATTACAGTTTAATTAAACTTAACTAGTTAATTAAATTAATTAAACCGGATTAATTAACTTAATTAATTTCTTAATTAATTAATAATTAATAATTAATTTTATTAAATCATTTTTTTTTATTAATTATATTTATTTTATTTTATTTTTTTAATTCTTTTTTTTTTAAAAAAAACGTTATGGGGCGGGGCCCCCTAGTCAGTGGCCGGGGGGGGGGGGGCTAGCGGGCACAGGGCGTTGCGGCGCCCGACTGGGCGTTCGCCCAAATCGACAGGCGAGGAAGACCGGGGCATGGCCGGGCGGAGGGCGACGCCGTCCGGGGCAAGACGAGGCCGGCGCGGGCGGAGGCACGCCGGTCAGGGCGAGTGCGCGCGAGACGGAGAGAGAGGGAGGGCCGGGGTCGAGGGCACGGTCGGTGGTGCCGGTGCACGTGGCCGAGGCGACCAGGGGGGGAAGGGCGTGGCGGTCGCGGCAGGGGAGCCGCACGGGGAGGGGGGGGGGGGCCGGGGGCGGGACGGCCCGGCGCGGGCGACGGTGGCGCCGGAGCGCGTCGAGCGGCGACGGCCAAGGCGACCTAGGGGGAGAGGAGGGCGAAGGGGGAGCTCACGGGGGGGGGAGTAGGGCAACGGGGCAGTGGGCTCGGGGGCGGTCGGGGAAGACCGGCGAGGAGGAGGACGAGGAGGTGTTCGGCGGCGACGGGGCGGTCCGACGACGAGGGCGGCGGGCGACGAGGTCGGGGGCGCGGCGCTGGAACGGCGGCCTCGACACGAGGCGAGGAGGAGGCCGAGGCACGCGGGGCGATGGCGGCGTCCACGGAGACCTCAGGCAGCGGGCACGCCGGCGAGGTGGCCGTCGACGAGGCAGGCCACGGCGGGGAGGCTCCGGCGGGGGTTCCGGGCGGCGGCGGGGCGCCTTTTCCCCCAATCCAGATCGGGGGGAGCGAGGGGGGCGAGCGGGGTGGGGCGAGTGGGGGTCTCGTCCCCGATCCGGATTGGATCGGGAGGGGGAAACGACGTGGGGGGGGGGGGGCGGGGGCGAGTGGATAGGGTTCGGGTGGGGGTGAGAGGATAAGGGAGGAGTGGGGGTCGGCTGGGCCGTGCGGGTGGGCCAGTTGGGCTGGCCTGGCTGTCGGCTGGGCCGGTTGGCCCAGTGGGGTTCCCTTTTCTTTTCTTTTGTTTTTACTTTTTATTTATTTTACCTTTTCTGTCTTAGTTTTGTTCCCTATTATTTTAGTTTTATTAAAATATACACGTAGCATTTAATTTAGTATTTCAACTTAGTCCATAGTCACAAAAAGTCTAATCCGCAAACAAATTAGTTTGACATTTTATTAATTACAAAAGGTATTTAAATAATTGTTTTCACTATTGTTTTAATTGTTTTAGGGCCTTTAAACATTTTATCGAAGTTTGGTTTCTCCACCATAATTACCTATGTATTATTTGGTTCACTCCGAACATTTAACTTTTAATATTTGAAAACTTTTATTGTTTGCTCGATTTTGAATTTGAAATTCGAACTAGGTTCCGAACTAACGCGAGTTTATCCACAGTAACCGAGGTGACGTGGCATCATTAGTGGGGATTACTGTAGCTTAATTACCCGGGCGTCACACATTATATTTGGTAGACCCTTCTTGAATATTGTTAATGCTAAGATAGACTGCGAGAAAGATATTGTTACTATTGGTTTAGGGGATATGTCTCAGGATTTTAATTTCTCTAAATTTTGTAGACAACCCCATGATAAAGAATTGCCTAGTAATGATGAAATTATTGGTCTTGCTTCTATTGTCATGCCTCCTAATGATCCTTTAGAACAATATTTTCTAGACCATGAGAATGACATGTTTATGAATGAAAGAAGGGAAATAGATCAAGTATGCTTTAATCAAGGGCCTATTTTGAAACAAAATTTTCCTATTGAAATCCTTGGGGATCCTCCTCCACCCAAGGGTGATCCCGTGTTTGAGCTTAAACAATTACCTGATACTCTAAAATATGCTTATCTTGATGAAAAGAAGATATATCATGTTATTATTAGTGACAACCTTTCAGAGCATGAAGAAAAGAACTTATTGAAAACTCCGAAGAAGCACCATGCCGCTATTGGATATACTCTTGATGATCTTAAGGGCATTAGTGCCACTCTATGTCAGCACAAAATTAAATTGGAGAAAGATGCTAAACTAGTTGTTGATCATCAACGGTGGTTAAATCCTAAGATGAAAGAAGTGGTAAGAAATGAAATACTAAAGCTTCTAGAGGCAGGTATAATTTATCCTATTGCCGATAGTCAATGGATAAGCCTTGTTTATTGTGTCCCTAAGAAGGGAGGTATTACTATTGTTCCTAATGATAAGAATGAATTGATTCCACAAAGAATTGTTACAGGTTATAGAATGGTAATTGATTTTCACAAATTGAATAAAGCTACTAGAAAAGATCATTACCCTCTAACTTTTGTTGATCAAATGCTAGAAAGACTTTCCAAACATACTCACTTTTGCTTTCTAGATGATTATTCTGGTTTCTCTCGAATACCTGTGCCAAAAGATGATGAAGAGAAAACCACTTTTACTTGCCCTTTCGGTACCTTTGCTTATAGACGTATGCCTTTTGGTTTGTGTAATGCACCAGCTACCTTTCAAAGATGTATGACTGCTATATTCTCTGATTTTTGTGAAAAGATTGTTGAGGTTTTCATGGATGGTTTTTCCGTTTATGGAACTTCTTTTGATAATTGCTTAAGCAACCTTGATCGAGTTTTGCAGAGATGTGAAGAACCTAATCTTGTCTTGAATTGGGAAAAGTGTCACTTTATGGTTAATGAAGGTATTGTCTTGGGGCATAAAATTTCTGAAAGAGGTATTGAAGTTGATAAGGCTAAAGTAGATGCTATTGAAAATATGTCGTGTCCTAAAGATATCAAAGGTATAAGAAGTTTCCTTGGTCATGCTGGTTTATATAGGAGGTTTATTAAAGACTTCTCTAAAATTTCTAGCCCTCTCGCTAATATCTTGCAAAAAGATGTTCCTTTTTTGATGATGATTGTGTAGAAGCATTTGAAATACTTAAGAAAGCCTTGATTTCTGCTCCTATTGTTCAGCCACCTGATTGGAATTTACCCTTAGAAATTATGTGTGATGCTAGTGATTATGCTGTTGGTGCTATTCTAGGATAAATAGTTGATAAGAAATTAAATGTTGTTCAGTATGCTAGTAAAACTCTAGACAGTGCCCAAAGAAATTATGCTACCACTGAAAAGGAATTTTTAGCAGTTGTATTTGCATGTGATAAGTTCAGACCTTATATTGTTGATTCCAAATTAACTGTTTACACTGATCATGCTGCTATTAAATATCTTATGGAAAATAAAGATGCTAAACCTGGACTTATTAGATGGGTTCTCTTGCTACAAGAATTTGATTTGCATATTGTTGATACAAAGGGTGCTGAGAACCCCGTTGCAGACAACTTGTCTAGGTTAGAAAATGTTCTTGATGACCCACTGCCTATTGATGATAGCTTTACTAATGAACAATTAGCTGTTATAAATTCTTCTCGTACTCCATGCTATGCTGATTATGCTAATTACATTGTTGCTAAATTTATACCACCTAGTTTCACATACCAGCAAAAGAAAAAGTTTTTCTATGATTTAAGACATTACTTTTGGGATGATCCACACCTTTATAAAGAAGGAGTAGGTGGTGTTATTAGACGTTGTGTACCTGAGCATGAACAGGGACAGATCCTACGCAAGTGCCACTCCGAGTCTTACGGAGGACACCATGCTGGAGATAGAACTGCACATAAGGTATTGCAATCCGGTTTCTATTGGCCCACTCTCTTTAAGGATGCCCGTAAGTTTGTCTTATCTTGTGATGAATGCCAGAGAATTGGTAATATTAGTAGACGTCAGGAAATGCCTATGAATTATTCACTTGTTATTGAACCATTTGATGTTTGGGGATTTGATTATATGGGACCTTTTCCTTCCTCTAATGGGTATACACATATTTTAGTTGCTGTTGATTACGTTACCAAGTGGGTAGAAGCTATTCCAAGTAGTAGTGCTGATCATAACACTTCTATTAAAATGCTTAAAGAAGTTATTTTTCTGAGTTTTGGAGTCCCTAGATATTTAATGACTGATGGTGGTTCACATTTTATTCATGGTGCTTTCCATAAAATGCTTGCTAAATATGATGTCAACCATAGGATTGCATCTCCATATCATCCTCAGTCTAGTGGTCATGTAGAATTGAATAATAGAGAGCTTAAATTAATTTTGCAAAAGACTGTTAATAGATCTAGAAAGAATTGGTCTAAGAAACTTGATGATACATTATGGGCTTATAGAACTGCTTATAAGAATCCTATGGGTATGTCTCCGTATAAAATGGTTTATGGAAAATCATATCACTTACCTCTTGAGCTAGAACATAAGGCAAATTGGGCTATTAAAGAGCTCAATTATGATTTCAATCTTGTCGGTGAGAAGAGGTTATTTGACATTAGCTCACTTGATGAATGGAGAACCCAAGCCTATGAGAATGCCAGGTTGTTTAAAGAAAGTGGAAAGATGGCATGACAAGAGGATACAAAAGCGTGAGTTTAATATAGGTGATCATGTTTTGCTATACAACTCTCGTTTAAGATTTTTTACAGGAAAGCTTCTCTCTAAATGGGAAGGCCCCTACATTATTGAGGAGGTCTATCATTCAGGTGCCATAAAGATCAACAATGCCGAAGGCACAAATCCGAAGGTGGTAAAGGGTCAAAGAATTAAACATTACATGCCAGGTACTCCCATAAATGTTGAGGCCAATATAATTAATACCGTAACACCGAAGGAGTACATAAGGGACACTTTCCGGAATGTTTGAGACTCCAAAAAGGAATAGGTATGTGGTACGGTAAGTAAAGCGACTCCAAAATGTTTCCCATAGCAATTTTTCTCCATTTTGGAATTTTTAAAAAATTAGGGAAATTAAATGTAGTCCGAAAGAGACACGAGGCTACCATAATGGTAGAGGGCACGCCCTACCCCCCTGGGCGCGCCCCCCGTCCTTGTGGCCACCTCGTGTGCCCTCCAGACTCCGTTTTCTTGCACGATACTTCTTATGGTCGGTAAAAATTCATTATATAATCTCCTGAAGGTTTTGACCACCGTACTATGACAATATCTCCTGTTCTTGTTTCGAGTTGTTTTTCTGACAGATCTAGATCACCATGACGTCTCCAAGCGCCCCCAAGGACAAGTTTTTCGAGAAGGTCTTCAACCCCTACCTTGCTAAGGTGTTGCAACACCCTGAAGCCATTGAGATGCGTGAGGGGGTGCTGCACATCCGCGATGTTGTGGGGTCGAAGAAGACCAGAAGTGTGGAGACAAGACTCGAAGCAATGGATCAGCAAGTTTTCAAGTGGCAAGGGATGGTGGAGCATGGACTCAACGCCAATCACATGATGATCGCGGAGTTCACCAACAATCACAGGCTGGATGTCAAGAGCATTGAGGAGGCCATCTTCAAGCTTCATGAGAAAATCAAGCATCTCCAAGCCTAGATCTATGACCGGCAAAACCAAAACTGTGAGTATGAATACAGATATAAGAGGACGAGTTTGACTGCAGATTTGAGGATCCCGGAGACTCGTTCATATTTTTATGATGGTGAACCTATGCCTTGGAAGATGGATGACAAGCCTACTTCAACAACAACTCCTTCATCACCACCTCCGAAGAAAGAGATCTCAATACATGGGTATGGGCACTCCCCTTGGCAACTGCCAAGCTTGGGGGAGGTGCCCCGATATCGTATCACCATCACACCTTTATCTTTATCGTTTTCTTAGTTCGATCCTTTTGGTTATATCTTGATCTAGTAGAGTAAAGTTTTTAGTATGATCTAGCCTTGACTTTTGCTTTATGATCCCTCTATGTAATCGAGTCCGTGAGTTATATAATAAAGAGTAGTTTCGAGTAAAGGGCTTTGCTTTCTTGCTATGATCTTGAGGGAACTAAAATTAAAGAAATAATAAAAAGAAATAAAAACATCATGTAATGATCTTATGGAGAGTAATGACTTCACATATAAAGAGTATGGTGAATACAAGTTATTGAGAGTTGACAAGCATGGTTTTGGTCATCGTTGCAATTAATATGAAGTAATAAAGAAAGAGAGGCTTCACATATAAATATACTATCTTTGACATCTTTTGTAATTGTGAGCAGTCATTAAAATATGACATGCTAAAAGTTGATGTTGGACAAGGAAGACAACATAATAGGTTATGTTTTCTTATATCCGAATAAAAGTTATATTGTCATGGATCATCCAACATGTTGAGCTTGCCTTTCCCTCTCATGCTAGCCAAATTCTTTGCACCAAGTAGAGATACTACTTGTGCTTGCAAACATCCCTAAACCTAGTTTTGCCATGAGAGTCCGCCATACCTACCTATGGATTGAGTAAGATCCTTCAAGTAAGTTCCCATCGGTGCAAGCAATAAAAATTGCTCTCTAAATATGTATAATCTATTGGTGTGAATAAAATAAGCTTTATACGAACTTATTATATGGAAGAAATAAAAGCGACGGACTGCATAATAAAGGTCCTTATCACAAGCGGCAATATAAAGTGACTTTTTTTGCATTAAGATTTTGTGCATCCAACCATAAAAGCGCATGACAACCTCTGCTTCCCTCTGTGAAGGGCCTATCTTTTACTTTTATCTCCTACCCTTATACAAGAGTCATGGTGATCATCACCTTTCCTTTTTCATACTTTTTTCCTTTGGTAAGCACTATACGTTGGAGAGATCTGGATATATATATATCCCCTCGGATGTAGGGTTTCATAAAGTATTATTGTTGACATTACCCTTGAGGTAAAAGGTTGGGAGGCGAAACTATAAGCCCCTATCTTTCTCTGTGTCTGATTGAAGCTTTGAACCCATAAGTATCGCGTGAGTGTTAGCAATTGTGAAAGATTAAATGATAGTTGAATATGCGGACTTGCTGAAAAGCTCTTATATTGACTCTTTCTGATGTTATGATAAATTGCAATTGCTTCATTGACTGAGATCATAGTTTGTTAGTTTACAATGAAGTTTGTGATTCATACTTTACTTTGTGAATGAATTGTTACTTTAGCATGAGAAACTATATGACAATATATGTTGCTATTCTAAAGATAACCATGATGCCCTCATGTCCGTATTTTATTTTATCGACACCTCTATCTCTAAACATGTGGACATATTTTTGATATCGGCTTTCGCTTGAGGACAAGCGAGGTCTAAGCTTGGGGGAGTTGATGCGTCCATTTTGCATCATGCTTTTATATTGATATTTACTGCATTATGGGCTATTATTACATGTTATATCACAATACTTATGCCTTTTCTCTATTATTTTATAAGGTTTACATGAAGAAGGAGAATGCCGACAGCTGAAATTCTGAACTAGAAAAGGAGAAAATATTAGAGACCTATTCCAGGCATCTCCAAAAGTCTTGAAACTTCACGGAGCATGTTTTGGGAATATATAAAATATATTGGGCGAAGAAAGAACCAGAGGGGGGCCACCTGCCAGCCACAAGGGTGGAGGGCGCGCCCTACCCCCTAGGCATGCCCCCCGTCCTTGTGGGCCCCCTGGTAGGCCTCTGGTGCCCATCTTTGGGTATATGGTGTGTTTTGACCTGGAAGAAATTGGAGAGAAGCTTTCAGGACGAAGTGCTGCCGTCTCGAGGCGGAACCTGGGCAGAACCAATCTAGGTCTCCGGTGGAGCTGTTCTACCGGGGAAACATCCCCCCGGGAGGGGGAAATTGAAGCCATCATCATCACCAATGATTCTCTCATCGAGAGGGGGTCAATATCTATCAACATCTTCAATAGCACCATCTCCTCTCAAACCCTAGTTCATCTCTGGTATTCGATCTTGGTCCCAAAACCTCAGATTGGTACCTGTGGATTGCTAGTAGTGTTGATTACTCGTTGTAGTTGATGCTAGTTGGTTTATCCGATGGAAGATTATATTTTCAGTTCCTTAATGATAATTAATACTCCTCTGATCTTGATCATAAATATGATTTGTGAGTAGTTACGTTTGTTCCTAAGGACATGGGAGAAGTCGTGTTATATGTAATCATGTGAATTTGGTATCCGTTTGATATTTTGATGAGATGTATGTTGTCTTTCCTCCAGTGGTGTTATGTGAATGTCAACTACATGACACTTCATCATTATTTGGGCCTAGGGGAAGGCACTGGGAAGTAATAAGTAGATGATGGGTTGCTAGAGTGACAGAAGCTTAAACCCTACTTTATGCGTTGCTTCATAAGGGGCTGATTTGGATCCATATGTTTCAAGCTATGGTTAGGTTTACCTTAATTCTTCTTTCGTAGTTGCAGATGCTTTAGAGAGGGATTAATCATAAGTGGGATGCTTTTCCAAGGAAGGGCAGCACCCAAGCACCGGTCCACCCACATATCAAATTATCAAAGTAATGAACGCGAATCATATGAGCATGATGAAAACTAACTTGACAACAATTCCCATGTGTCCTTCGGAGCGCTTTACTTTATATAAGAGTTTGTCCAGCCTTGTCCTTTGCTACAAAAAGGATTGGGTGACTTTGCTGCACCATAGTTACTTTATTTACTTGTTACCCGTTACCATTTATCTTATCACAAAATTATCTGTTACCGATAATTTCAGTGCTTGCAGAGAATACCTTGCTAAAAACCACTTGTCATTTCCTTCTGCTCCTCATTGGGTTCGACACTCTTAGTTATCGAAAGGACTATGATAGATCCCCTATACTTGTGGGTCATCACTCCTAACCTTGCCATTTTGCACCATGCTTTACTTTGTGATAGAACTTTCAGTTTAGGCACTATGGTTGCTAGATGGCTGAGTTTAAACCGTACGAAGGGTCCTATGTTTGGAGGTATATATGCTTCCGACCTTGCTAGACACTTTGAGATACCTATTAGGCATGATGAGAGAGATGATATGCTACTACCCACTTCATACTTAGACTATAACAGTACGGTAGCACATGATTTTATTCGCTATGATAAGGAAAATAGACTCATTTATAACCTGGTATTTAGCGAAAAGACCTATCAGATTATTACCTTGCCTGCACCTTACTTCTTCAATATTCATTCAGGCACATACCTCATCATGCCCGCGGACATTTATGCATACTGGGAGCGGACACAATCCCCAGTTCTCGAGCCAGGGCCATCACCTGATCCATATCAGGAGCCTGTTTATCAATGGGAGCCGCAGGAGCTCGCTAACCAGTGGAACCCCCAGGATCCTCCTCCGTACACCGGAGAGGGCTACTTTGATCCATGGGCTTAGACCAACTTAGGACAAAAGCCTAAGCTTGGCTGAGTACGTATTTCTCACCGACATTACATTCATGTTCACACACTCACTTCAGTTGTTGGTGTTCATACTTTTTCATTATATTATCCATGTTAGTTTATTTCTTTTTATCGCTTTCTTCTTGTGTGTTTGAAAAACCTTAAGAAAAACAAAAAATAGTTGTAGCTTATTTCCTTTCCATGTTCATTTAGTTGTAGTATTAAAAGAAAACCCCAAAAGATTTTTCATTCTTCTTTTGCTTGTTGGGAGCTTTCCCGTGTAAATAGTTTTTCTCATTCTTGTTTTACCTTTCTTCAGAAAAACAAAAACTCCAAAAACATTTCAGTGTGTTTCTTTGAAATTCTTTTCTTTTCTTTGGGGGTCGAGAGGAGAAGACCATGATGAAAATGTTGAGTGGCTCTCATATCCATTATTATTGATCTAACAAAGAGCCCATATTACGGAATATCCAATTCTGAGCTCGGGCTCATCTGCACCCGGTCAAGAAACAATTCATAAAAATTCAAAATAATTCAAAATAATCCAAATTTTTTATGTAAGGCAGATAATTTGATGCGTGAGGTATGATCCAAATTTAAGAGTATTTGTACATTTGAGTAGCTCTCATAAAAAAGACAAATTGGGTCAGAATAGTATATGAATAATACACTATTTAAGAGACCCCAAATTTGTCTTTTTGTCCGAGAGCTACTCAGATGTCCAAATGATTCGAAATTTTGGGTGGACATCAAGCTCCAAATTATTTACCGTGCCAAAAAATTGGAATTTTTTGAATTTTTCTAGTATTTTTTGATTTTTTTACTTGACGCAGGTGCAGATGATCTTGGGAGCCAAAACGCCTCACTCCCATATTACCTTGTCTTCTCCTTTGAATAATGTTTACAGATTCCAGCTTAGTCCAATGCACGTGCACTATTATTATTATCCACATCATTCGGTCATGCAAGTGAAAGGCAATAATGACAATTTATGATAAAATGATTGAGATGAGGAAATGCTGGTATGAACTTGACCTGTCTTGTTTTTGTAAATATGATTAGTTCGTCGTTCTTGATTCAGCCCATTATGAATTAAACATGTTTGCAATAACAATTAGAGACTATAGTTACTCATGCCATGCTTAATTAGCTAGGAGTTTATAATGGTTTACCTTGCATGCCAACATGCTTTTAAAATGGTTGTGATGTAGTATGATAGGATGGTATCCTCCTTTGAATGATTCGAGTGGCTTGACTTGGCACATGTTCACGCATGTAGTTGAAACAAAATCAACATAGCCTCCATGATATTTATGTTCATGATGATTTATATCGTCCTACTCATGCTTGCATTCAATGTTGGTTAATCTCAATGCATGTTTATGACCGTTGTCGCTCTCAAGTTGGTCGCTCCTCAATCTCTTGCTAGCTTTCACTTGTACTAAGCGGAAATACTGCTTGTGCATCCACTTCCATATACCCAAATTTGTTCCATATGAGTCCACCATACCTACCTATATGCGGTATTTACCCGTCGTTCCAAGTAAATTTGCATGTGCCAAACTCTAAAACTTCAAATGATAATTTGTTTTGTATGCCCGAATCGCTCATGTAGTGACTCGGGGCTTTGAGTATCTTACATGCTAGGTGGGTTATTCTCATGATGAGTGGACTCCGCCCATCATTCACAAGAAAATGGCTGGTAACCGGGATGCCTAGTCCCATGCTCAAATCAAATCAAAATATAATCGCAAACAAATCTCCCCCAGGACTGTGGTTAGTTGGACGGTTCCCGTTGTTTCGGACCAGCCGTGGAATGTGCTTATTGGTGGTGGGGGAGTATAAACTTTACCATTCTGTTTGGGAACCGCATATAATGTATCTAGTATGGAGGATACCGAGATCTCTTGGTTGTTATGTTGACAATGAAAGCATACCGCTCAAAATATTATTTATCTTTGTTTTAAAAACTCGAGCTCTGGCACCTCTGCAAATCCCTGCTTCCCTCTGCGAAAGGCCTATCTATTTACTTTTAATGTTGAGTCATCATCCTCTTATAAAAAGCACAAGTTAGAGAGCACCACTGTCATTTGTATGCATTGTTATTTATTAATATTGAGTATGACTGTGACTGGATCTCTTTTACCATGAATTACAATGTCTAGCCGGTCCTTGATCTTTAGCGGTGCTTTGCATTTATGTTTTGCGGTCTTAGAAAGGGCTAGCGAGATACCATTTTGTTATATCATATCTTAATTGTTTTGAAAAAGTGTTGTCATCCATGATTTATTATTATTGCTCGCTGGTTGATTATGCCATTGATATGAGTAAATATGAGACCTAAATGTTATTGTGAATATGGTTAGTTCACAATCTTTGCTGAAAACTTGAATGCTGGTTTTACATATTTGCAAGAACAAGATCAAAGAGTTTGTAAAAGTTTTTCTTTATCACTTTTAGTTTGTCAACTGAATTGCTTGAGGACAAGCAATGGGTTAAGCTTCCGGGAGTTGATACGTATCCATCGTATCTACTTTTCCAAACTCTTTTGCCATTGCTTTGGACTCTAATTTGCATGATTTGAATGGAACTAACCCGGACTGACGTTGTTTCCAACAGAATTGCCATGGTGTTATTTTTATGAAGAAATAAAAGTTCTCGGAATGACCTGAAAATCCATGGAGATTTTTTTGGAATATATAAAAATATTGGCGAAAGAATCAACCAGAGGGGACCGACCACCTGTCCACAAGGGTGGGGGCGCACCCTACCCTCCTGGGCACGCCCCCTTGTCTTGTGGGTCCCACGAAGCTCCACCGACCTCAACTCCAACTCCATATATTCACGTTCGGGGAGAAAAAAATCAAAGAGAAGGATTCATCGCGTTTTACGATACGGAGCCGCCGCCACCTCCTGTTCATCCTCGGGAGGGCAGATATGGAGTCTGTTTTGGGCTCCAGAGAGGGGAAATCGTCGCCATCGTCATCATCAACCATCCTCCGTCACCAATTCCATGATGCCCACTGCCATGTGTGAGTAATCCCATCGTAAGCTTGCTGGACGGTGATGGGTTGGATGAGATTTACCATGTAATCGAGTTAGTTTTGTTAGGGTTTGATCCCTAGTATCCACTATGTTCTAAGATTGATGTTGCTATGACTTTGCTATGCTTAATGCTTGTCACTAGGGCCCGAGTGCCATGATTTCAGATCTGAAACTATTATGTTTTCATGAATATATTTGTGTTCTTGATCCTATCTTGCAAGTTATAGTCACCTACTGCGTGTTATGATCCGGCAACCCCGGAGTGACAATAGTCGGGACACTTCCAAGTGATGAACGTAGTTTGAGGAGTTCATGTATTCACTAAGTGCTAATGCTTTGGTCTGATACTCTATTAAAAGGAGGCCTTAATATCCCTTAGTTTCCAATAGGACCCCACTGCCACGGGAGGGTAGGACAAAAGATGTCATGCAAGTTCTTTTCCATAAGCACGTATGACTATATTCAGAATACATGCCTACATTATATTGACGAATTGGAGCTAGTTCTGTGTCACCCTATGTTATAACTGTTGCATGATGAATGCCATCTGACATAATTATCTATCATTGATCCATTGCCTACGAGTTCGTTTCATATTGATCTTTGCTTCGTTACTCTTTCGTTGCCACTGTTACCATTACTAGAAAACTGCTACTATTACTTTTTCTACCATTACCGTTACTTCCATACTACTTTGCTACTAAATACTTTGCTACATATATTAAGTCTTTCAGGTGTGGTTGAATTGACAACTCAGCTGCTAATACTTGACAATATTCTTTGGCTCCCCTTGTGTGGAATCAATAAATTTTAGTTGAATACTCTACCCTCAAAAACTGTTGCGATCCCCTATACTTATGGGTTATCAATCAGCACCAATTTTCACATGCAACATCTATAACCTTTCAAAATTAGCATCATAGACGGTACATAGACAGATGAATCTCATCTGGAAAGCTACTAAAGTGGAAGACGAATATTGAGCCTTCATTGATGTTGAAGGTCTTGTAACTATAGGCCAGTGCCTGTGGATGATTGACTGTCCATCCTTCGTCCTCTTCAGGAAGACTTCAATATTGAACCATGGGTGTTGTATGAATACCTTCCTCGCCTCCTGACCATATAGGTAGTTTGAGCGGTAATCATCAGTGAACTGCTTTGGAAAGGCCTGAAAATAAGGATATGCATAAATATCTTCTCTAGGTTAGAAATGGCGCAAAGGAATTAAAAAGACAAGATATAAGAGTTAGTACCATCCTTTAGCGAACTGATGTCTTCTTCATTGTGCAGACAAATATCTTGTTGTTTTTTGTCGCTAATTTTTTTATCTTAACAATCTTGACTTGACTGATATTCATGGACAACTCATTTCCACATATGCAAAAAGGGTCGAACGTGGGTCAAAACGTTTGACAGCAGGACCTACATGTGCAAGACCAAATTGTTAAAGACCTAATATTTAAAAATAAGAAGTGGAAAGGTGTGTTATTAACTACAACATGCCTAATATTTAAAAACAAGGAAACATAGTCATTCAAACTTGTATTGTGCAGGTCTAAGTACACTAGTTATTGGCCATGTTTGGTTCCATGGGTTAGAGATAGTTTGAGCTAGTTTGGGGTCAAATAGCCCTAAAGTATCCAAACATGAGGGCTAGTTTGAGCTAGTTGCATTTAACCCACCTAAAGCAACTATCCCACCCAAGAGGTGCTGATTGGGGCTACTTCTCCTAGTTCATTTATTGTCAATCTAACACTGTCATCCAAACACCTCTTTGGCTAGAGTTTGTTCAGGGTTAGTCATTGTTGAGTATCATTGTTATTTAGGAAACATAGGATTTATTCTACCTTGACTTGTACTCCAAGATGACCATGTACTCCTATATATATGCCCACGAGGCTCAAGCAATACAATCAATTATTCCACCAATATCTCTCTCTCTCCCTTTTAACTGTCATGAGCTAGAAACTAACTCTAACCTCTAGCTAAGTTAGAGTATCCAAACAGTGCCATTGTTAAATCAAATGGAAAGGCATGTTAAATACTCCCTCCGGTCCTTTTTACTCTGCATATAAGAATTGTCTGAAGTCGAACTTCATAAAGTTTGACCTTATTTATATAAAAAAATATCAACATCTACCATGCTAAAGTTATACAATATGAAAATTTAATTCATGACACATGTACTGATATTGATTTCATATTCTGAATGTTGGTAATTTTTTTCTTTAAAGTTGGTCAAACTTTACGAGGCTTGACTTTAGACAGATCTTATATGCATACTAAAAAGATTTGGAGGGAGTACAACATGCTTAACAACAAACAAATATAGTCATTCATAGAGCTATTGTTAAAATTGGTATTGATGAAATTGAATTGCACAGTTAATACTAGCACATATAGAACATCACACTATTAATAGCTAAAATAAACAAGGCATACTACGAACTAATGGAAATACGCCCTATAGGCAATAATAAAATGGTTATTATTATATTTCCTTAATCATGATAAAGGTTTATTATTCATGCTAGGATTGTATTGACCGGAAAGTTAAATACATGTGTGGATACACAAACAAATAGTGTGTCCGTAGTGAGCCTCTACTAGACTAGCTCGTTGATCAAAGATGGTTAAGGTTTCCTAACCATAGACATGAGTTGTCATTTGATAACAGGATCACATCATTAGGAGAATGATGTGATGGACAAGACCCATCCGTTAGCTTAGCATATTGATCGTTCAGTTTATTGCTATTGCTTTCTTCATGTCAAATACATATTCCTTCGACTATGAGATTATGCAACTCCCAGATACCAGAGGAATACCTTGTGTGCTATCAAACATCACACCGTAACTGGGTGATCATAAATATGCTCTATAGTTATCTCCGAAGGTGTTTGTTGAGTTGGCATAGATCGAGATTAGGATTTGTCACGTCGAGTATCAGAGAGGTTTCTTTGGGCCCTCTCAGTAATACACATCATAACAAGCCTTGCAAGAAAAGTGAATAATGAGTTAGTTGTAGGATGATGTATTACGGAACGAGTAAAGAGACTTGCCGGTAACGAGATTGAACTAGGTATGAAGATACCGACGATCGAATCTCGGACAAGTAACATACCGATGGACAAAGAGAATTATGTATGTTGTCATAAGGTTCGACCGATAAAGATATTCGTAGAATATGTAGGATCCAATATGGGCATCCACATTACGCTATAGGTTGATGACCGGAGAGGTGTCTCGGTCATGTCTACATAGTTCTCGAACCCGTAGGGTCCGCACGCTTAATGTTCGTTGATGATATAGTGTTATATGAGTTATATGATTTGGTGACCATCTTGCTGGATCAAGAAGGTGGAGGAAGTCACTGAGCTGAACGTGTGCAGAACGCGGAGGTGCCGTACGTTCGGTACTTGATCGGTTGGAGCGTGAAGAAGTTCGACTACATCAACCCCGTTGTAAACGCTTCCGCTTACGATCTACGAGGGTACGTAGGCACACCCTCCCCCCCTCGTTGCTATGCATCTCCATGGATAGATCTTGCGTGTGCATAGAATTTTTTTGTTTTCCATGCAACGTTTCCCAACACGAACAACCAAAGATGGAAATTGAAACTGGGCATATGCTAACTACAAATAACCGAACAACCAATAACCGTAGAAATAAACAAGGCATAATGCAAACAACCAAATGTAGCAATAAATACTGGACAGGTTCTCACTACAAAAGGGGTTTGCAAAAACAAATCATGGGCTTCCTCACTTGTCACAGATTGGCTCCTCCTCATGGTCGCCGTCGATGAGGTCTGACTTGCCAGCTCAGGATCCCAAGCCAGCGCCGTAGAACGTGTCCTTCATAAATGACAAAAGGGGCTCCATGGCGATGAAGGATGGCAAATTGTTCATAACAAGCCGCAGGAGATCAGCGGCAGGCCATCGATTAGATCGACGGTTATCGAACCTGAAGGGTTCGGGGTGGGCAACTTAACTTGTGACATAGCCTGCGTCAAGCCATCAGCGTCGACGACCTCGATGTCATAGCCGGTGACCGCAACATGCCAGAATACTTTAGCCCGCTGATTGAAAGGCTCCATCGAGGTCCACTCATCATCGTCAGCTTCCTCGGTGGCCACCTCGCCGACGTCGGGAAAAGAGGCCACGTAAAGCTCTTTTGAGCCATTCGCTCCTTGAGCTCCCCGAGAAGCCCCGGGCTTAGGTTGTGACGGTCGGGAGTGGGGGAGGGGTGGGGATGGGGATCCTCGATAAAGGGGGCGTTTCGTAGGCGTCATCTAAGAAACTCGGGCGACGAGGGTATGTATATCGGTGGGTATACTGCATGGGCAAACCGGCAGAGGTTGACGATGGAGGCAGTGGTGGCGGCGACCTAGCTAGGTTTGGAGCGAGGGGGGGGGGCGGTGTGTATGTGTGTGAGAGGGGGATTTGGGGTGAGGCGAAGGATTTGGGGTGTGTGTGTGTGTGGAGGGGGTCCAAGGTGGTGTTTAAGGAAATGGCACGGGTATTGAAAATTTTACTAGGCGGGAGTAAAATGGCGGGGCTACCGAAAATTTGGATCAAGGGATCGAACCAGAGCGGGGTGGGAGTAACGAACATCACACACGGTTAAAACATAATAATTGTGTCTTATCAAATAGAAAAACACTCTAGCCAAGCAGATATTTTTGAGATTGCGAGGGATGCATGCGGGAATAAAATGCCGGTTCTACTGAAAATTTGGATCTACTAATTGACGCAGAGCAGGAGTAACATACATCGCACACAGTCCACACATACTAATCATGTCCTATCAAACAGAAAAACCATCTTGGCGGATATTTTTGAGATTACGAGGAAGTAGATATTTTCGAGAGGGGGAGGGAAGCCTCGTGGAGCCCAATCTACTGTGATCATGTGGGTGACAGGGGAAGGGGCACGACACATGTGTAGTTCTAGAGAACCGTGTTTGTTTTGTACCCAATTGCAGATGGTTGTTGCGTCCAACTCGTCTACTGTTTATAAATTGGACAAAAAAAATGCGGGAAAGGGTGAACACGAACACACTTGCATGTCGACCAAATACATGCATGAAAATGGTGGTTTGATGTTCAAATACCCAATGCACAACTTTGATGTGGCACCTGTCGCACCACACGTTCTTATTTCTATCCCCCCCCCAAACACACACACACACACACACTTCGTGTTGGCGGGAGGGGAATCCTAGCTATGAATGCATGCCCCCAAATACCTAGGCCTGACATATTGATACATCTCCAACGTATCTATAATTTTTGATTGTTCCATGCTATTATATTATCTGTTTGGTTGTTTGATGGGCTTTAATATACCTTTTTATATTATTTTTGGGACTAACATACTAACCAAAGGCCCAGTGTAAATTGTTGTTTTTTTTGCCTATTTCAGTGTTTCGCAGAAAAGGAATACCAAACGGAATCCGAACGGAATGAAACCTTTGGGAGATTATTTTTGGAACAAACATGATCCAGGAGACTTGGAGTGGACTTGAAGAAAGAAGGGAGGAGGCCACGAGGCAGGAGGGCGTGCCCCCCACCCTCGTGGGCCCCTCGCAGCTCCACCGGCCTACTTCTTCCTCCTATATATACCCATATACCCGAAAACATCCAGGAGCACCACGAAACCCTATTTCCACCACCGCAACCTTCTGTACCCGTGAGATCCCATCTTGGGGCCTTTTCCGGCACTCCATCAGAGGGGGAGTCGATCACGGAGGGCTTCTACATCAACACCATAGCCTCTCCGATGATGTGTGAGTAGTTTACCACAGACCTTCGGGTCCATAGTTATTAGCTAGATGGCTTCTTCTCTCTCTTTGGATCTCAATACAAAGTTCTCCTCGATTCTCTTGGAGATCTATTCGATGTAATTCTTTTTGCGGTGTGTTTGTCGAGATCCGATGAATTGTGGGTTTATGATCAAGATTATCTATGAGCAATATTTGATTCTTCTCTGAATTCTTTTATGCATTATTTAATATCTTTGCAAGTCTCTTTGAATTATCAGTTTGGTTTTGCCTACTAGATTGATCTTTCTTGCAATGGGAGAAGTGCTTAGCTTTGGGTTCAATATTGTGGTGTCCTTTCCCAGTGATAGCAGGGGCAGCAAGGCATGTATTGTATTGTTGCCATCGTGGATAAAAAGATGGGGTTTATATCATATTTCTTGAGTTTATCCCTCTACATCATGTCATCTTGCCTAATGCATTACTCTGTTGTTCTGAACTTAATACTCTAGATGCATGCTGGATAGCGGACGATGTGTGGAGTAATAGAAGTAGATGCAGAATCGTTTCAGTCGACTTGTCGCGGACGTGATGCCTATATACATGATCATGCCTAGATATTCTCATAACTATGTGCTTTTCTATCAATTGCTCGACATTAATTTGTTAACCCACCATAGAATTTGCTATCTTGAGAGAAGCCACTAGTGAAACCTATGCCACCAGGTCTATTCTCCATTATATTATTTTCCCGTCAACTAGCTATTTCTATCGCCGTTTATTTTGCAATCTTTATTTTCCAATCTATAAAACAAAAATACCAAAAATATTTATCTTATTATCTTTATCAGATCTCAATTTTGCAAGTGGTCGTGAAGGGATTGACAACCCCTTTATCATGTTGGTTACAAGGTTCTTATTTGTTTGTGCAGGTACGAGGGACTTGCATTTAGTCTCCTACTGCATTGATACCTCGGTTCTCAAAAACTGAGGGAAATACTTACGCTACTTTGCTGCATCACCCTTTCCTCTTCAAGGGAAAACCAACGCATGCTCAAGAGGTGGCAAGAAGGATTTCTGGCACCGTTGCCGGGGAGATCTACACACAAGTCAAGACATACCAAGTACCCATCACAAACTCTTATCCCTTGCATTACATTATTTGTCATTTGCCTCTCGTTTTCCTCTCCCCCACTTCACCCTTTTCGTTTTATTCGCTCTCCTTTTCGTTCGCTCTTCTTCTTGCCTTTTGTGTGCCCGTTCTTTGTGCAATTTGCAGCCATCATGTTTGAAATTGGGGAGGTTATCATTGATAAGGATAGTGGTAATAACATGGAAAACATTGATGCTTTTGATTATCCTCATGAAGAACCTACTATTTTGCACACTAAAAAGTTTCGGATCGGTAGTGGTAATATTATTGGAAAAGGATTTATTCAAGATTTCTTTACCTTTGCCGGTGCTTTACCCACTATGGGAGGGTCTGTTCTTCATAAAACTAGTAGTTTGCCAGATTCTATATCTTTGCTCATAGTTGAACTTGAAAGACAATTTATTCATATGCAACCTTGCATCCAAAGGATTTTTCTAGAATTTTCTAACATTGAGCATTCTTCTATTAAGCAAGCAGCTACTATCTTTTTAGATCATGAGTTCAGATCTATAATTAAAGAAGCCAATGAAATTTTTGCGCATTTGGGTGGATGCCAGCCGTCCTCCCATAGAAGCATTCCTTTTTTTATCAAGAAGACATAATACGCTTACGATCTTTAGATCATGTTGCTTTTAATGAAAACCTTGGAAAAAAGGTTCCTACCGACGTTCTAGTTGACAGGATTTCTGAACTTAACAATAATTTTGCTATCCGGAACAATGGGTTAGGTTTCTCTCTTGAACAAAAGCTCATGACTTTTTGCCAAAAGAATGCTTATAATGATGAATTGGTTGTGCAATATGAGGGGCCAAAGGAGGAATCGATACCTCCCGAGCTTGATCTTGGGGACTTTTGTCCCATTAAATTTAGCCCTTTTGATTACTTTTGCTTGCCTCAAAGAAAACTTGTCGCTGAACGTAGGGAGTATGAGATGATTTTTGGTGATTTTCCTTATCATTATCATGTCAATACCTAGATCTATTCTTGTTTTTATGCGTAGCTAGGGGCGTTAAACGATAACGCTTGTTGGGATGCAACCCAATTTTATTTTTGATTCTTGTTTTTTGTTCCTGTTTAGTAATAAATAATTCGTTTAGCTTCTGTTTAGATGTGGTTTTATGTTTTTAATTAGTGTTTGTGCCAATTAGAACCTTTGGGAAGACATTGGGGAAGTCTTTGCGATCTTGCTGTAAAAAACAGAAACTTTAGCACTCACGAGATTTGCTGCCATTTTTTTTACTGGAGAGTGCGATTAGGTTGATTCTTTTTGCAGATAATTAGCAGACAAATTCCTCACATCCACCAGTTTATTTCCTAATTTTTGGGGTTACAAAAGTATTCAAAACCTACAGATTACTACAGACTGTTCTGTTTTTGACAGGTTCTGTTTTTCATGTGTTGTTTGCTTATTTTGATGAATCTATGGCTAGTATCGGGGGGTATGAACCATAGAGAAGTTGGATTACAGTAGGTCTAACACCAATATAAGTAAAGAATGATTTCATTACAGTACCTTGAAGTGGTGGTTTGTTTTCTTATACTAACGGAGCTCATGAGATTTTCTGTTGAGTTTTGTGTTGTGAAGTTTTCAAGTTTTGGGTAAAGATTTGATGGATTTTGGAATAAGGAGTGGCAAGAGCCTAAGCTTGGGGATGCCCAAGGCACCCAAGGTAAAATTCAAGGACAACCAAAAGCCTAAGCTTGGGGATGCCCTGGAAGGCATCCCCTCTTTCGTCTTCGTCCATCGATAACTTTACTTGAGGCTATATTTTTATTCACCACATGACATGTGTTTTGCTTGGAGCGTCTTATATGATTTGAGTCTTTGCTTTTCAGTTTACCACAATCATCCTTTCTGTACACACCTTTTGGAGAGACACACATGAATCATAATTTATTAGAATACTCTATGTGCTTCACTTATATCTTTTGAGCTAGATAATTTTGCTCTAGTGCTTCACTTATATCTTCTAAGAGCACGGTGGTGGTTTTATTTTATAGAAATTATTGATCTCTCATGATTCACTTAAATTATTTTGATAGTCTTATAGAACAGCATGGTAATTTTCTTTGGCTATAAAATTAGTCCTAATATGATAGGCATCCAAGATGGGTATAATAAAAACTTTCATAAAAAGTGCATTGAATACTATGAAAAGTTTGATACTTGATGATTGTTTTGAGATATGAAGATGGTGATATTAGAGTCATGCTAGTCAATTAGTTGTGAATTTGAGAAATACTTGTTCTAAAGTTTGTGATTCCCATAGCATGCACGTATGGTGAACCGTTATGTGATGAAGTCGGAGCATGATTTATTTATTGATTGTCTTACTTATGAGTGGCAGTCGGGGACGAGCGATGGTCTTTTCCTACCAATCTATCCCCGTAGGAGCATGTGTGTAGTACTTTTTTTGATAACTAATAGATTTTTGCAATAAGTATGTGAGTTCTTTATGACTAATGTCGAGTCCATGGATTATACGCACTCTCACGCTTCCACCATTGCTAGCCTCTCTAATACCACGCACCTTTCACCGGTACCATACACACACCATATACCTTCCTCAAAACAGCCACCATAACTACCTATTATGGCATTTCCATAGTCATTCCGAGATATATTGCCATGCAACTTACCACCGTTCCATTTGTTATGACACGTTTCATCATTGTCATATTGCTTTGCATGATCATATAGTTGACATCGTATTTGTGGCAAAGTCACCTTTATAATTCTTTCATACATGTCACTCTTGATTCATTGCATATCCCGGTACACCGCTGGAGGCATTCACATAGTGTCATAATTTGTTCTAGTATCAAGTTGTAATTTTTGAGTTGTAAGTAAATAAAAGTGTGATAATCATCATTCTTAGAGCATTGTCCCAAGTGAGGAAAGGATGATGGGGACTATGATTCCCCCACAAGTCGGGATGAGACTCTGGATGAAAAATAAAAAAAGAAAAGAAAAAAAGAGGCCATAAAAAAGAGAAAAGGCCCAAATAAAAAAAAGAGGAAAGAAAAAAAATGAGAGAAAAAGAGAGTAGGGACAATGTTACTATCCTTTTACCACACTTGTGCTTCAAAGTAGCACCATGATTTTCATGATAGAGAGTCTCCTATGTTGTCAATTTCATATACTAGTGGGAATTTTACATTATAGAACTTGGCTTGTATATTCCAATGATGGGCTTCCTCAAAATGCCCTAGGTCTTCGCGAGCAAGCGAGTTGGATGCACACCCACTTAGTTTCTTCTGTTGAGCTTTCATACACTTATAGATCTAGTGCATCCATTGCATGGCAATCCCTACTCACTCACATTAATATCTATTGATGGGCATCTCCATAGCCCGTTGATATGCCTAGTTGATGTGAGACTATCTTCTCCATTTTTGTCTTCTCCAGAACGACCATTCTATTCCACTTATAGTGCTATATCCATGGCTCACGCTCATGTATTGCGTGAAGATTGAAAAAGTTTGAGAACGTCAAAAGTATGAAACAATTGCTTGGCTTGTTATCGGGGTTGTGCATGATTAAAATATTTTGTGTGGTGAAGATGGAGCATAGCCAGACTATATGGCTTTGTAGGGATAACTCTCTTTGGCCATGTTATTTTGAGAAGACATGATTGCTTTGTTAGTATGCTTGAAGTATTATTATATTTATGTCCATATTAAACTTTTGTCTTGAATCTTTCGGATCTGAACATTCATGCCACAATAAAGAAAATTACATTGAGAATTATGCTAGGTAGCATTCCACATCAAAAATTATGTTTTTATCATTTACCTACTCGAGGACGAGCAGGAATTAAGCTTGGGGATGCTTGATACGTCTCCAACGTATCTATATTTTTTGATTGTTCCATGCTATTATATTATATGTTTTGGATGTTTAATGGGCTTTAATATAACCTTTTATATTATTTTTGGGACTAACCTACTAACCAAAGGCCCAGTGCAAATTGCTGTTTTTTTGCCTATTTCAGTGTTTTGCAGAAAAGGAATACCAAACGGAATCCAAACGGAATGAAACCTTCGAGAGAGTTATTTTTTTGGAACAAACATGATCCAGGAGACTTGGAGTGGACGTGAAGAAATAAGGGAGGAGGCCACGAGGCAGGAGGGCGTGCCCCCCACCCTCGTGGGCCCCTTGCAGCTCCACCGGCCTACTTCTTCCTCCTATATATACCCATATACCCGAAAACATCCAGGAGCACCACGAAACCCTATTTCCACCACCGCAACCTTCTGTACCCGTGAGATCCCATCTTGGGGCCTTTTCCGGCACTCCATCAGAGGGGGAGTCGATCACGGAGGGCTTCTACATCAACACCATAGCCTCTCCGATGATGTGTGAGTAGTTTACCACAGACCTTCGGGTCCATAGTTATTAGCTAGATGGCTTCTTCTCTCTCTTTGGATCTCAATACAAAGTTCTCCTCCATTCTCTTGGAGATCTATTTGATGTAATTCTTTTTGCGGTGTGTTTGTCGAGATCTAATGAATTGTGGGTTTATGATCAAGATTATCTATGAGCAATATTTGATTCTTCTCTGAATTCTTTTATGCATGATTTAATATCTTTGCAAGTCTCTTCAAATTATCAGTTTGGTTTGGCCTACTATATTGGTCTTTCTTGAAATGGGAGAAGTGCTTAGCTTTGGGTTCAATCTTGCGGTGTCCTTTCCCAGTGACAGCAGGGCAGCAAGGCACGTATTATATTGTTGCCATCGAGGATAAAAAGATGGGGTTTATATCATATTGCTTGAGTTTATCCTTCTACATCCTGTCATCTTGCCTAATGCATTACTCTGTTCTTATGAACTTAATACTCTAGATGCATGCTGGATAGCGGTCGATGTGTGGAGTAATAGTAGTAGATGCAGAATCGTTTTGGTCTACTTGTCGCGGACGTGATGCCTATATACATGATCATGCCTAGATATTCTCATAACTATGCGCTTTTCTATCAATTGCTCGACAGTAATTTGTTCACCCACCGTAGAATTTGCTATCTTGAGAGAAGCCACTAGTGAAACCTATGGCCCCTAGGTCTATTCTCCATTATATTATTTTCCCGTCAACTAGCTATTTCTGTCACCGTTTATTTTGCAATCTTTATTTTCCAATCTATACAACAGAAATACCAAAAATATTTATCTTATTATCTTTATCAGATCTCACTTTTCAAGTGGTCATGAAGGGATTGACAACCCCTTTATCGTGTTGGTTGCAAGGTTCTTATTTGTTTGTGCCGGTACGAGGGACTTGCATGTAGTCTCCTAATGGATTGATACCTTGGTTCTCAAAAACTAAGGGAATACTTACGCTACTTTGCTGCATCACCCTTTCCTCTTCAAGGGAAAACCAACGCATGCTCAAGAGCGAGCACTTCTCACCGTACCGTAACACAAAACCGAAAGGAGTACATCATGGTCAACCCCCCCTTTGCTTCCGACCAAATGTGGACCGTGTGCGGGCCCACAAACGTGTTCTTCTAGCATTAGATGGGTGAGACCACATACGAACCACACCTGCGGGTGGCCCGATATGTGTGTGTGTGAATGATGTGGTGTGATATTTAAATAACCGAATCACAAATTTGATGTGGCACACGCGCATCGCAAATTAACCGGACATCCCCGACCTCGCGGAGGTTCATCTAGTGCGAAGTAGTACTGTGCCCCCCAACACACTTTGAGTCGGTGGGAGGGGGCATCTCACCAAGGCATATTCAACGCCTACTATATATATATAGGACAACACTATTCTAATCCCATGATTAGAATAGTTATTTGGATCACGGCGCGCCCTATATAGGCCGCGACGAATTGTTCCCGAACTTGCCGCACCGATAGCTGAAAAAAGAAAAAACCCACGACGAACTACCCACCCACCAGGACCCCTGGCTAGCTCCCACCCCGACCATGACCTCCCCAGATCCCACGCCGCTGCGGCGAACTCCCCACACGCCACCGCCGCCGCCCCACTCCACCTCACTGGCTACCTACCTCTCACCCCAGTCCAGAGTCCGGCCTCCTACTGCCATGACGCAGATCTAGCTGCCGCGTAGGATCCCACCGCCGCGTTCGTCACTTGATGGGCCCGGTGACGCATCGGAAGGCGAACCCTTCCACCTGTCTCCACCCGGCGACTCGTTCCTGCTCCGGGGAAGCGCCCACCCTCTCCTCGCCGTGATGCACCCCGCTCCGGCGAAGCACCGCACCACACCCTATCTTCCCAACGCTAGCGACGAGTGCCCCTGCACATCACTCTGGTGACGCAGCCACCTGCGAGCGGCTCCAGGATCCAGCTACCTCGGCAACGAGCGGCCCCGGGCACTACTTCGGCAACGCATTCCCCCGCGCCTCACTTCTGGCTCCACCCGCTCAGACTAAACCGTGCCCCTCCTCTCTCTGCTCCGTTCCCAGGGCCGACACGCACGATCCCCACCTTTGGCAAGATGTACAGTTTTGCAGCTCGTCCTATTTTGCAGCGGTAGATCATACAACAGGTTTTTAGGGGTACTGAAGTTCAGATCTAATGGGGATTAAGGTTTAGAGATTTACTCCACGTTGTGCCGTCCATTCAAAGCTTCCCGAGCGCCTCTCCCATAGTGGCTACAGGACATCTACCTTGCCCAGAAGTTAACCTGACTGGCGCCCCCCGCTCTCCACACTGATGACGCCTGGGCGCATCGGCCGTCCCCATGGAGGCAAGCACGTTCTATTGGTTGAGGAGCTGGAGCAGTTCAGCTCAAGCGCTTGGGAAGTCCACCAATGGCAGCCGCTGACTCGTGCCTCAGTAGAATGCAGCTGCCTCCCTGCATGTGTACCTACTGTGCCAAGTTGTTGCAGGAACTGCTGTCAATCTCTTTTTTTTGTGGGGGTGCTGTCAATCTCAAGAAACCAAAATAAAAATTGTCCCCACCCCATGCTCCATATAATTTCTTCAAGCAAGACAATGGCGCTCTGGTGGGATTTGGTTGCAGGAAAGAGAGAGCAAAGTGGGGAAAAAAATGAGTGAAGTGGTGGCGAGAAGATAAGGAGTAGCAACACAGAATGGATAAAGGTGAGAGAAATGTGTGGGGCACTATTTAGTGCTTTTTCTTATATAGAAAAGGGCCCGATGTGGCTAGCTCATTTTAGAATATTTGTTGT
Source organism: Triticum urartu (assembly GCF_003073215.2). Taxonomy (NCBI): domain Eukaryota; kingdom Viridiplantae; phylum Streptophyta; class Magnoliopsida; order Poales; family Poaceae; genus Triticum; species Triticum urartu. The sequence continues at coordinate 346,959,243 of NC_053028.1, forward strand.
CAAGTGTGTACCCTGTTTTTGCTGCTGATTGTTATGCTCAGACGATTCCCAAATTTCCACAGTTTTTCACACATATTTTATATATTCACCTCTTCACCTTTTTGTGCATGTTTTATGCCTTAGATATTTGACAAAACAATCTCATCTTGAGAAGTTCATATATTAGTACTGTAACACCCACGATGCGGCTATATCTCCTACGTGTCGGAGCACGACTTAGAGGCATAATCGCATAGTAGACCTGTCGCAATAGGGGTAATCTTTACACATCCCATGTATTGAATAAGAAAGGGATAAGGAGTTGGCTTACAATCGCCACTTCACCCAATACATAAATATAGCATTACATCATCCAGAATACAATCAAGGTCCGACTACGGAACCAAAATAAAGAATGACCGCCCCTATTGCTAGGTCCCCGATCGCCCCGACTGGGCTCCACTACTGATCAACTGGAAAGGAAACAACACAACGAACACGATCTTCATCGAGCTCCTCCTTGAGCTTGGTTGCGTCACCTGCACGGTTATCATCGGCACCTACAACTATTTTGGAAGTATCTGTGAGTCACGGGGACTCAACAATCTCAAACCCGCGAGATCAAGACTATTTAAGCTTATGGGAAGGAAAGGGTAGTGAGGTGGAGCTGCAGCAAGCACTAAGCATATATGGTGGCTAAACATATGCAAATAAGAGCGAGAAGAGAAGCAACGCAACGGTCGTGAAGCTAGAAGTGATCAAGAAGTGATCCTGAAGCTACTTACGTTCAAGCATACACAAGAACCGTGTTCACTTCCCGGACTCCGCCAAGAAGAGACCATCACGGCTACACACACGGTTGATACATTTAAATTAAGTTAAGTGTCAGGTTTTCTACAACCGGATATTAACAAATTCCCATCTGCCCATAACCACGGGCACAACTTTCGAAAGTTCAAACCCTGCAGGGGTGTCCCAACTTAGCCCATCACAAGCTCTCACGGTCAACGAAGGATATTCCTTCTCCCAGGAAGACCCGATATGACTTGGAATCCCGGTTACAATACATTTCGACAATGGTAAAACAAGACCAGCAAAGCCGCCCGAATGTGCCGACAAATCCCGATAGGAGCTGCACATATCTCGTTCTCAGGGCACACCGGATGAGCAAGCCATCGGGTTGGCATAAACCCTGGTTGCCCAGGGGCGCCGACCATTGCTCAGGTTGTACCAACACTTAGAGAAGCACTGGCCCGTTAAAATAAAGATGACCCTCGGGCTCCGGAAACCCAAGGGAAAAAGGCTAGGTGAGGCAAATGGTAAAACCAAGGTTGGGCCTTGCTGGAGGAGTTTTATTCAAAGCGAACTGTCAAGGGGTCCCCATAACACCCAACCGTGTGAGGAACGCAAAATCAAGGAACATAACACCGGTATGACGGAAACTAGGGCGGCAAGAGTGGAACAAAACACCAGGCATAAGGCCGAGCCTTCCACCCTTTACCAAGTATATAGATGCATTAATTAAAATAAGAGATATTGTGATATCCCAACAATAATCCATGTTCCAACATGGAAGAAACTATATCTTCACCTGCAACTAGCAACGCTATATGAGGGGCTGAGCGAAGCGGTAACATAGCCAAACAACGGTTTGCTAGGACAAGGTGGGTTAGAGGCTTGACATGGCAATATGAGAGGCATGATATAGCAAGTGGTAGGTATGGCAGCATAGCAATAGAGCGAACAACTAGCAAGCAAAGATAGAAGTGATTTCGAGGGTATGGTCATCTTGCCTGAGATCCCGCAAGGAAGAAGAACGAGTCCATGAAGAAGACAAACAGACGTAGTCAAATGGATCCTCACAAACGCGACATTATTGGAACTAACCCGAAGAAGCAACACCGGAAAGAAGCAAACAACATAGTAAACAACCATCACATCAACATGGCATGATGCACAACCAAGTATGATGCATGTCCAGTTTAATGAAGCATGGCATGGCAAAGTGCACAAGCAATCCTACAAATTAAGTGGAGCTCAATATGCAACTCCGTTGCATATTGATGAAAACACCAGAACCATTATTTAGTTCGGTCTCGTTTATGTACCCATCAATATTAAATGTTGTTAAACATGGCAAGAGGTGGAGCATAAGTAAACTAAACATTTAGGCAAGTTTAAATGAGGCCGGAAATAACAAACAACAATTCCGGTAAGTCCCCATATGCAAATTATGGATTTGGTACAGTTCTGTCCTAAACCATATTTTAGAGTTGTTAAACATGCAATGTAAAGCCACCATGTTAAACTAGGCATTTTTCTACCCCATTTACATATAAAGTTTGTTAAGTTTGGAGCTACGGTTATTTAGTTATGAAATAAAGCACTTTAGCATGGCATATGAGCAAAAAGAACAAAGAGCAAGTTTAACCATTTTAAACATAGATGAAAGTTGCAAATTATGAAACTAGACAAAATTCTAAGCAAGTTTCATATATAATTTATTTAGATCCGATGCACGGTTAATTAGTTATTAGATGCATGAAGTCTAGGGGGTTTTCTGCAAAAACTGCTGTCTCTGGAATATTGGCAAAATTCGCAGGACCAGGAAAAATACATAGCGGGCCGAATCTGGAACATAGCATGGGCGCATAACAGCAAAACTGTAGCACCAAGCAAGGGATAGATGGAAGTGCTCACTTTGGGCCTTCGGCCAAAAGTGGAGGTGGGCTTGGAACACTTCAACGGGGCCGACTAGGCATTTGATCCGCGGAGCTGTTGGGTTGCGGGCTGGAGTGGAGATGGGCCGGGCCTCACGGGGACGCGGCCTGCCTGCGTGGACGAGGCTAGCGACGTAGATGGTGTCGCCCTCCTCCCGACGAGGATGAGCGGCGGCGGCTTGCGGACTCCGGCGATGGGATGTAGCGGGAAGGACGGGATCCCTCGGATCCGGCGGGGAGGAGGCCGTAGTGGCCGGATCCGGGGTCGGCACGGCCATCGATGATTGACGGCAGCAGCGGAAGCTCCAAATGACGCCGGTTGTTCCCTGCGGCAACAGAGGGAGGGAGAGAGCTGGTGAGGGGAGGAAAGGAAAGGGAAGGGAGAGAGAGGGCCATGCGGCAGCGCGACCTGGCCGAAGGTGGTCGCCGGTGGCGACTCCGGCGTCTTGCCAGCCAGTGGCGGGGCTAGACGGGGAGAGGATCTCCTACGCGAGGCTCGGGAACCAGGGCGCGGGGCTCTCGGAAGTGGTGGCGGGATCCGGGCTTTGATGGGCTCGGTGGGCCCCAGATGGGCCTGGCAGGGCCGCGGGAGGTGGGAACCTGGTTGGGGAGGCGAGGTGGCGGCGTGGGAGTGGTTGGCAGGTGCGGGGTGGCGACGTGGCGCGCCCGGATTGGTCCGAGGCGCGGGGGCGGCGGCGCCAAGTGGCGCGGTGCGGCTGGGCGGCACTGGAATTCGAGGAGGGGGTTGGCTGCGGGTTGGGGGCGCAGATTCTGAGGAGGGGGAGGCTAGAGGTAGGTGGAGACTAGGGGAAGCCAAAATAGGAAGGAGGGTGTCCATTTATAGGCAGGAGTAGGGTTTGAGGGGGTTGAGGGGTGTTTTCGGACCGTGCGATCACCATCGGATGGCTCCGGACGAGAGAAGCGGTAGCAGAGGTGGGCTAGTGGGCTGTGTAGAGGGCCATGGACTGAGAGGAGAGAAAAGAAATGCAGCCCGACAACCGTTTCCGGAGACCGAAAACGTCCGACGTTAGACCGGCTATACTGCCGCTATAGTTATCCGTTGGGGCATCAAACGAACTCCGAATGCGATGAAACTTGGCAGGCGACCTACTAACAACATAACAACACCGCATGCCAACTTTCAACCCATTCCGAGAACATTTTTCTGGCCACTTATAAAATACTATTTCAGACATGCCGCGGGCGCGTGCAAGTGTGTCTGGGCTCAGAACGGACAACAGAAGGAACAGATGCAAGTTTTGAAAACATGATGATGCAATGCGGATGATGACATGTCAAGATGCAACACGCAAGCGAAAGACATGGCGACAACAGTGAATAACTGGAAGACACCTGGTGCAACGGTCTCGGGGCGTCACAACACTCCACCACTACAAGAGGATCTCGACCCGAGATCCTAGGGATGGCACCGGAGAGAAACGGAAAAGGAAGAGGTGAGGTGAAACTAAGTTGCTTTTTTGACAAATGAGTGAAACCAAAAGAACCTTGAGAGGTTGACCAAATTGAAAGAAAGAATACAATGGAGATGGATGAAATGAAATCACTCTGATGGACAAGGAACCAGAAATACGGCGAAAAAGACGAGCTTAAGTGACAAGATAGACATTGAAGCCACTCCGGTCAAAACAAAATAGAGAAGGAATAAGAATGATATATTTTGGGCAGCACTCCAACTGAAAATGGAAGGAAATGAACATGAACTTGACAACATGAGAGGATACTTGATGAGATCAACAACATACTGCCTCCAGAACTTTTGAAAGAATGGTACAAGGGGTAAGAAAGATTTCAGATGGCACTCCGGTTGAGAAGGGAGGAAAAACTTGATAAGATGAGAGAACTTGTATGGAGAACACGACACTCCGGTTGAATGGATAAGCAAAGGAAAGAACATGATCTTCACAATACAAGATGATGAGTGAAGATAGCATCATCACAATGCTTCCTAAAGAAAGAATAGAAGAAAGATCATTGGAAAGAAATAAAGAATGGAGAAGCAAATGCCAACTTCTACCACAAAAGAGCTTGAAAGGACATCCTTAGGAGAATGGTCGAACGGAGTTGTTGGAAAAACCAACAACGAAAGGATAAGCTTGATATGGGCTTATGGAATACATCTCAAAATTATGAGGTGACAACCTGCGACTCGTGGGAAAAAGATTGGATTGATATGAAGAAGGAGACGAGAAACTTATTTCACCGGGAGGATAAATGAAGGAATTGGATCATTTATAAGCACCATAATTATCAACAATCCTTAGGGAAAGCTTTAGGTGAAATATAACCCAAGATAATTTCAAAGAAGAGATTTATGGATTGAAAAGATGTCTTGAGCGAAGAAAAAATGATGGATTTTAGATATGTCACTCTTGAAAACTTGTGAATCATGAAACACAAAGGGAAATTATCAACAATGACATAACACCACCTCAAAAGATGAGATATTAAAGAATTGCGCTTCGGCTGCAAATTGAAGAATGCTTGAACTCCTCAAAATAAGACATGTGTTTGAACACCATGTTTATTTTTGAGTATAGTTTGCCGGATCATAGCTTCGAGAGATATCTTGAAGAACAAATGAAGAATGAAAAGAATCCTTGACGAACCATCATGAAGAAACTCTTGAAGAACTCCGGTAACAAAAGAATGATCCCAAAAGAATTGAAGGATGAAAAGAATAAGATTGAAGCCTTGCAATGATTTAGATGGATCTTCTCGTCGATATAAAGCGGAAAACTTGGATCTCCGGAAAAGAAAGAAGAACAAAAGAAATCAAGAATTTGATGAACCTCCGGAATAAGGAATTAATCAGTTGGATGAAACAAGAATAAGAATTACATTATGCTTATCATTCATTAATTTAATTGATGACAAGCAACGGATTTGGCATACTACTTATTCTCGTTGAAAGGATACTGCATAAACTTGAGAAGGTCTTCTGCGAACCACCGGTAGGGTTGGGAAGAACGAATGAATTGATATGATAACGAAGGGAAGAGAGATCGTGAATGAACCACCGTAAGAATCGAAAATGAATGAAGTAAGTAGATGAATCACCGGGGAGAATTAGAGAACGAATGAAGATACTCGAGGGAATTTAGATACAAGAGAAATGAAGAGATCATGAACTGACTAGAGAATACTTAAGCGATGCACTGGTAAGATTTGGAGAACGAGAGCTGAAAGCTGGAATGAATACTTCTGAGATGATTGGCTCCGGAGAATCAAACTGAAAGTCTCCTTAATAGCTCCGGATGGGTGAAAAGAATTCTCACAATCAAAAACAATTATGAGAGGATGGCATCAAGCTTGAACTACACATCTTCGAGAGAACGGATCAAGATTTAGAGGAAACACTTCTTCTGTCTTCAAATGTTGAGAATGACGACGAAAGACCACCATGATTTGTTGAGGCACTCCGGAATTAATGAAAAAGCGAAGAGGTTGAGCCAAGAATGAGAAGAGTTATAAGATCTTGGAGAAACCAACTGACTGATGATAATTCATTCTTATGTCAAACTTTAGAAGATTTGGGAATAACTCCGAGAAAAATTAGAAGAGTCAGGTAAGGTCATGGGAAAAGACTTGTGGGTTAGGGCCCACTCAAAAGAAACACCGTTGAACAATTACTTGAAAAGAGAGATTGCACCGGTTGAGTTAAATGGCTTGAATGAGATAACAACCTCGAAATAGGTTTAACTGATCTTGAATGAAAAGAGGAGCCTTCTGAGATCTCTTCAGCACTCTAGACAATAGCGATAGGTGAATGATTAAGAGGTGCACCGACATGAGAAGGTATTTGAAACGAGGAAAAAGTTATGATCAACAAAGCTTAAATTGGATCCACCGGAGAAGAAAAGAGAACGAAGAATGATAAACTTGTAGAGCATCTTCATGTGAACCACCGGGTAAGAACATTGGCGAAAAATAATGGAGAGACTTCACATCCATAAGATAAAATACTTGATTAAGAAATATGAGTCCTTGACGAAAAAGGGTGGGAGGGTGGGAAAAACAAAGGCAATTTGGGGAAAATGGAAAAGGGTACCATCGAGAAAACTTAGAGTTGATCTTGCGGATGTTGAAACGATCGGATCCACTTGAAGAGGAACATGCCGGTTGAAAAGGATTGACATGACAATCTCGATTATCATGAAGTATTGGTATTCACATAGAAATGTGAAAAAACCACTTAGGAAACGTATGGAATCAACACTTGACATTGAAGCAACTCAAATACCACAAACCAAAACAAAACAAAGGATTGACTAGCAAAATAAGCCGGAAACAAACATATGATAGACCCCATATCGTATCATGTGTCTGTTGGAAAGATTATTCTAGGAGCTACTTGAATTCCCACTTATAAACTCCCGAAACTTTCTGGTTATGCAATTAGGTGTTAGGGATACAGGGGAAGTATAATATCTCACCCAAACTAACAAATCCTATATCCAGCTATATCTATCCTTCAACACATAACCAAGAAACCTTCGAAAATCATTTACCTCAACCTTCAAAAAGCATCCGTTATAAGAGTTATGGCAATACTCCAAAACTCCCGCCCCAGTACTAGGTGGCGTCGAGGTTATCTCACTGACAACTGCATAAAGGAGATTTTCGATGTCGGCGAACTCAGATATTCCAGAACTGCATCGATAAAATTGTGACGACAACACCTCGGAGCTCAACTCCCCGGGACACTTCCACAACCCATAAATGTCAGGAGACACCAAGAACAATGTTCTCGTCACAAAACCATCGGAACGATTCCAAGATACCCGCGTGATCCTAAATTTTTTTTAGTGAAAATTTGAGGCGAGAAGAGTCAAAACGCTACGTCAGGAGGCCTCACCAGAGCGAAGAAGGGACTGAGGAGTAAAAAGAATCCTACTCTCTGATATATATAATCCTAAGACTCAAAACATTTTGTTCTAGACTCAACAACGCCAGCGATTCGATCAAGCAGGGGGCTCCTAAGTCGGGGAAGGCTCTGATTACCAACTTGTAACACCCACGGTGCGGCTATATCTCCTACGTGTCAGAGCACGACTTAGAGGCATAATCGCATAGTAGACATGTCGCAAGAGGGGTAATCCTTACACATCCCATGTACTGAATAAGAAAGGGGGAAGGAGTTGGCTTACAATTGCTACTTCACACAATACATAAATATAGCACTACATCATCCAGAATACAATCAAGGTCCGACTACAGAACCAAAATAAAGAAAGACCGCCCCTATTCCTAGGTCCCCGATCGCCCCGACTAGGCTCCACTACTGATCAACTGGAAATGAAACAACACAACGAAGACGATCTTCATTGAGCTCCTCCTTGAGCTCGGTTGCGTCACCTGCACGGTTATCATCGGCACCTACAACTGTTTTGGAAGTATCTGTGAGTCACGGGGACTCAACAATCTCAAACCCGCGAGATCAAGACTATTTAAGCTTATGGGAAGGAAAGGGTAGTGAGGTGGAGCTGCAGCAAGCACTAAGCATATATGGTGGCTAAACATACGCAAATAAGAGCGAGAAGAGAAGCAACACAACGGTCGTGAAGCTAGAAGTGATCAAGAAGTGATCCTGAAGCTACTTACGTTCAAGCATAACACAAGAAACGTGTTCACTTCCCGGACTCCGCCGAGAAGAGACCATCATGGCTACACACATGGTTGATACATTTAAATTAAGTTAAGTGTCAGGTTTTCTACAACCGGATATTAACAAATTCCCATCTGCCCATAACCGCGGGCATGGCTTTCGAAAGTTCAAACCCTCCAGGGGTGTCCCAACTTAGCCCATCACAAGCTCTCACGGTCAACGAAGGATATTCCTTCTCCCAGGAAGACCCGATCAGACTCTTAATCTCAGTTACAAGACATTTCGACAATGGTAAAACAAGACCAGCAAAGCCGCCCGAATGTGCCGACAAATCCCGATAGGAGCTGCACATATCTTGTTCTCAGGGCACACCGAATGAGCAAAACGTCGGGTTGGCATAAACCCTGGTTGCCCAGGGGGCGCCGGACATTGCTCAAGTTGTACGAACACTTAGAGAAGCACTGGCCCGTTAAAATAAAGATGACCCTCGGGCTCCGGAAACCCAAGGGAAAAAGGCTAGGTGAGGCAAATGGTAAAACCAAGGTTGGGCCTTGCTGGAGGAGTTTTATTCAAAGCAAACTGTCAAGGGGTCCCCATAACACCCAACCCTGTAAGGAACGCAAAATCAAGGAACATAACACCGGTATGACGGAAACTAGGGCGGCAAGAGTGGAACAAAACACCAGGCATAAGGCCGAGCCTTCCACCCTTTACCAAGTATATAGATGCATTAGTTAAAATAAGAGATATTGTGATATCCCAACAATAATCCATGTTCCAACATGGAACAAACTATATCTTCACCTGCAACTAGCAATGCTATAAGAGGGGCTGAGCGAAGCGGTAACATAGCCAAACAACGGTTTGCTAGGACAAGGTGGGTTAGAGGCTTGACATGGCAATATGGGAGGCATGATATAGCAAGTGGTAGGTATCGCAGCATAGCAATAGAGCGAACAACTAGCAAGCAAAGATAGAAGTGATTTCGAGGGTATGGTCATCTTGCCTGAAATCCCGCAAGGAAGAAGAACGAGTCCATGAAGAAGACAAACAGACGTAGTCGAACGGATCCTCACAAACATGACGTTATCGGAACTAACCCGAAGAAGCAACACCGGAAAGAAGCAAACAACATAGTAAACAACCATCACATCAACATGGCATGATGCACAACCAAGTATGATGCATGTCCGGTTTAATGAAGCATGGCATGGCAAAGTGCACAAGGAATCCTACAAATTAAGTGGAGCTCAATATGTTGCATATTGATGAAAACACCACATCCATTATTTAGTTCGGTCTCGTTTATGTACCCATCAATATTAAATGTTGTTAAACATGGAAAGAGGTGGAGCATGAGTAAACTAATCATTTAGGCAAGTTTAAATGAGGCCGAAATAACAAACAACAATTCCGGTAAATCCCCATATGAAAATTATGGATTTGGTACACTTCTGCCCTAAACCATATTTTAGAGTTGTTAAACATGCAAAGTAAAGCCACCATGTTAAACTAGGCATTTTTCTACCCCATTTACATATAAAGTTTGTTAAGTTTGGATCTACGGTTATGTAGCATGTCATATGAGCAAAAAGAACAAACAATAAGTTTAACCATTTTAAACATAGATGAAAGTTGCAAATTATGAAACTAGACAAAATTCTAAGCAAGTTTCATATATAATTTATTTAGTTCTGATGCACTGTTAATTAGTTATTAGATGCATGAAGTCTAGGGGGTTTTCTGCAAAAAACTGATGTCTCAGGAATATTGGCAAAATTTGCAGGACCAGGAAAAAAACATAGCGGGCCGAATCTGGAACAGAGCATGGGCGCATAATAGCAAAACTATAGCACCAAGCGAGGGATAGACGGAAGTGCTCACTTTTGGCCGAACACTGCAACTGGGACGGCTAGGCGTTTGATCCGCGGAGCTGTTGGGTTGCGGGCTGGAGTGGAGATGGGCCGGGCCTCATGGGGACGCGGTCTGCCTGCGTGGACGAGGCCAGCGACGTAGATGGCGTCGTCCTCCTCCCGACGAGGACGAGTGGCAGCGACTTGCGGACTCCGGCGATGGGACGAAGCGGGAAGGACTGGATCCCTCAGATCCGGCGGGGAGGAGGCCGTAGTGGCCGGATCCGGGGTCGGCGCGGCCATCGATGATCGACGGCGGCAGCGGAAGCTCCAAATGACGCCGGTGGTTCCCTGCGGCAACAGAGGGAGGGAGAGAGCTGGTGAGGGGAGGAAAGGAAAGGGAAGGGAGAGAGAGGGCCATGCGACAGCGCGACCATGTCGAAGGTGGTCGCCGACGGTGACTCCGGTGTCTTGCCGGCCAGTGGCGGGGCTGGACGAGGAGAGGATCTCCTGCGCGAGGCTCGGGAACCAGGGTGCGGGGCTCTCGGAAGCAGCGGCGGGATCCGGGCTTCGATGGGCTCGACGGGCCCCAGATGGTCCTGGCAGGGCCGCGGGAGGTGGGAAGCTGGTTGGGGAGGCGAGGTGGCGGAGTGGGAGTGGTTGGCGGGTGCAGGGTGGCGACGTGGCGCGCCCGGATTGGTCCGGAGCGCGGGGGCGGTGGCGCCAAGTGGCGGGGTGTGGCTAGGCGGCGTCGGAATTCGAGGAGGAGGGGTTGGCTGCGGGTTGGGGGCGCAGATTCTGAGGAGGGGGAGGCTAGAGGTAGGTGGAGACTAGGGAAAGCAAAAATAGGAAGGAGGGTGTCCATTTATAGGCAGGATTAGGGTTTGAGGGGGTTGAGGGGTGTTTTTGGACCGTGCGATCACCATCGGACGGCTCCAGATGCGAGAATGGGTAGCAGAGGTGGGCTAGTGGGCTGTGTATAGGGCCATGGACTGATAGGAGAGAAAAGAAAGGCAGCCCGGCAACCGGTTCCGGGGACCGAAAACGTGCGACGTTAGACCGGCTATACTGCCGCTATAGTTATCCGTTAGGGCGTCAAACGAACTCCGAATGCGATGAAACTTGGCAGGCGACCTACTGACAACATAAAAACACCGCATGCCAACTTTGAACCCATTCCAAGAACATTTTTCCAGCCACTTATAAAATACTATTTCGGACATGACGCGGGCGCGTGCAAGTGTGTCTGGGCTCAGAACGGACAACGGAAGGAACAGATGCAAGTTTTGAAAACATGATGATGCAATGCGGATGATGGCATATCAAGATGCAACACGCAAGCGAAAGACAAGGCGACAACAGCGAATAACTGGAAGACACCTGGCGCAACAGTCTCCGGGCGTCACAACTACCCTGGAAATCCATAAACAAAAAACCAAAGAGTTCAGAAAACTAACACCTTACCAGCCACATCTCCTTCACCGGCCGATGACGAGCAATTCGTGCGGTGGATCTATGCTGTGGGATCCAGGGCGCGGGCAATCTCCTTGGCTTTTAAAATACGCCAATAGCAAAAGTTCAAAAAATTTATCCCGTAACAACAAAAAAGTATGCTCTGTAAAGCTGCTTGTGTTTATGCCCCAAAAGAAAAACAAAATTATTTCCTCTGGCACAAATACTAAGGGACATTTGCTTCCCTCTGAACATAAATATTTATCTTTGCTTGATATACTTCCAACTATAAAAGCAGACAACTTGTAAAACAAAATAGTGAGTTTGGATTAAAAATTCAATTTACGTTTTGTAAATTCAACCTGGGAAACCCAGGAAGTTCGATGAACCCCACCTCCCGCACTATCCACCCCAGCCAACTTGTGACGATGTTGCATCACCGCGCCTAACTGGTGTCGCCACCGCCCCGCGCCCAACCACCGATGACGGCAGCACCCATGCCTATGCAAAAGCAACAAATGTAAAAGCAAAACGATTATTTTGGCAAAATTAAAAGAATCTAAAAAAAATCATAAGTTCAACTAGGGAAACCCAGAATGTTTGCGTGCGTCTGGTGGTCATGTGTGCGTGTGTTCGGTGTGCTCGTGCTATGGGTATGTTTTTCCTTTATTTCTTAAATAAATCGAAAGTTCATACATACAAAAAACAGAAATTCAAAATATCTTATAAAAGAAATGTTTGTATGCAAAATTCGCATGTCAAAATTGTGTTTTGTGTGTGGGTGTGTGCCAACCCCACAAGTTCAGATGACGAAAAAGTAATAAAATGAAACCTAAAAATGTTCATTGCAGCAAGTTCGAATAAAAAAAGGAACACCTCATCAAAATATCCACAATGGAAGCTCAAATTAAAATGACAAAAAATAGTTTAGAAAATTTAATTAGAAAATGGATTTCCCAGTTTCTAAAAGAAACCTAGAAGTTCAAATTAAAGTAATGGAGCGGTTCAATGTTTATTAAACACTTGGATTCTAATCGCTAATAGAAAATAAAACCAACATGAGGTTCAAATTAAAATAACACGGAATTTTGGAGTATATTAAAACTTAGGATTTACATGTTCGAAAAACAAAAACCAATGCCATTTTGGCATTTTTAAAACCAACTCATAAAATGAAAAACGTTTCTTGCTAGAAGTTCAAGTGCTCAATGAGGGAAAGTTTGAAATTGCTACCGATTTTATGCTCACATAATTCTATCTCCCGTTTGTGTCTATGTTTTTACAAATAAATCTATATTTTAAAAAATGTGGAGGAGGTCCAATATTTATGACAAAACCAGGATATTTTGATACTGAAAATAATTAAACCAAGAAGTCCAAATTACAAAATAGAGAAGTTTGATAATTATAGAAAACTTAGATTTTTCTTATTACTAAAGAATAAAAATGACGAAGTACAAATGAAAATAAAGAAGTAGTTCAATATATAGGAAACTCAAATTATTACCGTTTCTAAGAAAAATAAAACTATGAAGTTCAATTTACAAAAAAATGTTTGATGCTTATTTAAAAACATATTTCCTTTCTAAGAATATGACTAAGAAATGGAAATTAAAATAACAGAGAAGTTTGAAGTATATAAAAACATAGATTTGTTGCAAGAAGTTAACGTGCACCTCCGTGCATGGTTCAGAATTTATATTGTTGGACGTCCGACCTCCAATTACATGTTTTAAAATGGCAAAAAAATGCGATGTATACACGAAAATGCGACACAAGTTCATAGTGAAAAGAAAGAGATGTTCAAGTACTATAAGGAATGGATTTTAGGTGAAAATAAAAGTGTAGAAATATAAAATTTTAAAAGGTTTGTTGAAAGAAGTTCAAGTACTCTTTCCGGGGAAGTTCAAAAATTCTTGCGAGAGAGGTTCACCTTGTATTTCCATGTTCGATTTTTTTTGTATAAAAATCGAATACAATTCTTTACTCAAAATATAAAAAGGTGAAGTTCATATTGAAATAACAGAGAAGTTCGAAGTTTATTAAAACCTAGGATTTACTTGGTCAAAAAATAAAAAACACAACGCCATTTTTTGCACTTTTAAAAACAACTCATAAATGAAAAAAATGGTTGCTAGAAGTTCAAGTGCTTAGTGAGGAAAAGTTCGAAAAATTCTTGTGAGAGAGGTTCACCGTGTATTTAGATGTCCAAAATACATAAAAACATGTTGTTTTTTATGTTTTAAAAAAATTCTCTCAAACCAGAGAGAAGTTCAAAGTGATAACAACCGGAAGTTCAGTACTACAAGGTGCGTATTTCATATAAGAAAAATACAATAAAGTGTAACAGAGTGAAGTTCAAATAGACATGCCCCAGAAGTTCAACTACTTCACGCAGTGAAAAAAACAACACGTCAAAAACAATGTGAGGTTCAAACAAACATGCCCGAGAAGTTCAACAACTTCATGCAGTGCGTTGCCATTCGCAATGAAGGCAGAAATCATGATCTCGTCATTTCTCTAATTTACTTCAAAACGACAGGAATATCATTTGTGTAAATTCAAGCCCTTGGTCGGAGAAAGTTAAAAAAATATTGTGAGAGAGGTTTGTACAAAAAGAATATCATTTATGTAACACTGACGAAATGGATGAGAAAATTATGAACGAAAATACGTCACAGAAGTTCAACGTGAAAACAGCACGAAGTTTGACTACTATAGTAAATGAATTTGAGATGAAAAACTTCTAAAATTGTTAAGAGTATGATAAAACGATCAACACGGGAAAGTTGCGTGTTTACATCAGCTTTCCATCGGTATATCACTTGCTCAATTTCGGTGAGTGGATGGAGAACTACAAGCTGCAGATGGAGATCTACGAGCAAAAAAAGCACGTGAAAAACAGAGTGAAGTTCAAGTAGACATGCCGAGAAGTTCAGGTTCTTTACATGGTGCATTTTCGAAGAATCTGTTTCGCGATAAAGGCAGAATGAATGATCTCGCCATTTTCGAAATTACTTGAAAACGGCTAGGAATCAAAGAAAACCATCAACATGAAAAAGTTTCACATTTTCCTTAGCTTTTCAATGGTATATTATTCGCCCCATTCCGATAAAGTTTGTAGAAATTACGGCGAAAATACGTTTTTAGCCATTTTTAAAATTGACTTAAAACAGTAAAGAATTGGGAGAAACAATATATTCCAAAAAGTTTCGCATTTCCTCAAGCTTTCCAACGCCGTATCATTTGCTGCATTCGGACTTACGGTTAAAAAATAGATCGAAAATACGAACTCGGTGGAACTTGTACCGTTTTCTAAATTACTCTTAAACCATTCAAAATTAGAAAAATCTTTCTACATGAAGAAGTAGTGCATTTTCATAAGTTTTCCAACGCCATATCATTTTCCTCAATTGGATTAGCCGTTTAGAAATGACATCGAAAATATGAACTCTGCTGTTCGGTTTGAGAAATTTTAGGATTTTCCAAATTACTCTTTAACCGTAGGGAATTAGAGAAAACTTTCAACATGTGGAAGAAGAAGTTTTGCAGAAGCTTTCCAACGCCATATTATTTGCCTCATTCCGATAAACGGTTTAGAAATGCGATCGAAAATACGATTCGCATTTTTTGTATGAAGAAAAAGCGATTGTCAAAACTGCTCTTAAACCGCTTACATTTTGCCAAAAATTTAACTTGGGTCATGATACTGGTGTCCATAGCTTTCCAATGGTATATTGCAAGCCCCATTTGGACAATGTTGGCAGAAGTTCAACCTAGCACTGGGAGAAGTTCAGGTCGAACAATTATGGCAATAAAATTGCAAAAAATGCAATTTCAGCACGACCCGAGAGGAAAATCCCCCAACGAGCGAGATTCCTATTTAAAACATGTATTTAGTTGCTAAAAAGATGTTTCTAGATTACACTAACATCATATAGAACATGACTAACAAGAATAATTCGCGGGGAAAGCCACGGTTGTGAAGATAGCCCGAAGGTCAGGTTCGTACAGAGGGAAGTTCAGGCGCGTTATATACTCGGGCAATTCAAGTTGTGATCAGAATATTATTCTGATCCCATGATCACAATAGTGTTTATGTATGTGTGTGTGTGTGTGTGTCTATATATATATATATAGGGATTCATGTGTATGCGAGCCCTCAAACTTAGGTCTCCAATCTCACCATGATGGACGTATGACTATACCGTAATGCGAACCAAGAGAAGAAGAATCCACCCTGGTAACCTCTCTTGCATTGTTGGTCGAAGTGATGGACGTCCACGCAGGCCCACGAATATGTAGGCCGTCGATGATAACCAAGCGAGGGAGAGTGTCCATAGACAACCATTGCATGCTGCTACTTCTTGAGCTTGCGTTGGTTTTTCCCTTGAAGAGGAAAGGGTGATGCAGCAAAGTAGAGTAAGTATTTCCCTCAGTTTTGAGAACCAAGGTATCAATCCAGTAGGAGACAAAATGCAAGTCACCGAATACCTGCACAAACATACAACAACTTGCACCCAACGCGATAAAGGGGTTGTCAATCCCTTCACGGTTACTTGCAAAGGTGAGATCTGATAGAGATAGATAAACGGTAAAGTAAATATTTTTGGTATTTTTGGTTTATAGATCGTAAAGTAAGAGATTCCAAAATAGTAGACCGGAAACTAATATGCTAGAAACTAGAAGATTATATGATGGAAAATAGACCCGGGGGCCATAGGTTTCACTAGAGGCTTCTCACCAAGTAGAAAATATTATGGTGGGTGAATAAACTACTGCCGAGCAATTGATAGAAAAGCGCAAAGTTATGACGATATCTAAGGCAATGATCATGAATATAGGCATCACGTCCATGCCAAGTAGACCGACTCCTTCCTGCATCTACCTCTATTACTCCACACATCGACCGACTCCTGCCTACATCTAGAGTATTAAGTTCATGAAGAACAGAGTAATGCATTAAGTAAGATGGCATGACGTAGAGGAATAAACTCAAGCAATATGATGTAAACCCCATCTTTTTATCCTCGATGTACAATATGTGCCTTGCTGCCCCTAGTGTCACTGGGAAAGGACACCGTAAGATTGAACCCAAAGCTAAGCACTTCTCCCACTGCAAGAAAAACCAATCTAGTTAGCCAAACCAAATCAATAGTTCGAAGAGACTTGCAAAGATATCAAATCATGCATATAAGAATTCAGAGGAGATTCAAATAATATTCGTAGATAAGCTGATCATAAATCCACAATTCATCGGATCTCGGCAAACAGATCGCAAAAAAGTATTAAATCGAATAGATCTCCAAGAACATCGATGAGAACATGGTATTGAATATCAAAGAGAGAGAAGAAGCCATCTAACTACTAACTATGGCCTCGTAGGTCTGTAGTAAACTACTCATGCTTCATCAGAAGCGCAATGGTGTTGATGTAGAAGCCCTCCATGATTGAATCCCCCTCCGACAGAACAGCGGAAAAGACCCCTAATGGGATCTCATAGGTAAAGAAGGTTGCAACGGTGGAAAAGTGTTTTTGTGGCTCCCCTGGTTGTTTTTGGGATATATGGGAATATATAGGAGGAAGAAATAGGTCAGTGGAGTCACGAGGGGCCCACAAGGGTGGGGGCGCGCCCTACCCCCCTGGGCGCGCCCTCCGTCCTTGTGGCTGCCTCGTGGCTTCCCTGACGTGCACCCCAAGTCCTCTAGACGTTTTCTGGTCCAAGAAAAAACATCGCGAAAGTTACATTCCATTTGGACTCCGTTTGGTATTCCTTTTTTGCGAAACTCTAAAACAAGGAAAAATAGACACTAGCATTGGGCTCTAGGTTAATAGGTTAGTCCCAAAAATAATATAAAATAGCATATTAATGCATATAAACCATCCAAAACAGATAATATAATATCTTGGAACAATAAAAAATTGTAGATACATTGGAGACGTATCAAGCATCCCCAAGCTTAATTCTTGCTCGTCCTCGAGTAGGTAAATGATAAAAATAGAACTTTTGATGTGGAATGCTACCTAACATATTTATCCTTGTAATTTCTTTATTATGACATGAATGTTCAGGTCCGTATGATTCAAAACTAAAGTTTAATATTGACATAAAAACAATAATACTTCAAGCATACTAAAAAGGCAATTATGTCATCTCAAAATAACATGGTCAAAGAAAGCTTATCCCTAGAAAATCATATAGTCTGGCTATGCTCCATCTTCATCCGACAAAATTTTCAAATCATGCACAACCCGATGACAAGCCAAGCAATTGTTTCATACTTTCGATGTTCTCAAATCTTTTCAACTTTCACGCAATACATGAGCGTGAGCCATGGACATATCACTATAGGTTAAATAGAATATGGTGGTTGTGGAGAAGATAGGGTAGGGCGCGCCCTCCCCCCACCCTTGTGGGCCCCTCGTGACTCCAGCAACCTATTTCTTCCGCTTATATATTGTCAGATATTCCCAAACCAATTAGGAGAGCCATAAAACACTTTTCCACCGCCGCAACCTTCTGAACACGTGAGATCCCATCTAGGGGCCTTTTCCGGTGTCCTGCTGGAGGGGGATACGATCACGGAGGGCTTCTACATCAACACCATTGCCTCTCCGATGAAGCGTGAGTAGTTTACCATAGACCTATGGGTCCATAGCTAGTTGCTAGATGGCTTCTTCTCTCTCTTTGATTCTCAATACCATGTTCATTTCCTTAGATATCTCCATAACTTTGCGCTTCTCTATCAATTGCTCGGTAGTAATTTGTTCACCCACCGTAATATTTTCTATCATGAGAGAAGCCTTTAGTGAAACCTATGGCCCTCGGGTCTACTTTCCATCATATAAGCTTTCAATCTACTATTTTAGTTTCCTATTTACTTCCTCTGCAATCTTTTAGTTTTCGTTCCATAAACCAAAAATACGAAAAATATTACTTTACCGTTTATCCATCTCTATCAGATCTCACTTTGTAAATAACCGTGAAGGGATTACTACCCCTCTATCGCATTGGGTGCAAGTTGGTGTTTGTTTGTGCAGGTATTCAGTGACTTGTGCGTTGTCTCCTACTGGGTTGATACCTTGGTTCTCAAAACAGAGGAAATACTTACTCTACTTTGCTGCATCACTGAGGGAGTCCTGGATTAAGGGGTCCTCGGGCGTCCGGGCTATGTGACATGGGCCGGAGTAATGGGCCATGAAGATACAAGACAGAAGACTCCCTCCCGTGTCCGGATGGGACTCTCCTTGGCGTGGAAGGCAAGCTTAGCATGCGGATATGAATATTACTTTCTCTGTAAACCGACTCTGTACAACCCTAGCCCCCTTCAATGTCTATATAAACTGGAGGGTTTCGTCCATAGAGGCAATCATAATCATACAGGATCTCGTGGTAGATCAACTCTTGTAACCCCTATACTCATCAAAGTCAATCAAGCAAGACGCAGGGTATTATCTCCATCAAGAGGGCCCGAACCTGGGTAAAAACATCGTGTCCCTTGTCTCCTGTTACCATCAACCCTTAGACGCACAGTTCGGGACCCCCTAGCCGAGATCTGCCGGTTTTGACAGTGACATTGGTGCTTTCATTGAGAGTTTCGATGTGCCGCCGCCAGTAGGTTCGATGGCCCCATCAATCATCCACAACAACGCTGCCCTGAGGGAGGTCTTTCTCCCCGGCCAGATCTTCGTGTTCGGGAGCTTTGCACTATGGGCCAACTCGATTAGCCATCTAGAGCAGATCGATAGCTACGCCCCAGGTCACCAGATTAGTTTTGGAAATCTGGATTATGTCGCTGATATCCGAGGAGACTTGATCTTCCAAGGGTTCACGACCCCAACCTCCGCTTTGGCCTTAAATTCAAAGCGCGTCTCCAGGTCCGAAGATGGGATTCCCGAGCCTTCCGGACTCTCTGCGGCTATTAAGCCTAGTACGGGAGAGTCGGAGGAAGCAGTGTCATCGGCTATCATTATGAAGCCGAACTCTTCTCCGAACACTAACCCCGAGCCCTCGGAGTCAGCATCGTGTGAGCTCGGCCAAGTAGTTCTCTCCCCGCCGTACTCCATGAACTCCCTTCTTCCTGACCGAACCTCACATTTAAGCGAGGCTCTGGACTTAATGCTATCCCTCGTCATTACAGAGGAGCAACGTCCGAATTACGCCCAGCCCGAACTAGGGGCTGAGAGCGGGGAATTTTACGTCCCACCCACCACCCACTTCAAAGACACTGTCGAGGACTTAACCGTCATGCTCAATTACGGTTCGAAGACATCAATGGTATAGACGGCAATGCCGGAGAAGAGCAGGCCCAAGATACGTCGTTTACCGGACGATGGATGACCACCTCTTCATATGACGTGTATAGTTTGGATACACCCAAGGAGATTAATGGCGATAACGAGAAAAATCCAGTTGAGGATATACCTCCTAAGACTCAACCAAAGCGCCGACGTCAGCGGCGCTACTCTAAATCACGCCGTGGAAAAGATAGCAATACTGGCACCGGAGAGAACAATACTCCGGGTGACGCCAAAGAACAAGAAGACCCCATCGAGCCAACCTCCGAAGAGGACGATTGGGAAGATGGGCAAATTAGCCCCGATGAGCAAGCTATAAACGAAGACTCGGAGGGTAGCAATTATATTCCACCCTCCGAAGAGGAGGTGAGCCTTGGCAACAAAGAATTTATCGTGCCAAAGGAACCCCTCGGGCAGGAACACTTTAGGCGCAGGCTAATAGCCACTGCAAGAAGCGTGAAAAAGAAGTAGCAGCAGCTTCAAGCTGACCAAGATCTGCTCAACGACAGGTGGACTAACGTCCTGGCAGCCGAGGAGTACGGCCTCTAGCGCCCAAGCAAGAGTTACTCGTAGCGTAAGATGCTACCTCAATTCAATGACGAGGCGCTGGAGCCCATACCATCAGCACGTAATGCAGACGACCAGCCACCAGGTGGCCGTGAGAAAACGACAACTCAAGCCGAACACCAGCCCGCGCTACCTCACCTAAAAAGTAGAGACACAATAGCTCGAGGACATACTTACGACCCGTGGCAGGATTTGAAAGACAAAGCGGGCCAAACCAGATCGATCTACGGATCGCGGGGGGTACTACGACACGCAAGGATGGCTATCTAGCCAGGCACGACAGCCATAGCCACGCCAGGGCCAAAAACCACAGACGGAATCCATCCGAGCTACATCGTAACGTGGTCCGCTATAGAGGCGCCGCATACCCCCTCTGCTTCACTAACGAAGTAATGGAACATGAATTCCCAGAAGGGTTTAAACCCGTGAACATCGAATCATATGATGGAACAACGGATCCCGCAGTATGGATTGAGGACTTTCTCCTCCATATTCATATGGCCCGCGGTGATGATCTTCACGCCATCAAATACCTCCTTCTAAAGCTAAAGGGACCAGCTCGGCACTGGTTAAACAGCCTGCCAGAAAACTCCATTGTCAGCTGGGAGGACCTGGAAGACGCCTTCCATGACAACTTCCAGGGTACATACGTTCGTCCGCCAGACGCTGATGACTTAAGTCACATAGTCCAACAGCCCGGAGAGTCGGCCAGGAAATTCTGGACTCGATTCCTAATTGAAAAGAACCAGATCGTCGACTATCTGGATGACGAAGCCCTAACGGCATTTAAGCACAGCATTCGCGACGAATGGCTCGCCCGACACCTTGGCCAAGAAAAGCCGAAGTCCATAGTAGCCCTCACGACACTTATGACCCGCTTTTGCGCGGGCGAATATAGTTGGCTAGCCCAGAGTAGCAACAATGCAAGCGAACCTGGCACTTCTGAAGCCAGAAATAGAAACGGCAAGCCCTGATGCAATAGGCAAAAGCGTCGGAACAATGGTGATAATATTGATGACATGGCGGTTAACGCCGGATTCAGCGGCTCCGAGCCCGGTCAGCGGAAGAAGCCATTTAAAAGAAACAATTTGGGCTCATCCAGCTTGGACCGAATCCTCGATCGACCATGTCAGATCCACGACACCCCCGATAAACCTGCCAATCATACCAATAGAAGTTGTTGGGTCTTTAAACAGGCCGGTAAGTTACATACTGAGGACAAAGAGAAGGGGTCGCCAAGTGAGGACGATGACGAGGAGCCCCGTCCACCGAACACAGGGGGACAGAAGAAATCCCCCCCCCCCCCAAGTTAAAACGGTGAACATGATATACATTACTCATATTCCCCAGAGGGAGGCAAACATGCACTCAGGGATGTCTATGTGATCACTTTCGATCGCCAGGAACATCCGACTAGTATTCGTCACGGCGGCTCAGCCACACTGGTCCTCGACCCAATCATTGATGGATTCCACCTCATGCGGGTCCTCATGGACGGTGGCAGCAGCCTTAACCTGCTTTATCAGGACACAGTACGCAAGATGGGCATCGATCCGTCAAGGATTAAGCCCACCAAAACTACCTTTAAAGGAGTAATACCAGGTGTAGAGGCCCGTTGCACGGGCTCAATCACATTGGAAGTCATCTTCGGATCACCGGACAACTTCTGAAGTGAAGACTTGATCTTCGACATCGTCCCCTTCTGCAGTGGCTATCATGCACTGGTCGGAGAAACCGCATTTGCTCGCTTCAATGTGGTACCAGACTATGCTTATCTCAAACTCAAGATGCTCGGGCCATGCGGTGTCATAACAGTCAACGGAAACATGGAACGCTCCCTCCGTACCGAGGAGCACACCGCGGCCCTGACATCGGAAGTATAGGGCGGCCTTATCAAGCAGAACATCAATTCGATGGCCAAAACCCCGGACACTATTAAACGAGTCCGGATTACTCCTCAGCATGACAGCCCGGCTCGTCAGGAGTTGGAGTAGCAATTCGGCCTCCGTCTCAGTCCCGACCGAAGTGCGGCGCACGTACCGCGCATACGTAAGTATGCACTAAAAATACCATGGGCAAAGACGGAGGCATAACTCTATCATGGTCCACAATACGGCTCAACCGTACCCGGGCACTCATACTTTCCCTTTTTCTTTTTATCCTTTTTTCAGGTTTATTTTCCACAGGCCCCTCACGACAGCCTCATCATCGATCCTTTCGAAGGATGAACACACCAAGAAGGCAAGCAGCATAGACGTGTGGCAGAAACATCTAGGTGATCTTTTTGACGATCACTTTGCCTGTTTGAAGGACCCGCACGCACCTTCCCCTTGGCCTCGGCATGTTAAATAGCCTGGTTGCTTATTGCATTATTCGTACAAATACTCTTTGATATATCAATCAGATTACAACGGAAACAGTTTGCGGCCCAACATATGTGGCATTTGCTTACTCCTTTATTATACTTAAACTATTTTATCAATTGCACCCGTACACTTTGGTACGACTTAACTCGCTAGGGGCTCCATTGCGCTCCATATGTTGGCAATAAGTCCGAACACTTTTTAAAGTACAATTCGGCGCCCCGAATATTGCATTGTATGAATCGGCTCCGAATCATGTCTTTGGTCAATAGTTGGGTTGCCCGGCTCCTGTGCTTGCTACCTTATGTTCCATTTTATCGGCTAGGGTAGTAAAGGGAGAACTATTGCGATTGTGTTTCTGGTTCATCCGGATAAACACCTCAGTAGAGAAAGCCGAAAACTGACTATCATGATGCGGCGAGAGCTGGTCAGCTATTCGGTAGCTAAAATCTCTTGCAATTTTTCCGCATTTCATGATGGATCGGCTTCCACCCGATCAGGTGTTTACAGCCCCTTATCCGGATAAGCAAACTAGGGGCTGCGCCTATACTCCTATTTGTCAAACTCCTATGGCTAAGTGAGGGTGATAAAGCCACATAGTCTGATTGCCTGGATCGATGCACTAAACACCTCCTTCAAGGACCAAACTCTTGGGTCAAGTGTGTTTAGGTTCCAATTCGAACACCCCCGTACTATCTACGTGGGGGCTGAAGCCGACGACTAGCCAACTCTTAGATTTAAATAAAACGGCCGCACAGGAGGAAATATTTTCAAAAAACAATAAGCAATATATAACATATAGGCTTTGTTCCATAATACAAGATTGGATAAACACAAATACATTCATTCAAAGATAATGTCCTTCACACACTAGCCCGCTATAATGCAGGATCCTTCTAGGACATCATCAAAATAGCACTCGGGCGTGCGGTGCTCTTTGCCCTCAGGCGGCCCCTCGATCGCAAGCTTGATGGTGTTCATCTTCGCCCACTCTACCTTGACACGGGTGAAGGCCATCCGTGTCGGATGTGGGGTTCCGGCAAACCCTTAAGGTTCAAACACCGGGGTGTGCGCGAAGTCTTTCCTTCTTACCGATCTACGCCCTAGCTCACTAAGATCTCGTAGACGAACTCGACGAACTCGCAACACAGAATGACACAAGGTTTATACTGGTTCGGGCCACCGTTGTGGTGTAATACCCTACTCCAGTGTGGTGGTGGTGGATTGCCTCTAGGGCTGATGATGAACAGTACAAGGGAAGAACAGCCTCCTGAGGTTGAGGTGTTCTTGTGAGTAGGCTCTCGTCCGAGTTGGATCAAGCTGAGGTCAGCTGAGATGAGATGAGATGCGATCAGCTCACCGTCATCCCTACTATGGTGGCTACCTCTACTTATATAGGCCCTGGTCCTCTTCCCAACTATCGAGCAGGAAGGGAGCCAACAATGGCGGGCAAATTTGAAGGGGGACAGCTAGTACAAGCTATCCTGACAAAAGTGGTCTTCGCCTGTGAAAGGCTCTGGTGGTGACGCCGTCTTGGGCTCCACGATGACCTCCGTCTTGTCGTCCTCCTGGTTTTGGTCTCGTTGCACCAGTATAGCAACCTTTTCCTGATGCCTCGGTACTCTTCACCTGCGTTGGCCTCCTTAGCACCAAAGAGGAAACAAGGACGCTGCGCACGCTGCCGGCCGCCTGGTGTCGTGTGTCATGGCTCACGTCACGAGGGCCTCGTGAGGTTTGCCCCGCCTTGATATCTCCGCTCCCCGTGAGCCTGCCTAGCTAGGCTACTCCAGAGGAGGTCTTGCATCGTCTGCCTCGCGAGGCTTGGACCCTCATGAGGGTCTTGGATGCTTTGTTTGTGAAGATGGCCCATACATCTTGCTGGCTTAGCCACGCCGTGGGCCGCAGGTAGGCAAGTCTGGGATCCCCGTTCCCAGAACGTCGACAGTAGCCCTCGGGCCCAAAGTGCACTCGGGCTTGGCTTCACGGCGAAGCCAAGGTCCAAGTACGGAGCACCGCTGGCCCCAAAAGCCTGCGGCCTCGATTGACGTGTGGTGGTTGATTGGACGTGGGCATCTCCACTTTCCCACGCTGCCCTTGAATCCGCCTGGCTATGCGGGCCCTCCTCTTACACAGTTATTCTTCCTTCGCCATGCCCGGCTCTTCCAATCTCCCTGCTGCCTCGACGCCCTGCTTCGCCTTCTCAATCCGACATGTGCTCCGCCCGCTTCACCGCCATGGCGCCGAAACAAGCCAAAAAGGGGAAGAAACCTCTGTCCTCACCAACTGCGCCTCCATCCTTCGAGCCGGCGCTCGGCCGGCCTCGGGTGCTCAACGACGAGGCCATGGACAAGGTGCGCCCCATGCTTGCCTCCAGTTTCAATGAGTGGGGAGAGATGTCGGCTTGGCCTGCGTCTCCCACCAGCATGGCTCGGGCAGTTATCGAGGTTTCAATCTTCATTGATGCCCTCTGGGCTGGCCTGATTCCTCCCTTCTCCGTCTTCTTCAACGCGGTGCTCGAGCATTATCAGGTCCACATGCTCCATCTCGATCCTCGGGCTGTGACCCTTCTCGCCGTCTTCGCCTTCGTGTGTGAGGCCATGGTGGGCATCGCCCCCTCCGTGGAACTCCTCTGCCACTTCTTCTCGTTGCATCTCACCGGTCCCCGGCAGAGCTCAGGGTGTGTGGGCTTCCAGGCTGTGGCTGCAACGGCAGCCACGGGGATCGACTTCGAGCTCCCTTCATCCACGAGTGAATTCCGTACGCGATGGGTGTTTGTTGACGCCGGCGTGCTCAATCCTCTGCTCCAAGCTCTGGTGGGGCCTGCTATTACAAACTCCGGCTGGGGTCATCAGAAGCTCACGAGTCCCTGCCATGCCCATGTCTGGGCCAGGCTGAGGTGGTTGAAGGACCTTGGTGTGACTACGCCCATGGTGGCGAGGGAGTTCGTCAGGCGTCGAGTTGCTCTACTCCAGTGCCATTCTCGCCCGATGTGGGACTTGCTCAGTAGACATGACAACATGAGGTTTCAGGAGGTGGGGCTTCCTCTCGCTGCGCGGCAGACAGTGCTCACGGTCCTGTCAGGTGTCCCTCTGCCAGACGAGATGCCCAGGAACAGCTGCATGTTGTACCGCTGTGAGAACAAAGTCACATTTGCCGCGAACATGCCTTCCCTTGATGAGTGGGGGCTGCGCCCAGTCGGCTTGGTGGGGCCCCGCGAGAACCCTGTCATCGTGGTCCCCTTCTTCGCCACCAGTGCCGGGCTCGCCCTAGGTGATGGTGCGGGGGAGTGAGCTTCGGCGGGGGCTAGAGGCTCGGGTGCTGATGAGGACATGCCGGGTGGTGATCCGGGGGCGTTGTCCTCGGGGGCCTGCGACCCCCCTCCTGAGGCGTCGTCTGCCGAGGAGATGCGACATGCGGGTCCCGAGGCTGAGGCTCCAGGAGCCTCAGGAGGTCGCAGTGAGAAGGAGCTGGGCTATTTGCCTCAGCCGGGCTCCCCTGAGGCCATCCCTCTTGGGTCTTCTTCAGCTCCGCCGCGCACCGGCCGTCACGTCCAGCGCTTCGGTCGCCTTTGTGTGGACTTTGAGGAGCTCCACAAGAGGAAGGGATCCCCCAGCGGCAGCAACATCTTCGGGCCGTTGAAGCGACGGAAGTACATCGCTATTGACACGTAAGTACCTTGTCGTCGTGGCTTTTGCGTGTGGTCTTCTTATCCTGATGCCTGTCCTCCAGGGCTCCTTCTGCTGAAGCTGCTGCATCTCCCGAGAGGCGGCCTCCTCCTTCATCAACTCCCCCGTCGGCATTGAGCGTTGCTGGCCTGCTTGCCGCCCCTAGAGTAGGGTCGGTCGGAGGAGCGTCCCCGCCTTCGGGACATGCTGAGTCCGTGGTTTGGCCGCCCCTCGCCCATAGTCTGGCGTGGAGCTCGGCGAGTGTGCCCAAGACTCCTCCTCTCCTCATGAGCAGTCGCTAGCTGACCTCGGTCTTCGGTTCCTCTTCAAGCAGCTAGCCTCGATCAGCTTGGGCTCCTCGGGAGGATGGGCTGACGTCAGGCACAGCGCCAGCCCCCAGCCCCCAACCAGGAGGTGGCGCCACTTGATGCTCCACCCACAACCCCCGAGGTGGAGGACGAGGCGGGTCGAGCGTTCGAGGTCGAGCGCGGGCATAGCGTAGTCCGCCACGAGCTCTTCCAGGAGGCGATGGGCGCGATGAGCCGCCTTGGTGAAGAGCTTGCGGGTGTCGACTCGCGTCTTGAGGCTGAAGGTCTTCGGTTGGTGGAGGAGCGGCGCAAGCTGCAAGTGGCCATCAACCTCAGTCACTATCAGCGCGACCTCGAGAACGCGAAGGCCGAGGCGTCCCTCAAGATTGCTAGTGAGGCCTGCTCGCGAGCTTTGGAAGAAGTTCACGAGGCCGATCGCCACCGCGAGGCTCCGGAGGAGCGCGTGTGAGGGCTTCAGGCCTGGAGCGCGTCCCTTGAGCAGCAGGTGGAGGTGCGCGAGGCCGCTCTTGCATCGCTGAGGGGGACGCCTGTGGAGGAAGAGGAGGTCCGAAAGCGCGAGGAGGCGCTGGCCCTAGAAGCCGTGGACTGCAGCCTCGAGCTCGAGCGACTGGAGAGGAGGGAGCATCAGGTCACTCAAGCAGAAGATGCCATCGGGGACCGCGAGGCCGGAGTCACGGAGGAAATCAATCGCCGGGTGGCCGAGGTTCGCGCAGATCTGGAGGGCAGGTACGACTTGAAGCTGAAGCTCGCTGGTCTGGAGGGTGCGGGCAGGGCTGCCACCCTCAAGCCCAGGTTGGACAAGGCCGAGAGGCGCGTGGAGGCCACAACCGCCGCCCTGGTTATGACGCAGGCAGACTTGGCCTCCGCCCGCGCCGAGCTGCTTTCCCTCCGGAGACGAGTTGACGACCCCGAGGCCGTCGCACGACAAAACAGGGAGGAAGTGCTCCAACGCCGAACGCTGGAGCGCGAGCATGCTCCTATGCTTCAAGACCTTTGGAATAGGGCCAACACCGCCCTGGGTTACATCTGCGATGAAAACACCCCGGCCCCTCACTCGAATGACTACGCCAACCACCTGATCTTCTTCACCGAGGTGATGACGCGCCTGGAGGCTCAATATGCCAGAGCTCGATAGCTTGTGGAGGAGAGGGGTCGTGGCCTACTTTAGCGCGCCTTCTCCCGTGTCTTCAGCCACCTTCTGAATGCCGTCCCCAACTTCGACTTCGACGCCGCCATTGCCCCCGTACCCACGGCCGTCCAGGGCGTCCTGGCGCATTGGGTAGAGGACCATGTCGATGCGTTGGTCAGGGCCTTCACCTCGGAGGATGACGCGGTGGTGGTTGTCGCAGATGAAGGTGACGTGGTCAACGATGGTGACGGGGGCATCGCCGACGGCGGCGACGATACCGACGAAGATGACGACGACGCGAGTGATGCATTCACGGGTGATGTAGCGAGTGATATCTCTGGCTGATCCCGTATTCTCCTGCTGTTTCATCCTGCACGCAAAACTCGGGCATGGCCCTTGGAAGACTTGTAAGAGCATTTTGAGAGGGGGAGCCCCTCGTGTAAGAAAATTGCATTTTTTACTTTCCTATGTGATGTGGGTATATGTCCTCGTGAGCTCATGAAGCTAGGGGTGAGTTCCCCGACGCGGTTTACCTTAGTCAGCGCCAGCTTAGGGCTGGGTCGCGAGGCGATGAGTTCCTGAGAATCCTGCGGAGCTTACCACCCCGTTTGAGGGGGGGCGTAAGAGGTGAGCACCAGGCGTAGTGCTAGCGCGTGCTTGATGAGCGTGTGCTTTGTGTGGTCCGGCTCACGAGGAGCTTTGCGAGGGAAAGGCGGTGGACATGAGTCCCAAACCAAACGAGATCCAGAAGGAAAGAAACGGCTCGAACGAGAAAAGGCACCCCGCACGCGCATCGATAAAAATTCACCTTCAACTTAAGTCCAGATCCAGAAAGCAAAGCCACAGAAAGAGAGATCTAAAGCAAAAGGCCGCGCCCAGCACCTAGTCTAGTCTTCGGGTCTTCAAGTCTTCTCACCAGCGCGGAGTTAAGTGCTGCCACTAGGCGTGGGAGGGAGCCCCAGGGCCTGAGGCCGGCGCTCCTGAGACTCCGGGGCATGTACAGCCCCAACTCATTATTACGTGAGAGTGTCACGGGCGGCGAGCTTCACAGGCACCGGGCCTTCTTCACAGGTACCGGCCTTGCTTCATATCTCCAGACGAGGGCCCCGCCTTGCGCCACCCTCGACCTCCTTTGAGCCGACCGGTCACCAGGACGACACAAAAGAGGGAAAGGGGACGCCAGTGGTTCCCTCAGTGACCACGGGTCCTCTACCGGGGGAAGGGTTGTTGAAGCCACCCCGGCAGAGTGCCTACCTCCAAGTGTCCCCTAGTTTCGCGTGCCTTGGGGAGGGGCCTTGCTCCTGGCTCCCTCCCGGCGGCCCCCAGTGTGTCTCCCTTGTTGGGACGGGTGCCGCCATGCCAGGGTCATTGATTGATGCTGCAACCTGATTCATCTATGGCCCATGGTTAGAATCAGCATGTTCCCAAGAGATTAGCGGTACCCTGTAGTTGTCGTTGTCGGCGTGGTCATTGTGGTTCTCCATTGGTTCTTGGAAGGCTTCGACTCCTAGCGCCCCCTCTCCCCAATCTTCTCCAATGAACAAGCCAGGGTCGTCCTCTGGTGCGTACCCTTGGTGCATCATGCGGGGCACGTAGGCTTCAGGGGCCGTCACCCCGAACACCTCGCTGTGGTGTCCCACGCTCCATGTTGCTCGGCCCATGGTGGCGCCCTGGGGATGACGTACGGCATCCGGCTGGGACCGTGGGGGCGACGCTTGCGCCCGCGCCCGCCGCAGGCGGCATGGGGGAGTCGGAGCCCCCTACGCCGCTGGCCGCGCTGATGTTGATGAAGCCCCCGGGAGCAGTTGATGGCACGCGGATGTGGTGAGGTTCGCCACACGGCCCTGCAGTGGCCTGGGGAGGAACTCGATAGCAGAAGGGTGGTGCTCCCGACGCCACTGCATCTAGTAGCTCGGCTACACGCTCCAATAGTGTGTCTCGACCGCTTTCCATCAGCCTGCACCACAGCAGCTCCCTTGCCACGGTGAGCGCTGCCCGCATGTTTGCTTGCTCCCGCCGTGAGTGCGGCGCCGTTGCTGCGGCATGGCTCGCTGCTCTTGCGGCGGCCCGTACCTGCCGTGGGGTGAGGGTGGACGATGCCTGGTCGTGCTGCCCACGCCCGGCGGAATTTGGCGGCGCCATTGCCGCCTGGAGTGCGGGGTCGAGGCCTTCATGGGCAGGCGTCGCTGCCCGGGCTGGCCAGGCTACCCAGCGGTCAGAGCCGGCCCTTGAGTCGCCGGACATCGTGGCTGAGGAGCGTCGACGAGCCTGTCGATGGAGGAGGATCTCCGGCGCACCCCTACCTGGCGCGCCAAATGTCGGATGTGGGGTTCCAGCAAACCCTTAAGGTTCGAACACTGGGGTGCGCGTGAAGTCTTTCCTTCTCACCGATCTACGCCCTAGCTCACTAAGGTCTCGCAGACGAACTCGATGAACTCGCAACACAGAAAGACACGACGTTTATACTAGTTCAGGCCATCGTTGTGGTGTAATACCCTACTCCAGTGTGGTGGTGGATTGCCTCTAGGGCTGATGATGAATAGTACAAGGGAAGAACAACCTCCTGAGGTTGAGGTGTTCTTGTCAGTAGGCTCTCATCCGGGTTGGATCAAGCTTAGGTCAGCTGAGATGAGATGAGATGCGATCAGCTCACCGTCGTCCCTACTATCGTGGCTAGCTCTACTTATATAGGCCCTGGTCCTCTTCCCAAATATCGAGCGGGAAGGGAGCCAAAAATGGCGGGCAAATTTGAAGGGGGACAGCTAGTACAAGCTATCCTGACAAAAGAGGTCTTCGTCTACGAAAGGCTCTGGTGGTGACGCCGTCTTGGGCTCCACGATGACCTCCGTCTTGCCGTCCTCCTTGTCTTGGTCTCATTGCACCAATATAGAAACCTTTGCCTGATGCCTCGGTACTCTTCACCTCTGCTAGCCTCCTTAGCACCAAAGAGGAAACAAGGACACTCCACGTGTTGGCGCCCACCTGGCACCCGCGTGGTGTCGTGCATCATGGCTCACGTCACGAGGGCCTTGTGAGGTTTGCCCCGCCTTGATATCTCCGCTCCTCGTGAGACTTCCTGGCTAGGCTACTCCAGAGGAGGTCTTGCGTCGTCTGCCTCGTGAGGCTTGGACCCTCGCGAGGGTCTTGGATGCTCTGT
This sequence comes from Triticum urartu, assembly GCF_003073215.2. Classification (NCBI taxonomy): domain Eukaryota; kingdom Viridiplantae; phylum Streptophyta; class Magnoliopsida; order Poales; family Poaceae; genus Triticum; species Triticum urartu. The sequence continues at coordinate 346,990,381 of NC_053028.1, forward strand.
TGGTGAAGATGGGTCGTACAGCCAGCTGGCTTAGCCACGCCGTGGGCCGCGGGCAGGCAAGTCTGGGGACCCTGTTCCCAGAACGCCGACAATCCGTGGACCTTCGATGCAGACCGATCGCTTTTTGGCATCAAGCCGAGGGCAGGAATCAACTAGCCTCTTCACGAGCCCGAAGTGGCTGCTAGGCACGGCTTTGGCAGGCCATAGACGGATTATTAAATCCTTCATGGCCAATCCGGCCTCCCTATGAAGTTCGGACAACTGTTTCAGCTAATCACTGAGGGCCACCGGATGCTCTGGCGCAAGGTAGTGCGACCAGAATAGCTTCTTCGGTGAGCTCCCCTCTTTGGTTCGAAAGAACTCCACAGCGTCAGCAACACTGCAAGGCAGATCCTCTTGGAGAACTCCAAATCCGGGTCAGTAAGAGGTACTTTTTCTTCACAAATTTGCTCTGCATAATGAAGCCTTATCCGCCACAATTTTCTTGGCCTCCTGGACTTCCTGGAGGGTGCTCTGGGCTTCAACCTGAGCCTCTTGTGCGCTTTGGTGGGCCTTAACAAGTTTGGACTCCTAGTCTGCAATCTTGCACTCCAAGGACTCGCACTTCTTTACGGCGTCCTCGAGCTTCTGCTGAACCTCCTCGACCCTTGTCTCGTGTTTCTTGCGGGCGGCTTGTTCCTTCTCCGCCCTCTTTTGGGCCTTGCTCAGAGCCTTCTAGAGGGACTCCACCTCGCCTGCAGCTCCTTTGAAGCATCATATTAACGTGATCAACACAAATAATTCTTATCATTTTAATGATCTGAATAGGTCATTATGTACCTTGCTTGTCCCCAAGCTCTTTTTTTACATGACCGAGCTCTTCATCGGCCTGCTCCAGCCTCTGCTTCAGTTCGGCCACTTCTGCAGAATGGGAGGTTGCAGTCAGCATCGACGCCTGCTTATTCACATAGACATATATGATTAGTCTCCTGCGAAAATTATTCGATCCTCTGTTCGGCATTTCTTTTCGAACACCGGGTAGAGTCTCAGGGGCTACTATCTGTACTACGGTGTTCTTTTTGCATAATTGCATCACGTACCTCAAAGCCTGTTAGAAGGCTGGCACGGGCTTCGGTAAGTCCGCTCTTAGCGGACTGAACCTTCTCAATCACCGTACCCATAAGGATATGGTGTTCCTCTACAATGGAAGCACCTTGGAGCGCTTCCAGTAGAGTATCTGGTGCCTCTGGATTGATACAGGTCACTGGCAGAATAGTTGCACCACCTCCTTTTGAAGGAGGCTGCTTACCTGATTCTGGAGCCGTACGGGCCTCCAAAATAGTATTTGGCTGGGGGCCGAATTGGGTATGGCCCCCGTCGCTAGTCTCCAGGGGGGGGTCTGCTCCCCCATGTGTTCGGCGGCCGAGGTTTCACCCTCTGGCACCACCTCGGCGGCCTCCTGTACCTCTCCCTGGCCTGGGAGGGTCCTTCGGGACAACAATTCCGCGTCGTCCGTAGTCCTGGGGGAGGAGGCCGGCGGAAGTGTCCTGCTGTCCATCACCTTTGGATCCAGCGAATTCCCCGAAGATGAGGATCGCTGGAGGTGAGCGAGACCCGGACTGCAGCACATGATTCAACATATTAAAACCATGAAGTATAAAAGCTGGATATATATGTGTGTAGGTGCCTTTTAGTACTTATGATCTGGCCAGGGGCTTCTTCCTGGGACACCACTCAGGGCTGCTATGGGTATCCGATTCGGAATCGTCCGCAGGGGAGACCCTACCTTTCTTGGACGCCTCTGCCTCCAGATCCATGGAGGCCGCCCTTTTCTTCCTTCCCCCCTCGGGGGGAGAATTGCTTTCCTCCTCCTGGTCGTCATTGTCGGCAGGGGAGGAGTGGGTTTTGGCGTCTTCGGATGTTGTGTCCGAAGTGCCTCTACGGCGGAGGCCGCTTCTTGTCTCCTGTCCCTTCTTCTTGGCCTTCTCCTTCGGCGCCTGGTAGGGCGCCAGAACCAGCATCTACGTTAGGAGCAGGATGGCTGGGTTTTCGGGCAACGGAGCCAGACATTGGATCCGCTCCGCCTTCTTTATCCAGCTCTGAAAAGACAAATGGAGAAACTTAGACATCTTCCTTGAATGCGCAGGAAGAGATACACCTTGAAGTATGAAGAACTTACCGGACTGGCTAGATGGGTCAGGTCATATCCGCGGTCCTCAGACGTCTGCGGCCATGTCTGATTAGCCTTGAAAAGCACTTTCCAGATATCTTCGTGCGTGGAGCCGAAGAACTGTCACAAGGTCTGGTGCTTGGCCGGATCGAACTCCCACAGATGGCAAGTCCGGCTTTGGCAGGGAAGGACCCGACGAAAAAGCATCACCTAGATCACATTGACGAGCTTGATGTTCTTGTCCACCATGCTTTTGACGCGCGCCTGCAGCGCCGATATCTCATCTGATGACGACCAGTCCAGGACCTTTTTTAGCCAGGAGGTAAGCCGCATTGGGGGCCCGGACTTGAATTGGGGAGCCGCGGCCCATGTGGTGTCGCGGGGCTCAGTGACATAGAACCACTGCTTCTGCCACCCCTTGACGGTTTCCACAAAGGTGCCAGTGGGCCATGTGACATTGGATAGTTTGCTCACCGTGGCACATCCGCACTCTGCGTGTTGACCCTCCACCACTTTCGGCTTCATATTGAAGATCTTCAGCCATAATCCGAAGTGGGGTGGGATGCGGAGGAAGGCCTCGCACACGACAATGAATGCCGAGATGTTGAGGAAAGAATTCGGGGCTAGATCGTGGAAATCTAGCCCATAGTAGAACATGAGTCCGCGGACAAAGGGTGGAGGGGAAATCCTAACCCGCGGATGAAGTGGGGGATGAATACCACCCTCTTGTTGGGCTCCGGGGCGGGGACTAACTGCCCCTTGGCCGGAAGCCGGTGGGCGATTCCTTGGGCCAAGTACCCCGCATTCCGGAGCTTCGTGATGTTCCCCTTCGTGACAAAGGAGGCCATCCACTTGCCCTGCGTTCAGGATCTGGACATGGTCAGAGTGCTTTTTGGAGGCGGAAAGGATAGAAGCTTGGGCGCTGGAGCTCGAGAACGGACGGGTAAAGAGGAAGAAGGCATGGGTGAAGGAATGGATCTTTATCCTCTTATAAAGGCAGCGAATGTCAAGCGCCTCCCCACTCGCCTTAAAACCCGCCTATTCCCCAAGGGTCGTGTGGACGACGCGGTTGGATTACCCACGCCCGTATTATGAGAATCCCGCGATAAGGGGACACGATCTCTGCTTTGATAAGACGTGCCAATGAAAACCGCACCTCAAAATATGGAGCGGTAAGCTAAAAAGGTTTGAAATAATGACCGGGCAGGGATGTAACGTCTCGCTACAAAAAGTTGTTAGTAGATGGGACTTGCGAAATATTATACTCTTTGCGGCTATGTGTGGTGCCTGTCTTGCAGAGCTGGACACGTCTTCTGTGTTCGAGGACTACTTTGAAGTATTCAGAGGAGGAACCCGCCTAGCAATGCCGAAGGCGATCTGCGTGTCGGACACATCGTCATTGAATCCTGGTTCAGGTTCTACTGCGGGAGTCCTGGATTAAGGGGTCCTCGGGTGTCCGGGCTATGTGACATGGGCCGGACTAATCGGCCATGAAGATACAAGACAGAAGACTTCCTCCCGTGTACGTATGGGACTCTCCTTGGCGTGGAAGGCAAGCTTAGAGTGCGAATAGGAATATTCCTTTCTCTCTAAACCGACTCTGTACAACACTAGCCCCCTCCGGTGTCTATATATACAGGAGGGTTTAGTCCGTAGAGGCAATCATAATCATATAGGCTAGACAATTAGGGTTTTGCCATTACGATCTAGTGGTAGATCAACTCTTGTAACACCTATACTCATCAAAGTCAATCAAGCAGGACATAGGGTATTACCTCCATCAAGAGGGCCTGAACCTGGGTAAAAACATCGTGTCCCTTGTCTCCTGTTACCATCAACCTTTAGACGCACAGTTCGGGACCCCCTACCCGAGATCTGCCGGTTTTGACAGCGACAATCACCCTTTCCTCTTCAAGGGAAAAACCAACGCAAGCTCAAGAAGTAGCAGGAAGAATTTCTGGCACCGTTGCCGGGGAGATCTATGCCAAGTCAGGACATAACGAGCACCGATCATAAATTCTCATCCCTTGCATTACATTATTTGCCATTCGCCTTTCATTTTCCTCTCCCCCACTTCTAAAACAATTTTTGAAAAGATTTGCCTTTTCTTCGCCTCTTTTCCATTCGTCTTATTACTGCTATGGCCGATTCTAGAAAGGCTAAGGGGTTTCTCCCAGGTTTTAATGCTTTGGATAACCCCACTGTCCTTTCTAAGGTCATAAATAATGATTCTATGAAAAGACTTACCTGGGTGGTTAAGGAAGATTTCAATAATTTTTATAAAGATGATCCCAAATTTTTTTCGTTATTCGCTTGATGAATCCTTGAAATATGCTTGGGATAGGCTGTTGAGGATTCGAGCTAGCTATGTGCCCCAATATCAGATTGAGATTTATTAAAAAAAGCTTTTATATTGGCCTACCTCCTTTTAAGAAAGTTTTGGATTCTATATTTGAACATGGTTTTCTTGGAGGGGATGTCATCGACACATATGAGAAGATGAAAACCATATTTGGGCACCCCAAGGGAGAAAATGTTGACTCAATTGCTATTATGTGTTCCTATCAAAATGAAATAATCAAAGAGATGAAGGCTAGTTTAGATGCAAATTTTCGTAATATGCTTAATCTTTCTTCTACCATTAATGGCCATGTGCTTTCACAAAATAGAAAAATAAATGCCATGGATAAGAAATTTTCTCTTTGCTTCCCAAAAGGGGGAATCGATAATACTTAGATCTATTCGTGTTTTATGCCTACCTAAGGGCGTTAAACAATAGCGCTTATTGGGAGGCAACCCAATTTTTTTTACTTTTTAGCTTTTGTTTTGCAATAAATAATTCATCTAGCCTCTGGTTAGATGTGTTTTTGTGTTTTAATTAGTGTTTGTGCCAAGTAAGACCTTTGGGATAGCTTACGGTGATAGTTGATTTGATCTTGCTGGAAAAAAAACTTTGCGCTCAGGAAAACAATTCTCATTTTCAGCAGAAGCGTTATAAAATACTAATTATTTTTGCAGAATATTAATAAAAAAATTTCTTAGGTTGTCCTAATTTTTCAGAATTTTTGGAGTTACAAAAGCAATCAAAATATTCAGATTGCTACAGACTGTTCTGTTTTTGACAGATTCTGTTTTCTATGTGTTGTTGCTTATTTTGATGAATCTATGGCTAGTATCAGGGGGTACGAACCATGGAAAAGTTGGAATACAGTAGATATTACACCTATATAAATAAATAATGAGTCCAAAAAAGTACAAAAAAGTGGTGATTTATTTTTTATACTAACGTAGCTTATGAGATTTTCTGTTGAGTTTTGTGTTGTGAAGTTTTCAAGTTTTGGGTAAGGATTTGATGGACTATGGAATGAGTAGTGGAAAGAGCCTAAGCTTGGGGATGCCCAAGGCACTGCAAGGTAATATTCAAGGACAACCAAGATCCTAAGCTTGGGGATGCCCCGGAAGGCATCCCCTCTTTCGTCTTCGTCTATCGGCAACTTTACTAGAGGCTATATTTTTATTCACCACATGATATGTGTTTTGCTTGGAGCGTCTTGTATGATTTGAGTCTTTGCTTTTTAGTTTGCCAAAATCAGCCTTTTTGTACACACCTTTTGAGAGAGACACGCATGAATCGTGATTTATTAGAATACTCTATGTGCTTCACTTATATCTTTTGAGCTAGGCAATTTTGCTCTAGTGCTTCACTTATATCTTTTTATAGCACGGCGGTGGTTTTATTTTATAGAATTTATGAACTCTCTTGCTTCACTTATATTATTTTGAGAGTCTCTAAACAACATGGTAATTTTCTTTGGTTATAAATTTAGTCCTAATATGATAGGCATCCGAGAGGGATATAATAAAAACTTTCATATAAAGTGCATTGAATACTATGAGAAGTTTGATTCCTTATGATTGTTTTGAGATATGAATATGGTGATATTAGAGTCATGCTAGTGAGTAGTTGTGAATTTGAGAAATACTTGTGTTAAGGTTTGTGAGTCTCCTAGCATGCACGTATGGTGAACTGTTATGTAACGAAGTTGGAGCATGAGATATTTTTTGATTGTCTTCCTTATGATTGGCGGTCGGAGACGAGCGATGGTCTTTTCCTACCAGTCTCACCCTTCCACCATTGCTAGCCTCTCTAGTGGCGCGCTACTTTCGCCGGTACCATAAACCCACCATATACCTTCCTCAAAACAGTCACCATACCTATCTATTATGGCATTTCCATAGCCATTCCGAGATATATTTCCATGCAACTTTCCACCATTCCGTTATTTATGACACGCATCATCATTGTCATATTGCTTTGCATGATCAAGTAGTTGACATCGTATTTGTGGCAAAGCCACCATTCATCATTTTTTATACATGTCGCTCTTGATTGATTGCACATCCCGGTACACCGTCGGAGGCATTCATATAGAGTCATACCATGTTCTAGTATCGAGTTGTAATTATTGAGTTGTAAGTAAATACAAGTATGATGATCTTCATTTTTAGAACATTATCCCATGTGAGGAAAGAAAAGAAAGAAAAAAGGAGAAAATCAAAAAAGAGAAAGAAAAAAAATAAAGAAGAAATAAATAAATAAATAAATAAACGAGAGAAAAAGAGAGAAGGGGCAATGTTACTATCCTTTTCCATACTTGTGCTTCAAAGTAGCACCATGATCTTCATGATAGAGAGTATCCTATGTTTTCACTTTCATATACTAGTGGGAATTTTCATTATAGAACTTGGCTTGTATATTCCAACGACGGGCCTCCTCAAATTGCCCTAGGTCTTCATGAGCAAGCAAGTTGAATGCACACCCACTTAGTTTTCTTTTTGAGCTTTCATAAACTTATAGCTCTAGTGCATCCATTGCATGGCAATCCCTACTCACTCACATTGCTATCTTTTGATGGGCATCTCCATAGCCCGTTAATATGCCTAGTTGATGTGAGACTATCTCCCTCTTTTTGTCTTCTCCACAACCACCTTCTACTCCACCTATAGTTCTATGTCCATGGCTCACGCTCATGTATTGCGTGAAAGTTGAAAAGGTTTGAGAACATCAAAAGTATGAAACAATTTCTTGGCTTGTCATCGGGGTTGTGCATGATTTGAATATTTTGTGTGATGAAGTGGAGCATAGCCAGACTATATGATTTTGTAGGGACAAACTTTCTTTGGCCATGTTATTTTGAGAAGACATCATTATCTTGTTAGTATGCTTGAAGTATTATTGTTTTTATATCAATATTAAACTTTTATTTTGAATCATATGGATCTAAAAATTCATGCCACAATAGATAAAATTACATGGATAAATATGTTAGGTAGCATTCCACATCAAAAATTCTGTTTTTATCATTTACCTACTCGAGGACGAGCAGGAATTAAGCTTGGGGATGCTTGATACGTCTCCAACGTATCTATATTTTTTGATTGTTCCATGCTATTGTATTATCCGTTTTGAATGTTTTATATGCATTATTATGCTATTTTATATTATTGTTGGGACTAACCTATTAACCTAGAGCCCAGTGCCAGTTCCTGTTTTTTCCTTGTTTTAGAGTTTCGTAGAAAAGGAATATCAAACGGATTCCAAACGGAATGAAACTTTTGCGATGATTTTTGTTGGACCAGAAGACATCCAGAGGACTTGGAGTACACGTTAGGAAAGCCACGAGGCAACCACAGGGGCGGAGGGTGCACCTAGGGGGTAGGGCACGCCCTCACCCTTGTGGGCCCCTCGTGACTCCATCTTCTTATTTCTTCCGCCTATATATTCTCAGATATTCCCAAACCAATCAGGAGACCCACAAAAACACTTTTCCACCGCCGCAACCTTCTGCTCCTGTGAGATCCCATCTAGGGGCCTTTTCCGGTGTCCTGCCGGAGGGGGATTCGATCACGGAGGGCTTCTACGTCAACACCATTACCTCTCTAATGAAGCGTGAGTAGTTTACCACAGACCTACGGGTCTATAGCTAGTATCTACATGGATTCTTCTCTCTCTTTGATTCTCAATACCATGTTCTCCTTGATGTTCTTGGAGATCTATTCAATGTAATACCTTTTTGCATTGTGTTTGCCGAGATCCGATGAATTGTGGATTTATGATCAGCTTATATATGATCGTGTGCGTTAGACCAACAATGTACAGGATGTGCTTCAATTTAGCAATAAAGCGGCAGAATTAAGCATCAAAAAGGAAAAATCAATATAATACGTGCTGCGCACGCATCCCGTGTGCCGCACGAGCATGCGTTAGTTGACAAGACGCATGCTAGCAGGCAGACCGGGAGGCCAAGGCATCCATGTGTTTTCTACGCACTCACCGTGGGGCGTGCTAGTAGTTGTGTGAAATGATGGTAGGCATGCCAACGGTCCGTTGCACAGGCTAACCGGGAGGCGAGCCAGCCCTTTGACCGCCGCCCACCTCGCTCCCACTACTCCATATTAATGGCGCGCCCGATCCGCTGGTCATAATAGGTGGTCGCACACTCCGTCCATAGTTGTCACCTCCGCATGGAGTGTATTAGGATTTTGCCGAAGCGCACCATATGTGGGAGTGGCGATGCCGAGGCTGGTGAAGCACTGATACGTCTCCAACGTATCTATAATTTTTTATTGTTCCATGTTGTTATATTATCATTCTTGGATGTTTCACAATCATTTTATAGTCATTTTATATCATTTTTTGGTACTAACCTATTGACATAGTACCAAGTGCCAGTTGTTGTTTTTTGCATATTTTTTACATCGCAGGAAATCAATATCAAACGGAGTCCAAACACAACAAAATAGTTTGTGGATTTTTTTGGAGCAGAAGACATCCAGTGGGCCAGAGAAGCACCTTGGGGATGCTCCTAGGGGAGCACAACCCACCAGGGCACGCCTGGACGCCCAGGCGCGCCCTGGTGGGTTATGCCCACCACGGTTGCCTCAAGAACCGCCTCTTTACTCTATAAATACCCAATATTCCAGAAACCCTAGGGGGTCGATGAAAATCAATTCCAACCGCCACAAGTTCCAGAAACCACCAGATCCAATCTAGACACCATCACGGAGGGGTTCATCATGTCCATTGGTGCCTCTCCGATGATGCATGAGTATTTTTTGTAGACCTTCGGGTCCATAGTTAGTAGCTAGATGGCTTCCTCTCTCTCGTTTGATTCTCAATACAATGGTCTCTTGGAGATCCATATGATGTAACTCTTTTGCGGTGTGTTTGTTGGGATCCAATGAACTTTGAGTTTATGATCAGATCTATCTCTTTTTATCCATGAAAGTTATTTGAGTTTCTTCGATCTCTTATATGCATGATTGCTTATAGCCTCGTATTTCTTCTTAGATATTTGGGTTTTGTTTGGCCAACTTGATCTATTTATCTTGTAATGGGAAGAGGTGCTTTGTGATGGATCCGGTCTTATAGTGCTTGATCCCAGTGACAGAAGGGGAACCGACACGTATGTATCATTGCCATTAAGGATAACAAGATGGGGTCTATTTCTACATCAATAGATCTTGTCTGCATCATGTCATTGTTCTTATTGCATTACTCCGTTTCTCCATGAACTTAATACACTAGATGCATGCTGGATAGCGGTCGATGTGTGGAGTAATAGTAGTAGATGCAGGCAGGAGTCGGTCTACTAATCTTGGACCTGATGCCTATAAAATGATCATTGTCTGGATATCGTCATGATTATTCAAACTTCTACCAATTGCATGCTACCTCTTGAGCACTGCGTTGGTTTTCCCTTGAAGAGGAAAGGGTGATGCAGCAAAGTAGCGTAAGTATTTCCCTCAGTTTATGAGAACCAAGGTATCAATCCAGTAGGAGGCCGCGCACGAGTCCCTCACACCTACACAAACAAATAAATCCTCACAACCAACGCGATAAGGGGTTGTCAATCCCTACATGGTCACTTACGAGAGTGAGATCTGATAGATATGATAGGATAATATTTTTGGTATTTTTATGATAAAGAGAAATAAAATATGCAAAGTAAAATAAATGGCAAAGGAAATAACTAAGTAGTGGAAGATTAATATGATGGAAGATAGACCCGGGGGCCATAGGTTTCACTAGTGGCTTCTCTCAAGAGCATACGTATTCACGGTGGGTGAACAAATTACTGTTGAGCAATTGACAGAATTGAGCATAGTTATGAGAATATCTAGGTACGATCATGTATATAGGCATCACGCTTGAGACAAGTAGAACAACTCCTGTCTGCATCTACTACTATTACTCCACACATCGACCGCTATCCAGCATGCATCTAGAGTATTAAGTTCAAGAGAACGGAGTAACACTTTAAGCATGATGACATGATGTAGAGGGATAAACTCATGAAATATGATATAAACCCCATCTTATTATCCTCGATGGCAACAATACAATACGTGCCTTGCTGCCCCTACTGTCACTGGGAAAGGACACCGCAAGATTGAACCCAAAGCTAAGCACTTCTCCCATTGCAAGAAAGATCAATCTAGTAGGCCAAACCAAACTGATAATTCGAAGAGACTTGCAAAGATAACCAATCATACATAAAAGAATTCAGAGAAGATTCAAATATTGTTCATAGATAAACTTGATCATAAACCCACAATTCATCGGTCTCAACAAACACACCACAAAAGAAGATTACATTGAATAGATCTCCACAAGAGAGGGGGAGAACTTTGTATTGAGATACAAAAAGAGAGAAGAAGCCATCTAGCTAATAACTATGGACCCGTAGGTCTGAAGTAAACTACTCACACTTCATTGGAGGGGCTATGGTGTTGATGTAGAAGCCCTCCGTGATCGATGCCCCCTCCGGCGGAGCTCCGGAAAAGGCCCCAAGATGGGATCTCGTGGATACAGAAAGTTACGGCGGTGGAATTAGGGTTTTGGCTTTGTATCTAGTAGTTTGGGGGTACGTAGGTATATATAGGAGGAAGGAGTACGTTGGTGGAGCAACAGGGGGCCCACGATGGTGGAGGGCGCGCCTGGGGGGGGGGGGTAGGCGCGCCCCCTACCTCGTGCCTTCCTCGTTGATTGCTTGACGTAGGGTCCAAGTCCTCTGGATCATGTTCGTTCCGAAAATCACGTTCCCGAAGGTTTCATTCTGTTTGGACTCCGTTTGATATTCTTTTTCTGTGAAACCCTAAAATAGTAAAAAAAACTGCAATTCTGGGCTGGGCCTCCGGTTAATAGGTTAGTCCCAAAAATAATATAAAAGTGTATAATAAAGCCCAATAATGTCCAAAACATAATATAATATAGCATGGAACAATAAAAAATTATAGATACGTTGGAGACGTATCAAGCATCCCCAAGCTTAATTCTTGCTCGTCCTCGAGTAGGTAAATGATAAAAACAGAATTTTTGATGTGGAATGCTACTTGGCATAATTTCAATGTAATTCTTCTTAATTGTGGTATGAATATTCAGATCTGAAAGATTCAAGACAAAAGTTCAATATTGACATAGAAATAATAATACTTCAAGCATACTAACTAAGCAATTATGTCTCTTCAAAATAACATGGCTAAAGAAAGATATCCCTACAAAATCATATAGTCTGGCTATGCTCTATCTTCACCACACAAAGTATTTAAATCATGCACAACCCCGATGACAAGCCAAGCAATTGTTTCATACTTTTGGTGTTCTCAAACTTTTTCAATCTTCACGCAATACATGAGCGTGATCCATGGACATAGCATTTTAGGTGGAATAGAATGGTGGTTGTGCAGGAGACAAAAAAATGGGGAAGATAGTCTCACATCAACTAGGCGTATCAACGGGCTATGGAGATGCCCATCAATAGATATCAATGTGAGTGAGTAGGGATTGCCATGCAACGGATGCACTAGAGCTATAAGTATATGAAAGCTCAACAAAAGGAACTAAGTGGGTGTGCATCCAACTCGCTTGCTCACGAAGACCTAGGGCATTTTGAGGAAGCCCATCATTGGAATATACAAGCCAAGTTCTATAATGAAAAATTCCCACTAGTATATGAAAGTGATAACATAGGAGACTCTCTATTATGAAGATCATGGTGCTACTTTGAAGCACAAGTGTGGTAAAAGGATAGTAGCATTGTCCCTTCTCTCTTTTTCTCTCATATTTATTTATTTGGGCCTTTTCTTTTTTTATGGCCTCTTTTTTTTATTTGGGCTTCTTTGGCCTCTTTTTTTATTTTATTTTTCGTCCGGATTCTCATCCCGACTTGTGGGGGAATCATAGTCTCCATCATCCTTTCCTTACTTGGGACAATGCTCTAAAAATGATGATCATCACACTTTTATTTACTTACAACTCAACAATTACAACTCAATACTTAGAACAAAATATGACTCTATGTGAATGCCTCCGGCGGTATACCGGGATATGCAATGAATCAAGAGTGACATGTATGAAAGAATTATGAACGGTGGCTTTGCCACAAATACAATGTCAACTACATGATCATGCAAAGTAATATTACAATGATGGAGCGTGTCACAGTAAATGGAACGGTGTAAAGTTGCATGGCAATATATCTCGGAATGGCTATGGAAATGCCATGATAGGTAGGTAGTGTGGCTGTTTTGAGGAAGGTATATGGTGGGTGTATGATACCGGTGAAAGGTGCGCGGTACTAGAGAGGCTAGCAATGGTGGAAGGAAGAAAAGTGCGTATGATCCATGGACTCAACCTTGGTCATAAAGAACTCATATACTTATTGCAAAAATCTACAAGTTATCAAAGCAAAGTATTACGCGCATGCCCCTAGGGGGGATAGATTGGTAGGAAAAGACCATCGCTCGTCCCCGTCCGCCACTCATAAGGAAGACAATCAATAAATAAATCATGCTCAGACTCCATCACATAACGATTCACCATACGTGCATGCTACGGGAATAACAAACTTTAACACAAGTATTTCTGAAATTCACAACTACTCGACTAGCATGACTCTAATATCACCATCTCCATATCTCAAAACAATTATCAAGTATCAAACTTCTCATAGTATTCAACGCACTCATAAGAAATTTTTTATTAATCTTGAATGCCTAACATAATTAAAGCAAATTACCATGCTGTTTTGTAGGACTCTCAAAATAATATAAGTTTGTAGGACTCTCAAAATAATCTAAGTGAAGCACGAGAGAACAATAGTTTCTATAAAACAAATCCACCGACGTGCTCTAAAAGATATAAGTGAAGCACTAGAGCAAAAACTATATAACTCAAAAGATATAAGTGAAGCACATAGAGTATTCTAAAAATTTCCGAATTATGTTTGTCTCTATCAAAAGGTGTCTACAGCAAGGATTATTGTGGAAAACTAACAAATAAAGACTCAAATAATACAAGACGCTCCAAGCAAAACACATATCATGTTGTAAATAAAAATATAGCTCCAAGTAAAGTTACCGATGGAAGTAGACGAAAGAGGGGATGCCTTCCGGGGCATCCCCAAGCTTTGGCTATTAGGTGTCCTGAGATTATATTGGGGTGCCATGGGCATCCCCAAGCTTAGACTCTTTCCACTCCTTGTTCCATAATCCATCAAATCTTTAACCCAAAACTTGAAAACTTCACAACACAAAACTTAAAGTAGAAAATCTCGTGAGCTCCGTTAGCGAAAGAAAACAAAACACCACTTCAAGGTACTGCAATGAACTCATTCTTTATTTATATTGGTGGTAAACCTACTGTATTCCAACTTCTCTATGGTTTATAAACTATTTTACTAGCCATAGATTCATCAAAATAAGCAAACAACACACGAAAAACAGAATCTGTCAAAAACAGAACAGTCTGTAGTCATATGTAGCTAACGCAAGATCTGGAACCCCAAAAATTTTAAAATAAATTTCTGTACGTGAGGAATTTATCTATTAATCATCTGCAAAAAGAATTAACTAAAGATCACTTTCCAAATAAAAATGGTAGCAATTCTCGTGAGCGCTAAAGTTTCTTTTTTTTACAGCAAGATTAAAAAGACTTTCCCCAAGTCTTCCCAACGGTTCTACTTGGCACAAACACTAATTTAACAAAAAAAACACAACCAAAACAGAGTCTAGATAAATTATTTATTACTAAACAGGAGCAAAAATCAAGGAATAAAAATAAAATTGGGTTGCCTCCCAACAAGCGCTATCGTTTAACGCCCCTAGCTAGGCATAAAAGCAAGGATAGATCTAGGTATCTTTAGTTGGTAGTTCTTTAATGAGACATCTATCAACTTTAGAAGTTTCTTTCCTTTTATCAATAATCAAACTTATAGGCACAAGATCGAAAAAATCATTAGTAGCAAATGGTTCCTTTTTTGGCCATTCGTATTGCACAACCAATTCATCATTGTAAGCATTATTTTGACAGAACTTTGTGAGCCTATACTCAGGAGAATATCCTAGTTCATTATTTTGAATAGCCAAATCACCATTAAGTTCAGAAATTCTATCAACTAGAACATTGGTAGGAACCCTTTTTCTAAGATTTTCATTGAAAGCAACATAGTCTAGAGATTGAAAACGCATTATTTCTTCTTGATCAAAAAGGATAGCCTCTATGGGAGGATGGCAAGCGTCCACCCTATAATGCGCAAAGATTTCTTTGGCCTCTTTTATTATGAATCTAAACTCATGAGCCAAAAAGATAGTAGTGGCACGCTTAACAGAAGAATGCTCAATATTAGAAAATTCTAAGAAAATCCTTTGTATGGAAGGATGCTTGTGCATAAATTGTCTCTCAAGTTCAACTACAAGCAAGGTGATAGTGTCCGCAAGACTACTAGTTCTATGAAGGATAGAACTACCTATAGAAGGGAAAGCACCGGCACAAGTAAAAAAATCTTGGATAACTCCTTTTCCAATAATATTACCACTACCAATACGGAATTTTTTTTGTATGTAAGATAGGGGGTTCTTCAGCAGGAGCATCAGAATTTTTCATCATATTATTATTGTCCATATCGACAATAATTTCCCCGATTTCAGACATAACGGCAGGAAGTGCAAGGGGCAAAAAGAGGCAAATAGAGAAAGAGAGGGAGGGTGGAGAGAGAGGGCGAATAAAACGGCAAGGGTGAAGTGGTGGAGAGGAAAACGAGAGGCAAATGGCAAATAATATAATGCGGGAGATAAGGGTTTGTGATGGGTACTTGGCATGTCTTGACTTGCAACAGCGCCACAAGTGACTCGTTGTCGGGAGTCAAATCTTGACTTGTCTTGCGCGAACCTCCCCGGCAACGGCGCCAGAAATCCTTCTTGCTACCTCTTGAGCACTGCGTTGGTTTTCCCTTGAAGAGGAAAGGGTGATGCAGCAAAGTAGCGTAAGTATCAATCTAGTAGGAGGCCGCGCACGAGTCCCTCGCACCTACACAAACAAATAAATCCTTGCAACCAACGTGATAAGGGGTTGTCAATCCCTACACGGTCACTTACGAGAGTGAGATATGATAGGATAATATTTTTGGTATTTTTATGATAAAGAGAAATAAAAGATGCAAAGTAAAATAAATGGCAAAGGAAATAACTAAGTATTGGAAGATTAATATGATGGAAGATAGACCCGGGGGCCATAGGTTTCACTAGTGGCTTCTCTCAAGAGCATAAGTATTTACGGTGGGTGAACAAATTACTGTTGAGGAATTGACAGAATTGAGCATAGTTATGAGAATATCTAGGTATGATCATGTATATACACTACAAAAAAAGACACATCTATGACATTTTGGGCCGAACGAAATTTTTTTCTGTCATACATATGACACTTCTATTACGGTAATTGTGACAAAACCCGGTATCATCATAGATGTGGTGGGCTCCTACTTCTATGACAAAAAATCATGACAGAAAATGGGCTTTTCATCCTGGGCGGGCTGGAGACGTAGCTGGATGACATTCTTTGGGCCGTCCATGACGGGAAAAACCATGGTAGAAGCGAGGGGGAGGAAAATTTCGGGGAGTTCCCGGTTACGATGGGAGGTCGGGGCCGAGCGATGCGCGTTTCTCTCGTACACGTACGCGCGTGTGTGCGAGGCGTTGGCTCTAACTGAACCCGAGCGAGGCATTGGGCTCTAACTGAACCCGAGCGATTGCACTGCAGGCTACGCGTTATGAACCCGAGCGATCGATCGATGGCTGTTAACTGAACTTGATCGAGCCATTCCTTTACTACTGCTGCTAACTGAAGCCGATCGATGCCGCCTCTGGATGAACAGTGAGCGTTGTGGGGAGGGGGGGGTTGGATGAACAGTTCCCGATGGGGGTAGATGAACAGGATCCCGTGGTGTTGCCTCTGGATGAACAGGACCCCGATCGATCGAGCCGGTTGGGGCTGGATGAACAGGACCCCGTGGAGGGCTGGATGAACAGGATCACCCCGTGGAGGGCAGGATGAACAGTAGACGGTGGTGGGGTGCCCGTGGAGGGGTGGTTGAACAGGACCCCGTGGTGTGGAGGGCTGGATGAACAGTAGACGGTGGAGGGGTGGTTGAATAGTAGCCGGTGGGGTAGTGCGCGGTGGAGGCTGGATGAACAGGAGCCCGTGGAGGCTGGAGGAGGTCGACGGTGGATGAACAGTAGCTCGTGGAGGCTGGAGGGGGTCGACTGTGGAGATGAACAGTATCCCATGGCGTCCCGTTTTGCGGTACGCCACACCCCTCCCGATGAACAGGACCCCCGTTTCGACCGTAGCGCTCCAACACAAGTCCGTTTCCTCCGTTTTGCGGTACGCCACACCCCTCTAGATCAGCAGGACCCCTGTTTCGACCGTAGGAGGTCTGTTTCCTCCGTTTTGCAGTACGCCACACCCTCTCGATCAGCAGGACCCCCGTTTCGACCGTAGGAGGTCTGTTTCCTCCGTTTTGCGGTACGCCACACCCCTCTCGATCAACAGGACCCCAGTTTCGACCGTAGGAGGTCCGTTTCCTTCGTTTTGCGGTACGCCAGGCCTCGTTTCCATCGCCAATTCCGTCCAAGCCCTCCCGATGAACATGACCATGCATTCCGTTCCGACCCATGAACACGACGACAACGCTGTTTCTCCGTTCCGACCCAGCCATGTACACGAGCCCTCGCCGTACGTATGCGCGAGTAGGCGTTCGAGACCCCGCCCATATGTACACATACGTGGCCGTATTTTCTTTCTTGCACCCTGGCCGCCTCTACTACGACACGTGCGCGCCTCTACATCCACCAGTATATATGTACGTACACGTTCGTGACCAGAATGACAACGCTACGTACGCTTCGACCAGGAGGGTCCCGACTGTCAGGCACTTCCTTGCGTGTGAAGGTGTAGCTGGTGGGTCCCAGCAGTCAGGGGGGAAACGTTTTTTTTGCAAAATACGGTGGCCCGTCCGGTGGGTCCTTACTGTCAGGTGGAGGAATCATTATTTTCCGTGTAATAAGGAGGCACTTCCTTGCTGCCGCCGTGGACCCAACTGTCAGCCTCTCCACGTACAGTCCACGTCCGATGGAAGTCGTTCCTTGACCACGTTGACCACGCCGCGCCGAGAGCACCAGGGCGGTGGATGACGGTGAGGCCTAGGAAGGGGACGATGCGGAGCCGGTGAAGACGCGGCAGTGGATGCCCACACGGAGAGGAGTATGAGGGTTCACTCATTCGACTGCGGTGTGAGGCTGCCGTTGCCGCAGGGCCTGGCCAGCAGTGGGAATAGTAGGGGCGGTGAGGCCTCCGCGGCAGCACAGCCGGCCACGGGAGGCAAGAGCAGGCGGCACGACCGGCACTGCTTTGGGCGGCTAGAGCAAGAAGACCAGAGGTTGAAGAAGCACTACGGCCGTTGGATGGACATCGTACGTTCACTGGAGCTTGAATCGTGCGTATTGACTAAGTTGACAAAGCCCTCCATCCCCGTCAACTTAGTAGGCCCACAAGTCAGCCTCCCACCAAGGTGGGTCCCAGCTAGCAGGGGGTATTCATTTTTTTGTGCATAATAAGGAGGCACTTCTGGTGGGCACGAGCTGACAGCAGGGGGAACGTTTTTTTCGCGAAATACGGTGGCCCGTCGGGTAGGCCCCAGTAGTCAGGGGCAAACGTCTTTTTCGCGGTATACTGGTGGGCGTCTGGTGGGTCCCTGTTGTCAGGTGGAGGAATAATTATTTTCTGCGTAATAAGGAGGCACTTCCTTGCGGCTGCCGTGGACCCAGCTGTCAGCCTCTCCACGTACAGTATTCTTCCGATGGAATTCAGTCGTTGACCACATTGACCACGCGGCACCGACAGCACCACGGCGGTGGACGACGGAGAGTCCTAGGAAGGGGACGACGCGGAGCCGGGGAAGACGCGGCAGTGGATGCCCACGTGGAGAGGAGTACGAGGGTTCACTGTTTCGGCTGCGCTGCCGTCGCCGCAGAATAACAGGGGGTGTGGGTGAGTGGAGTGGAGGGATGGCCTGGCCAGCGGTGGGAGTAGTATGGGGGCGGTGAGGCCTCCGTGGCAGCACAGCCGGCCACGGGAGGCAGGAGCAGGCGGCACGACCGGCGCTGCTTTGGGCGGCTGGAGCAAGAAGACCAGAGGTTGAAGAAGCACTACGGCCGTTGGATGGACATCGTACGGTCAGTCGAGCTAGAATCGTGCATATTGACTAAGTTGACAAAGCCCTTCGTCCCCGTCAACTTAGTAGGCCCACTATACTGGGTCCCAGCTAGCAGGGGGAGTATTCATATTTTTGTGCGTAATAAGGACGCACTTCCTTGCGTGCGAAGATATAGCTGGTGGGTCCGAGCTGTCAGCGGCGGTAACATTTTTTTCGCGAAATACAGAGGCCATTTCGGTGGGTCCCAGATGTCAGGTGGAGGAAATCATTATTTTGCGCATAATAAGGAGGCATTTCCTTGCATGCGGCTATGGACCCAGCTGTCAGCCTCTCCACGTACAGTCCACTTCAGATGCATGTCGGTCGTTGACCACGCTGACCACGCCACGCTGAGAGCACCAGGGCGGTGGACGATGGCGAGGCCTAGGAAGGGAATGACACGGAGGCAGGGAAGACTCGGCCGTTGTTTTTGTTTCCCATGCGGAGGGGAGTACGACTGTACGAGGGTTTACTGGTTCGTCTGCCGTCGCCGGAGAATAACAGCAGGTGTGGGTGAGTAGAGGGATGGCTAGGCCAGCGATGGGAGTACGGTGGGGCAGTGAGGCCTGCGCGACAGCACAGCCAACCGTGGGGGGGAGGGAGCAGGCAGTCTCGCCGGCGCTTGTTTGAGCGGCTGGAGCAGGAAGATCAGAGATTGAAGAAGCACGACGGCCGTTGGATGGACATCCAATAGTCACTGCTTGTGCGTCAACCTTTTTTTAGGAAAGCCTCAAATCTGTGGAAAACAGCATACAGCCCATCTGCCATTATTTCTAATAATTTTCAGCCCATTTACTAATTCTTAAGGATTTTTTGGAGCCCATATTCTTTTTGTTAGCATTACAGCCCAAATTGTGGCCACGGTTAAAAAATTATACGAAATTTTGCATATTTCGGTGCGGTCCGAACTGTTTTTGATCCCGAAATTTCGACTCACATTCAAACTGATTTAAAAAATAAATGTATATCAATATAAATCCAACAAATTCTCCATGCATAAAAAATAATGTAATTTAAAATCTTGAAATGAAAAAAAGATATTTGAAACTAATTGCAGGTTTGATGTGTTTTAAAACTGTACAGCCCATTTCTCATTACTGATGGGCCATTTTCTCGGCTAGCCGAATGAAAGCTCTCCTCGTCTTGAAAGATTTGCAGCCCAACAGGCCTGACAAAGCAACTTGCTTGGCAAATCACAAAAAAAACTGGGGTGTGGCCGTGGACCCAGCTGTCAGCCTCTCCACGTACAGTACTCTTCCGATGGAAGTCGTTCCTTAACCATGTTGACCACGCCGCGCAGAGAGCACCACGGCGGTGGACAACGGCGAGGCCTAGGAAGGGGACGACGCGGCAGTGGAAGCCCGCACGGAGAGGAGTACGAGGGTTCACTGGTTCAGCTGCGGTGTGAGGCTGCCGTCGCCGCAGGGCCTGGCCAGCGGTGGGAATAGTAGGGGGCGGTGAGGCCTCCGCGGCAGCACAGCCGGCCACGGGAGGCAGGAGCATGCAGCACGACCGGTGCTGCTTTGGGCGGATGGAGCAAGAAGACCAGAGGTTGAAGAAGCACTACGGCCGTTGGATGGACATCGTTATTTTGCACGTAATAAGGAGGCACTTCCTTGCGTGCGAAGATATAGCTGGTGGGTCCGACCTGTCAGCGGGGGGAACGTTTTTTTAGTCCATTTGGTGGGCTGGGTGAAACAATGATGTAGCATCTATGCAGCCCGTTTAAATCCCATTTGCATTTTTCTCGAAATCTGTGGACTTGCTGGGTTGGGTGAAAATATCATGTTGGGCTAGACGGAGAAATGTTATAAAAACATAAACACATGATTGCACGTTAGTAAAATCTTTGCAAGCTTATGTACGCAATCACTAGGAGTTAACTTGCCAAGTTATATATAAACAATTATTATTATTATTTTGTAAGAACTTTCAACTTACGAAATAAAATATCATTTTAATTTGATCAGTTAATAGTATGTGGGGTATTATTATTTTTTAGGCTAGACGTGGGACAGTTGAGTTGGTTCTAGGAAAAGTACTGGGAGAAAACTTAGTTTACATCAAAAAGAAAGTATGAGAAAATTCAGAGACCTGCTGGGTCCACCTGAGGAGGGGAATATGTTGGGAGGAAGGAGATTCAAAGCACGGCAGCCGAGTGAACTAGTTTTTTTTACGGACAAGTGAACTAGCTTACATACACAAACAAATAGCCGCTAAAAAAGCAATCAGGTTAATGGGTTCTTAAAAGAAATATTTCAGACAAAACAGATAATTATGACACATAGGATAATGCATGAAACACACAGATGATAAAGGTGCTTATAAACAGATAAAGTACAACATCTAGACCTTCCTGGCACGCTTGATCATGACGCTGCGGTTGTCCGTGTACTCGTCGGTTACGGGAAGCAGGCACGCCCTCATGTCCAAGATCTGCCTATACATGTCATAGCATGCGTATGCGTCCTTGGCCGCGTAAGTTATGTAGGCTAGATTCAGAGGTACCTCCCACGTGTTCAAGTCATCTTCTTTCATGTTGGCGTATCAGGGGTCGATGATGGTCTCAGCGAGGTCAACCACATAGTCCTTCTCCTGCCCGTTGCTGATGATCTTGTATTGCTTCTGGATGTCGACAAGCTTGTTGCACCAGATGGCCGAATCGTTGCGTTCTTCCTTCTCTCCACCGTAGCGAAGGTGCAGTCGGCGCTGCCGATGAAACGGGCGAATGCTCCAGAACCTGGTGCAGCCATAGGACTGAGGCGAGGCAGAGCTTCACCGAGTCCGTATCATTGGTGTACATCACATTCAACTTGGTGCAGCCATAGGACTGAACGGCGAACTCAAAGGGGAACTCCTTCCTGAAGTCCATATCCAGCAGGCTCACCCCTCGGATCACCATTGGAGTCTCTTCGAGTGAACGAGTGTGTAGGCGGCGGCAGCAGTTCGTTTTTCAGCTCCTGGGGAACTGGATTCAACAGTACGCTGAGTGTGCATAGGCGACAACAGTTACTACCCCTCCCTCATCCGCTACACGCCCGGCAGAAGATGCACCCTCAGCCACACGTCGGTTCATGAGCGGGTCTGTATTGGTACTGTAATAACAGGAGTTAGTGGTCACTTTACTTAAATTTAATTAGCTCTAATAGAAATTTATTCTTAAAACAAGCAATGCATTCGCTCGTTCTATCAGTGCCACAGGATCAACATGCACAACAATTAGAATTATTATTCTCAGGATGCACACGATCAACACATTTGTCGCACTTTCACAAAGATAATACTACCAGGTTTGAACTGTTTGTTATGGTTGTTGTCCTCTGCATCATCATGTCGTGTTTCCCAGCTTGCAAGATTCAGAACCAACAAATAAAATCCAAATAATAAGTACAACAAAGATGCCTACACATCTCATTGATTCCCAGCTTGCAAGATTCAGAACCAACAAATAAGATCCAAATAATAAGTACAACAAAGATGCCTACACATCTCATTGATTCCCAGCTTGCAAGATTCATAACCAACAAATAAGATTCAAATAATAAGTACAACAAAGCTGCCTACACTTCTCAGTGATTCCCAGCTTGCAAGATTCAGAACCAACCCATTAGAGCCTTTTGATAAAGTGAATATCAGGATTAAATCCATCTTCGCTAGCCATGTCATACAATCGAAGAACTTGGCGAATGCTCTTGACCGTCACAACATCTGTAGTTGAGTATTCCTATTTGCATAGCACAAACCAGGAGAGCATGATTTCACTTTAATAGTGGCCTCCTTTACTCAACCTGCAGCTCCACTCGGATGAAGCCTGCCTGGACTTCCATGATTCAATTCATGCGCCTTTTTCTGCAGTTCACCTGAAATGAAGCAAAGATTGGATCATTCAGCTAGCAAGAAGTACTTGCTCTCGTGAGCTGGCAGGTTCTTCTTTAGTAGTTGCACTAAAATTGAGGAACATTAAGGTTGGCTGTCCGGCTCATGTAAGGTGCAACTATAATTTTGTTATCCTTTTGTGCAGTTCCACTAAAATAAAGTGCCATTGTGGTGACAGTGACGGCTCATCTTGCAAAGGCTAATAAAATGTTGCACGAGATTACCAGCAGAACTAGACGGAGATTTTGGAAACTCCAATCACCATTTTGTGCAGTTCCACCAAAATTGAGAGATGTTGCCCACGTGACATTTTAGTTGAACTGCACAAGACACTCATTCCAAAAAAAGTGTTTTGTGCAGTTCACCAAAAGGTCACAATAGCAACAAGGTGAAATGGATATCCCTATCTGCACAAAAAGATAGAAAGTAAACAGTTGCTGGTCAATAAGAATATACGAAACATATACAAAATGAAAAGAAGCATCTTAATTATGTTCATGGCAATCACGCAAGGACAGTAGAAATTTTAAAATGCCAACAATGCTTCATGTTACCAGAAGCATTACGATCAACAATGAGATTCCTCAAATATGGGATTACTTTAATGGTGGCATTGCTTGTTTACCAGACACAGTAAATCAACAACAGCTAAAGAGTTGGTTTAAGGGCATGGGACCATGGGGACACTAGGACACTCAGCAGCGTAAAGGAGCAACTTACTTATCATACTGGGGAAAACAGTAGGAGTGCCATTTGTAACACAGTTTAATTGCATCTTATCACTAGAGGCATTAGATTAACAATAACATTGGT
This sequence comes from Triticum urartu, assembly GCF_003073215.2. Taxonomy (NCBI): domain Eukaryota; kingdom Viridiplantae; phylum Streptophyta; class Magnoliopsida; order Poales; family Poaceae; genus Triticum; species Triticum urartu. Next base: position 347,013,814 of record NC_053028.1, read on the forward strand.
TAGACATGTCCCTAAGGTAACAGTGTGATCGCTTCATTTTACATGCGCCCTTACATTAACAACAACAAAAGGTTGGTATAAGGACATGCGACAGTGGACGCATCAGCACAATGTACCTACAAGGAGGCATAAAGTAGTGATGCCGAGTTTGTTCATGCTATGTGAGGGCAGCAAACCTAATCCTGGAGACCTTGTACTATGTGAGGGCAGCAAATCTAATCCTGGAGACCTTTTACTATGTGAGGACAGCAAATCTAATCCTGGAGACCTTTTACTATGTGAGGGCAGCAAATCTAATCCTGGAGACCTTTTACTATGTGATGGCAGCAAATCTAATCCTGGAGACCTTTTACTATGTGATGGCAGCAAATCTAATCCTAGACATACTCTATTGACTTGTCCACCAGCCGCCACTTCCTATCCTTTTTTCAACCAATAATAGATCTGTTCCTTATCCAGTTTGTACTGTGTTTTCCCATTATTTCCCTTTTCAGCCAAGAGACCGGTTGGGTATCCGGTCTCTACTACTTTCACCATATTATTTCCTCTTTGAATCAAGTCCTAGATTCATGTACAACTTTCCCCCTTTCTTCGTTGTTTGAACAAAGCCTCGAATGCATGAAGTAGCTTTACCTCTAATAATACTAAAAATTTAGGTGGCTTTGGAAGAGCTGATGGGAGTAGAAAAAGATGCACATGCAGACACGTGGGGAGCTGGGGCAGTAGAGCAAGGCCGCTTTCAAAGAACTTATACCTGAGGGTCGCCGGGATGTCGGCGGCGGCAGGTCGGATCTGCGGACAATACGGCAGGGAGGAAGAAGGGTTGGAGGACCTCCCGAGCGGGCGCTGTGTCGGAGAGAACGGCACAGGCAGAGGATCGGGCCCCTCCGGCAGCTGTGGGTTTCCTCCCTCGACGGTGATGACCGCGTGAACGATGCACCTTTTAGTCCTCTACACACACCGGCCGAAGGGATCCGGCCGGATCTGTGACCAGCGGTGAGCAGAGAGAAAAGGTCGCTACCGCTGTCTTGTTTATATCTGTAGAGGATGAGAGAATGAAGAGAGCAACCCTAGTAAAGCAAGCGCTCAGGCTCCTGCGTCCATATATAGTGGAGTGATTATCTTTTTTCTCTCCACAACAAGCGTTTCAATTTGTGTACGTGGCATTAAAGAAAAGAAACTCTCTATTTAAGGTGACTACTGTACGACTCCTACTTACTACTACTAGTAGTACTACAGTATTGTTCACTTGTGCTCTCCGCCCCTCCATTCATTGAACAACCCCACGGGTGAATAAACATACAATACTTACTGTATTTATATAGAATGAACAAGCTCGAACTATTTTTGCGTAGTTAAAAGTTGAGGGCGGGGCTTTTCCCGGGCAGTACGCGCGGCAGTTTTCGGGTAGGCGGTTTGACAGAGAGGCGAGGAGGGTGAGCGAGTGGGGCTGTGCGATTTGATGGCGCGTTACTGCTGGAAAGACTTGTGATATGACCACTCACTATAGTCATGAATTACTGGCGCTCCGACCGAGGTGATGCCCCCCTTCCGTTCCGCACTCTAATCTGGTGCATGACACGTTGACCCGGATGCTGGCGGCCACATAGCATGGAGCCGACCCCAACGATTTTAAGCTTACAGGCACGATACACGCTATCCTAGACTACTCTACACATGAAACAGCCACACGAGCGTCCGGGCTGCGCTTGGCTCTTCGCCTCTTCGGGAAGTCGAACAATGATGGAGTACTACTGCACTGGAGGAGTACTACAGTACGCTTCTGGCCATCTGAAACCGATTGAACTGCTGCATGTCCACCGCGTGCGGGAGGGAGAGCATGTAGCGAAAGCTTCTCCTAGTCTTGCCAGCCACCATGCTCATGGGCGAGGGAGGGACGCTCCTGCCTTTGCGTATATGACAGGTGGGCCCGACATGTGTGTGGCCAACCTGTCATACAGCCAAAGGCAGGTGCAGTTAAGTCGGCGAGGGAGAGGATAATCAAACTTCTCGTTGATGTATGAGTTGACGCGACACATCAAAGCACTGCACTCGATATATTTCAATAATTTGCGTTTACCGATGCATTAATTACAAGCATGCATGCATGCCGTGACTCTCCTTTTGATACTTGCATGTGTTGATTTAATGCACCTTGAAGTAGTATAAAATATGTGACGGTAAAGCTTTGTAATACCCCGGCCCAAGTCAAGAGATGGTTGTGCACGAGGAGGGCAAGATCATGCAGACCGAACAGGACCCGACGATGGAGCTCTCTAAGGTCTCGATGGACCTCACCGTGCTCCACTGCCCCTTGTGCCTCCGCCCCTTGACGCCTCCAGTGTATGAGGTTCGAATACACCTCGTCCGTTCGGCTGATTAAGCAAGGTGCAGGTTTCTTGATTGATGTGATGTTCGATTGATTTCTGCAGTGCAAGGGAGGGCACCTGGCCTGCGTGGATTGCCGCGTCGAGCGCCCCGGGAACCAGCGGCAGTGCCAGAAGTGCGAGCGCGGTGGTGGCATCGACGTGCGGAACACGGCGGTGGACTCCGTCCTTTCGTCGGTGAGGGTGGAGTGCCCGCATGAAGGCTGTGGGCTCTACGTCACTTACTACGTCAATTTTCTCTTAATACTTGCATGCAAGGATTTAATGCACCTTGGAATCTGAACATGTGTTGGGGAACAACCAAATTGAGCCTTATAAAATGGAAAAACTAAAATTTTGAGATAAGCCCTATAAAACCGGAAAGGAGAGAGTAGAAAAAGAAGTACTCCATCCGGGAATAGTGCCGCACTTCGAAACTTGAACCGTCAATAAATTTTGAGCTTGCGTCTCGTCACATTCCAAATTACTCCGCGCTATATTGAATTGCAAACCTGTTCACACCGATCACAACCTAAATGGTTTCCCACTTAGGAGCGTATTAGTACTCGGTTATAAATACTAGTATGCCAAGATGACTACCCATTCCTCCTCAACTCCTCATCCACAAAAACAAACAAGCCATTCAGCATCCTTCCCTTGCGTCTGCTATGGCTAGCGTGAGTTCTGGGTCGAGAGATTGCGACCAGGGAGAGGCGAGCATGGAAGCGGAAGCACGAGAGATGTCCCGCCTCGCTGCGAGAGCAGCCGACATGTCCAGCACAGAGGTCCCGCCGCGCCGCTGAAGCAGCACGGAGGTCCCGCCGCGCCATCGATGCAGCAAACTGGTCCGGCCGTGCCGCGGAAGTAGCAGAGATGTCCCACCGCGCCATGAATGCGGCAGAGATGTCCTGCCGCGCTGTGGGGGCCTGAGAAAATTTCTCGCGTGCAGGCGACGACTGTTACAAGCGCATGCATGCGATCGTCCATGGCCAGATGGATCAGATCTCCCGTTTTGCGAGGTTGCAAGACGATATGAAAGCCCCGTTTGAACAGGCTATCGGCTCACTAAGGGAGGGCAATGAGAGGCTCCGGGCCGAGCGCGACCTGCTGAGGGAGAAGATTGTCTGAAGTGCAGACCAGCAGGAGGAGACCAGTGCCTTGTTGAAGAGGACCGACGTCATCGTCAAGAAACTTATGGACGAGAATGACATGCTCCGCAACGAGCGCCAAAGGCTGGTGGAGGAATCCGTGGATGTTCTCAAGCAGCGTCTTGATGACACGAAAGAGCTCATCACCGCTCGCCGCGGAGACTAGTTCCCGCGGCCCGTAGCAACGCATCAAGAAAGTAGAGATCAGCGAGCCAGATCCTTGCCTTCCTTCTTCTTTTGCCCTTGTGTATTTTGGGCGTAGCCGCATGTGGCTTTTTTAATTATCTTTCTAATTATGTAAGACAATTAATCGTCCTTATCTTTCTGTGGAAGATCAATGTTGCGAGGCTGGGATGAAGAAAACTCTTGCTGTGGCGACCCTGGCATTGCTGTTCTTCTAGTTGCTGTTCGGCTTCCTTCAGTTTCCTGGTTTCTTTTGATGCAATAATCAGTTTAGGATGTGGATTGTGTCGTCGGTTGTAATGTTGGGTTCTAGCACGGATGTTTGGCCTTTGTTGGCATCTTGGGATGTTGTGATTTCAATCTGGTAGCTTTTAGTCCTTCGTGTTAGGCTGGAGTTGTGCTGAACTTCTTGTGAATTGTGGTGGTTTTTAGTAATGACAATTCGAAGGGACAAGCCCTTCTTTGATCAAAAAAAATTAATCGTCCTTATGAGTTGAACTGTGTCTCTATCTTGATTAGGGAACATAAACTAGAATAATATGGACAATACAGTGACCATAGTACATAGATATATGTTTGTTTCATGCTGCTATCCTGTCCACCTTACTACTGAACCGGTTTACCAAAATGAGTTTCGTATACTACAAGCTAAACCTGTGATGTGTCTGCTTGTTTCTCTTGTAGTATCCAAACAGAATATTGGAGAAGAGCACCCCACTATGCAATGGTAGAGAAAGTAATGTAGATAAGGTTCAAGATAGTGAGACAACCCTGTTAGTCTCCAAGAAAGGTGATAAAAACGATCTTGTAGACAGTGAGAAAACCCCACAGTCCTGCGTTGATGTAGTGTTCGAGTTACTGGCCAGTACCGCTGGCACAAGCTCTTCCAACTCGTTGCCTGAATCACTTCGGCTTCTTCAGTCTTAGCTACAAGCTGAAAGGCATCAGTCAGCTGTGCTGCGGCAAGAAGCCGAAGGACTGAGGAAGTCCCTGCAGAATTCAGATGCGTACTTTCTTGTGCAACAGCAAGCGTTGGAGGATTTAAGCACCAAACAAGAGAAAGTTAATAAGCTTGCTAAGCATCTTGCCAGCATTATGGGTACCCAGGATATTGTTTCTTGAGCTCTTCTGAAGTGGTTTCAGTTCTGGACTTGTTTTGCTGCGGCGTTTATATGCTGGTGTGTTCCCTATATTTGCACTGCTGGCGAACTTTGATGCCCAGTGGATGTAATATGTGTAATAGCTGTGATAGCCTAGCATAACTTGCTCGCTTATTTATTTCCTTGTTTTGTTTATTTGTTTGCTTGTAGTCAGTGCAGTTCTTTTTCCACGGTTTGCTAGTGGCTGCAATAACCTATTTTTTAAAACTAGGCCACAATAACCATGGGCTAATATTTACTGTAGTGACACTGGGCCTCCTACGGGCCATAGAAACAGTGGGCCTTCTATGGGCTGTAGAAACAATAGGCCTTCTATGGGCCGTAGAAACAATGGGCCTTCTACGGGCCGTAGAAATAATGGGCCTTCTATGGGCCGTATCATCAATGGGCCTTATACGGGCCGTATGATCGATTGGCTAAACATGGGCCAATAACAGGCCTCATTATGGCCGTAAACGGGCTAGAGTTGGAATCGTCCGTTCATGGGCCGACCAAAACGGGCCATCGTTAATAGGCCATATTTGATGACGCTATGAAAACGGCCCAACGAATTAACGGACCACAAACGGGCCGACTGTAACCACGGGTTGAATTTGGCCCACAAGCAGAAAATGACAGTAACGGGCCATAAGTAAACGAATGCTGGAAATGAGCCCAAGAATAAATGGGCTTTGAGAAGGCCGAAAGATAACATGGGCTGGAAATGGCCCAACGGAATAACGGGCCATCAATGGGTATAAAGTGATACACTGTTCATCATGGGCCAGTTTCACCACGGGCCGTTAATGGGTGTAAAGTGATACACTGTTCATTACGGGCCAGTTTCACCACGGGCCGTTAGTAGGCCAAGAGTTACATAGGGCCTCATATGGGCCGAAAGACGTCATGGGCCATACATGGGCCAGAAGTGAAAACGGGATGGAATCATATTGGATGGCCCATATGACGCTACTGGGCCTAATTCGGATAGGGCGTAACGGGCCTTGGGTTAGCGGGCTATAAATGGGCTATATTCGAACAGGCCGTTAACAGGCTTTCCATGGGCCGACCCGCCAGCTTTTGACCAAGTCAAACGGGCCGGCCTTTACACAGGAATGGGCCTCTGTTGGGCCGTGCCACGTGTCGACGTATCATAGGCGCCTATCTGACCCACTGACGAGCTGACACGTGTTTCGTCCGGCCATTAAGAATTTTACACGTGGAAATTTCCCATTGGTCGGGGCTGTTAATGGGTTATTGGATCATAAACCCGACCCGATAGCTTAACGGCGTTCCGTTACGGTGGATGCCACGTGTCGGTCACCCTTGACGAAAGCACTTCTGTGACGCGTTATTTGTCGTCATGGAAGTGGACACTTCCATGATGATAATTTTGGTAATGTCATGGAACACTTCTACGACAACACAGGTATGACTATCTTGATTCTATCATAAATTTGTCATGGATGTACATGCATGACAAAAAAAGCGACCTACTGTGACAAACACGTATCATCACGGAAGTGTATTTTTGTAGTGATAGGCATCACGTCCGAGACAAGTACACCGACTCCTGCCTGCATCTACTACTATTACTCCACACATTGACCGCTATCCAGCATGCATCTAGAGTATTAAGTTCAAGAGAACGGAGTAATGCTTTAAGCAAGATGACATGATGTAGACGGATAAACTCATGCAATATGATATAAACCCCATCTTGTTATCCTCGATGGCAAAAATACAATACGTGCCTTGTTGCCCCTACTGTCACTGGGAAAGGACACCGCAAGATTGAACCCAAAGCTAACCACTTCTCCCATTGCAAGAAAGATCAATCTAGTAGGCCAAACCAAACTGATAATTCGAAGAGACTTGCAAAGATAACCAATCATACATAAAAGAATTCAGAGAAGATTCAAATATTATTCATAGATAAACTTGATCATAAACCCACAATTCATCGGTCTCAACAAACACACCACAAAAGAAGATTACATTGAATAGATCTCCACAAGAGAGGGGGAGAACTTTGTATTGAGATCCAAAAAGAGAGAAGAATCCATCTAGCTAATAACTATGGACCCGTAGGTCTGAAGTAAACTACTCACACTTCATCGGAGGGGCTATGGTGTTGATGTAGAAGCCCTCCGTGATCGATGCCCCCTCTGGCGGAGCTCCAAAAAAGGTCCCAAGATGGGATCTCATGGATAAAGAAAGTTATGGCGGTGGAATTAGGATTTTGCCTACGTATCTGGTAGTTTGGGGGTACGTAGGTATATATAGGAGGAAGGAGTATGTCAGTGGAGCAACAGGGGGCCCACAAGGGTGGAGGGCGCGCCTAGGGGGGGTAGGCGCGTCCCCTACCTCGTGCCTTCCTTGTTGATTGCTTGATGTAGGGTCCAAGTCCTCTGGATCATGTTCGTTCCGAAAATCACGTTCCCGAAGGTTTCATTCCGTTTGGATTCTGTTTGATATTATTTTTTTGCAAAACCCTAAAATAGGCAAAAAAACAGCAATTCTGGGCTGGGCCTCCGGTTAATAGGTTAGTCCCAAAAATAATAGAAAAGTGTATAATAAAACCCAATAATGTCCAAAACAGAATATAATATAGCATGGAACAATCAAAAATTATAGATACGTTGGAGACGTATCATTGCCCAACAGTAATTTGTTTACCCACCATTTTCTATCTTTCTCGAGAGAAGCCACTAGTGAATCCTGCGACCCCCGAGTCTCTTCTTTATTATATTTGCCTTTGTGATCTATTTTCCTTTGCTTTTATTTTCAGATCTATTAGACCAAAAATACCTTTCTGCACTTTATTTTATTCGAGATCTATTTATCCCATCTATCATATTTTTATCACATCCATTTGCCAATTTCTAGCGTCCACTACTGCAGGATGGTCCAAACGCGACAAGACGATCAGAGACCCTTCGGCGAAACTGTGTGCGATGCCATAATCGCAAATGGTGGTGTAAAAACTATCAAAAAAGGTGCAAAACATTTGCGGTGATGGATGCATCAAACACGGTTCGGATTTTAGTTGCGTGTGTGATGCAGGGCATACGGTTTAGTTCAGTTAACTATTTGCAATGAGGAGGAACAAAAGAAACGGGAAGCCAGATGAAGGTGTGTGCGATATACATCATACAGTTCACTAGGATGAACTATGTGTGATTAGGCAACACAATGGAAACGGTTCAACTAAACAAGATGTGTGTGATACACGGCAAACAGGTCTGTAATCAGAAATGTGTGTGAAGACCAGTAATAATACAGACGATTGCTGCTAATAAGCTGTGTGATTTGCTCTGTCTATAGAAGAATAACATGTATATATATAACTGAAATAAACATCCAATTACATAAGTGACTATACAAATCGTTCGCACACACCTTAATAAACAATTGCATGCATTCTAAAGTAGGAGAAACGATTGTCTAGTCATTTACTTCTTGTGAGGCTCCCGCCACTGCTCTGCCGCTCGATCCCTCGTCTGGGGAAGGAAGAAGACACTTTCAGGGAGTCCTGGATTAGGGGGTGTTCGGGTAGCCGGACTCCTGGACTATGAAGATACACGATTGAAGACTTCGTCTCGTGTCCGGATGGGACTTTCCTTGCCGTGGAAGGCAAGCTTGGCGATGCGGATATTCAAGATCTCCTACCATTGTAACCGACTTTATGTAACCCTAACCCTATCCGGTGTCTATATAAACCGGAGGGTTGTAGTCCGTAGGCAATCAACTCCATACACAACAATCATACCATAGGCTAGCTTCTAGGGTTTAGCCTCCTTGATCTCGTGGTAGATCTACTCTTGTACTACCCATATCATCAATATTAATCAAGAAGGAGTAGGGTATTACCTCCATCGAGAGGGCCCGAACCTGGGTAAAAAACATCGTGTCCCTTGTCTCCTGTTACCATCCGGCCTTGACGCACAGTTCGAGACCCCCTACCCGAGATCCGCCGGTTTTGACACCGACATTGGTGCTTTCATTGAGAGTTCCTCTGTGTCGTCGCCTTTAGGCCCGATGGCTCCTTTGATCATCAACAACGATACGGTCTAGGGTGAAAATTTTCTCCCCGGACAGATCTTCGTCTTCGGCGGCTTCGCTCTGCGGGCCAATTCACTCGACCACCTAGAGCAGATCGAAAGCTACGCCCCTGGCCATCAGGTTAGGTTTGGAAGCCTAAACTACATGGCTGACATCCACGGGGACTTGATCTTCGACGGATTTGAGCCACAGCCAAGCGCGCCGCACTGTCTCGATGGGCATGATATAGCTCTGCCGCCGAATAGCGCCTTGGAGGCCGCATACGCATCGGTTTCGACCATTGATTCGGAGCATACTGCACCGATCGAGGATCAGCGGTTAGACGCTGCCTCAGGGGCTGCGATCTCAGAGGCGATCGAGCCGAACTCCAGCCCTACACTCCGCATGGCCCGTGACTCCGAGGATCCGGACTCCTCCCCAGACTCCGAACCCCCCGCGCCCCTGCCAATCGAATCCGATTGGGCGCCGATAATGGAGTTCACCGCCGCAGACATCTTTCAGCATTCGCCTTTTGGCGACATCCTGAACTCTCTTAAGTCTCTCTCTTTATCAGGAGAGCCCTGTCCGGACTACGGTCAGCGAGGGTGGGATACGGACGATAAGGAAATTCAAAGCCCACCCACCACCCACTTTGTAGCCACTGTCGACGATCTAACCGACATGCTTGACTTCAGCTCCGAAGACATCGACAGCATGGACGACGATGTAGGAGACGAACAGGAACCAGCACCTGTAGGGCGCTGGAAGGCCACCTCGTCATATGACATATATATGGTGGATACTCCAAAAGATGGAGATGGCGATGGAATAGTGGGGGATGACGCCCCCAAGAAACAGCCGAAGCGCCGGCGTCAGCGGTGCTGCTCTAAATCCCGCCAAAGCAAAAACGGTGATTCCGGCACGGGAGATAATACTACCCCGGATAACGTCGAAGAACACTCACCTCAGCAAGATTCGGCACAGGAAGATGGAGAAGCCAGCCCTCATGAGAGAGCGGCAGACCGAGAGGTCGAGGATGATAACTATACGCCTCCCTCCGAAGACGAGGCAAGCCTCGATGACGACGAATTCGTCATACCATCAGACCCCGCCGAACAAGAGCGTTTTAAACGCAGGCTTTTAGCCACGGCAAGCAGCCTCAAGAAAAAGCAGCAACAGCTTAAAGCTGCCCAAGATTTGCTAGCTGACAGATGGACTGAAGTCCTTACGGCCGAAGAGTATGAACTCGAACGCCCCTCCAAGAGTTACCCGAAGCGCAGGCCGCTACCCCGATCAGAGGGGGAAGCACCTACATCACTAGCGCATGACATGGAAGACAGGCCACCTCGCGGCCGCGATAGAGAGGCCCCTCGGCCCTCCACCCAAGCCATGCCCCGACGCCGCTCAACTAAGGCACGGGAAAATGCACCCGACCTGCGAGACATACTGGAGGATAAGGCAAGATAAACAAGATCGATCTACGAATCGCGCAGGCGCCCTACAGCATGTGATAATGATCTTCACTCCGGATACAACAAATCCGGCCGGGCCGAACACAACAGACATACCGCTTCCGAGCTACGTCGTGATATAGCCCAGTACAGAGGCGCCGCACAGCCGCTATGCTTCACGAATGAAGTAATGGATCATAAAATCCCAGAGGGTTTCAAACCCATAAACATCGAATCATACAATGGCACAACAGACCCGGCGGTATGGATCGAGGATTATCTCCTTCACATGCACATGGCACGCGGCGATGATCTACACGCCATCAAATACCTCCCGCTCAAACTTAAAGGACCGGCCCGGCATTGGCTTAACAGCTTGCCAGCAGACTCAATCGGTTCTTGGGAGGACCTGGAAGCCGCATTCCTCGACAACTTCCAGGGCACTTACGTGCGACCGCCGGATGCCGGCGACTTAAGCCACATAATTCAGCAGCCAGAGGAATCGGCCAGACAATTCTGGACACGGTTCCTAACAAAGAAAAACCAAATAGTCGACTGTCCGGACCCAGAGGCCCTAGCAGCCTTCAAGCATAACATCCGCGACGAGTGGCTTGCCCGGCACCTGGGACAGGAAAAGCCGAAATCCATGGCAGCCCTCACGACACTCATGACCCGCTTTTGCATGGGAGAAGACAGCTGGCTAGCTCGCAGTAACAACTTATCAAAGAACCCTGGTAATTCGGATACCAAGGACAAAAGTGGCAGGACACGTCGGAATAAGCAAAAACACCGCGTTAACAGCGACAGCAATGAAGACACGGCAGTCAATGCCGGATTCAAAGGCTATAAATCCGGTCAGCGGAAAAAGCCATTCAAAAAGAATACTCAGGGCCCGTCCAGTTTGGACCGAATACTCGATCGCTTGTGCCAGATACATGGCACCCCCGAAAGGCCAGCCAATCACACTAACAGGGATTGTTGGGTGTTCAAGCAGGCAGGCAAGTTAAGGGCCGAAAACAGAGACAAGGGGCTGCACAGCGACAACGGGGAGCCCAAGCCGCCGAACAACAATGGACAGAAGGGCTTTCCCCCACAAGTGGACGGTGAACATGATATACGCAACCCACATTCCCAAGCGGGAGCGGAAGCGTGCGCTACGGGACGTATACGCGATAGAGCCAGTTGCCCCAAAGTTCAACCCATGGTCCTCCTGCCCGATCACTTTTGATCGAAGGGACCATCCCACTAGCATCCATCATGGCGGCTTTGCCGCATTGGTTCTCGACCCAACCATCGATGGATTTCATCTCACAAGAGTCCTCATGGACGGCGGCAGTAGCCTGAACCTGCTTTATCAGGATACAGTGCGGAAAATGGGCACAGATCCCTCAAGGATTAAGCCCACAAGAACGACCTTTAAAGGCGTTATACCAGGTGTAGAAGCCAACTGTACAGGCTTAGTAACACTTGACGTGGTCTTCGGATCCCCGGACAATTTCCGAAGCGAAGAGTTAATCTTCGATATAGTCCCGTTTCGCAGTGGCTATCACGCCCTGCTCGGACGAACCACATATGCAAAGTTCAATGCGGTGCCGCACTACGCATATCTCAAGCTCAAGATGCCAGGCCCTCGAGGAGTAATTACGGTCAATGGAAACACCGAACGCTCCCTCCGTACGGAGGAGCATATGGTGGCTCTCGCAGCGGAGGTACGAAGTAGCCTTCTCAGGCAATTCTCCAGTCCGTCCATTAAAAAGCCAGACACTGCCAAGCGCGCCCGGAGTAACCCACAGCAGGACCGCCTGGCACACTCTGAGCAAGCGTAGCAATGCGGCCCCAACCCCAGCTATCGCGACATAGCGAAACGAGTACCTCGCGTACATAACTACGCCCTTGAAATACCATGGGCACAGGGGAAGGGGCACAATAACGGCACGCCCAGAATACGGCTTAAAACGTACTAGGGGCTGCCGGATTCTCTTTTTAATTTCTTTTCTTACCTTCAGGACTCCATACTTCGGACGACCTGTTCGGCAATTCGACTGCCGCACAAACAATGAAAGATCCAGGGAGGCAGACAAGCCATGCCGCACTATGGAACTCCCAGGTGGTCTCTATTACGAGCGGTATACCTGTTTTAAATACAATTCCGCGGCCTGCCCCCGGTCAGGACATACTGAATAGTCCAATATCTTTTGCTTACCGCACTATTTGTATCGTTCGGCTTTGATAAATAGCCTTTATATAAACAATGCATAGCTTTTGTCTATTTTCTGCATTACTCTCTTTTATATATGTTCATTAATGACATGTTGCACCCGTACATTGTGGTACGGCAAGTATGCCAGGGGCTTCAGTACCCTTTAATATGGTGTGAGAAGTCCGTACACTTTCACAAGTGCGGCACCCCGAACTTATAGCACTATATGCATCGGCTCCGAATCATGATTTGGGTCAATAGTTGGGTTTGCCCGGCTCCTATGTTTTGGTGCCTTACATTCAGCTATATCGGCTAAGGTAGCACTAGGAGAACCACTGCGATTGTGCCCCGGTTGAGCTGGGTTAAGCACCTCAGTGGAGAAAGCTAAAACTGACTGTCATGATGAGGCGAGAGACCGGTCGCTGTTCGAGAGGTTTTTTCGAGTCCCTAAAGACTTATGTCGCTTCGAGCGAGGAGCCGGATTTGTCCGGCCAAGGCGTGGATAGCGCCCCGAACTCGGTCTTCCGAACTAGGGGCTTCGCCGAAATTTAAAATTATAAAGTTCTATGGCTAAGTGAGAGTGTTCAAGCATTATAGTCCGATTGCCTGGTTCGTTGTGCTGAGCGCCTCCCTCGAAGGACCCAACTATGGGAAAAAAGCGCTCAGGTTTATCCCGAACACCCCATCACTAGTGGCATGGGGGCAGAAGCCGACGACTGGCCATCTCTCAATTTTTTGTTAAACGGCCGCACAGAAAATAATATTTTAAATTCAACAAGCATTGCTTAAGCGCCTATGAACAAGTTTTCAGCGCACAGGATAAAAACGAGCGAGTTTATTCAAAAATTACATCCTTGGTACATTCATCCGCCACAAGGCGGGCACCCACAAGAACATCCTTGTAATAGTTCTCGGGCTTGCGATGCTACTTCCCCGGCGGCGGCCCGTCCTTCACAAGCTTCTCACCGTCCAGCTTACCCCAGTGCACCTTTGCATGGGCAAGGGCCCGACGGGCACCTTCGATGCAGACGGAGCGCTTGATGACCTCGAGCCTTGGACAGGCCTCCACCAGCCATCGCACAAGCCCGAAGTAGCTCCCAGGCAGGGCCTCTCCGGGCCACAGCCGAACTATGAAGCCCTTCATGGCCTGTTCGGCCGCCTTGTGGAGCTCGACCAGCTGTTTCAGCTGGTCTCTCAAGGGCACAGGGTGTCCAGCCTCAGCATGCTGAGACCAGAACACCTTCTCCATCGAGCTGCCCTCTTCAGCTCGGTAGAATGCGGCAGCGTCGGATACACTGCGGGGAAGATCTGCGAATGCTCCTGGAGAACTCCGGATTCGGGTAAGTAACAAGTAGTTTACTTTTATATTTCTGCTTTGCATAAAGAATGCCTTACCCGCTGCTATCTTCTTAATCTCCTCCAACTCTTGGAGGGCCTTTTGGGCTTCGGCCTTGGCAGACTTGGCAGTCTCAAGGGCCGCCGCGAGCTCGGCGCTTGGGTCTTTGACTCAAGCTCCAAACTCTCATGTTTTTTCATGAGAGCCTGAAGCTCTTGCTGCACCTCGCCGACCTGAGCCCCAAGTTTCTCTCGCTCGGTGCGCTCCGCGGCCGTTTTCTTTTCAGCCTCGGACAGCGCCTACTTGAGGGTCACCACCTCAGTCGTGGCCCCTATAATAAGCAGTGCAATCCTGTTATTTTTTGCAATCACGCCTCTCTATAGGCACTTTTTCTGTAAGGTATTTCCTACCTTCTTTTTCCTCGAGCTGCCGCTTGGCAAGGCCGAGCTCTTGCTCGGTCCGCTTGAGGTCCTGTTTCAGGACACCCACCTCCGCAGTCAGTGCGGTGGTGGATAGCAGTTAAGCCTGCACACGCATATTGACTCTTTATTGTTAGACTCCTGCGAAATTTACTAGATCCTCTATTCGGCTTTTCTTTCCGAACGCCAAACAGAGCATCAGGGGCTACTGTCTATGCGGTTATATTTTTACATATTTTTACTTACCTCGAAGCCCGTTAGGAGGCTAGCGCAAGCTTCACTCAGTCCGCTCTTTGCGGACTGAACCTTCTGGATCACCGTACTCATAATAGTACGGTGCTCCTCGTCGATGGAGGCGCCGTCAAGCACCTCGAGCAGATTGTCCGGCACCTCCGGTTGGACGGAGGCCGCTGGCTCAGAAGACTTGCTCCTCTTGGAAGGAGTTCGCCTACCGCAGTCCGGAATTGTTGAAGATTCCGGCGCGGTGTCCGGCACAAAGCCGGACTTGGAGCCCTGGGGGGTCTTGTCCCCTTTACTCCTGGGGTCCGGGAGGTCGCCCGTGGCTCCTCCAGGACCACCTCCTCCTGCCCCGGAGCTTGTTGCGACGCCACTTCGGCGTCGTCCGCAGTGCGGGGGGAGATAGCGGGTGGAACTGAGTTCACGTCCGATGAATCCAGGGAGCCGCTCGACGACTCGTTGAGTTCGGCCCGGGGCGGGCTGCATAATTATGTTCGACATTAGGGAAAGCTGTGCAACAAAGGAACATCATGAGTTATTCTGATATCCGAACTTACGATTTCGCCGGACGCTTGGCCCTGTTTGGCCACTCATCTTTGCCCTCTTCGGCGTTGGGGGCATAGTCCGGCGGAGGGATCTTCCTTTTCCTAGACCCCTCGGCCTCCCCCGTTGGGGCGGCCTTCCTCTTCTCTCCTCCCCCCGCTGGGGGGAGAGGTTTCTTCTTCCTCCTCCTCATCTTCACGGGGGGAGTGCGTCTCGGACTCGTCGGACGACGAGTCCGACAACACCATATGCCGGGAACTCTTTCGAGTCCCCGTGGCCTTCTTCTTCTTGGCCTTCTTCTCCGGCACCACATAAGGTGCCGGAACCAGCAGCTTCGCTAGTAGAGTGGGGGCTGGGTCTTCGAGCAAGGGAGCCGGACAGTTAATCGAACCGGACTTCGCCCGCCAAGCCTGTCAAAGGTAAGGGAGCTTAGATCCCGCATAGAGTCAAACTATGAAAAAACTTAACATCCTGTAAAAGGTGAAAATAGCTTACCTCGCTAGCGTGACGCCGCGAGCTGTATCCGCGGTCCTCGGAAGCAGATGTGGGAGCCTCGGCGCCTTTGGTTAGCACCTTCCAGACGTCTTCATACGTCGTGTCGAAGAGCCTGTTAAGGGTTTGGTGCTACGCCAGGTTGAACTCCCACAGATTAAAGCCCCGTTGTTGACACGGGAGGATCCGGCGGACGAGCATAACCTGGATTACATTGACGAGCTTGATCGGCTTGCTCACCAGGGACTGGATGCATGTCTGCAGTCCGATCACCTCTTTTTCGTCGCCCCACGACAGGCCCGTCTCTTTCCAGGACATAAGCCGCGTGGGGGTCTGGATCGGAACTCGGGGGTTGCGATCCATTTCGGATCGCGCGGCTCCGTGATGTAAAACCACCACGATTGCCACCCCTTCAGGGTCTCCACGAAGGAGCCCTCGAGCCATAGGACGTTGGCCATCTTGCCCGCCATGGCGCCTCCGCATTCCGCCTGGCGACCGCGCACCACCTTGGGCTTGACGTTGAAGGTCTTGAGCCAGAGGCCGAAATGGGGGCGGATGCGGAGGAAGGCCTCGCACACGACGATAAACGCAGGGATGTTGAGGACAAAGTTCGGGGCCAGATCGTGGAAATCCAGGCCATAGTAAAACATGACCCCCCGGACAAATGGGTGGAGTGGAAAACCCAGTCCACAGAGGAAGTGGGGAAGGAATACTACCCTCTCATGGGGCCTTGGGGTGGGGAGAAGCTGCCCCTCCTCGGGAAGCCGGTGCGCGATGTCTTTGGACAAGTATCCGGCCTTCCTTAGCTTTTTGACATGGCCCTCCGTGACGGAGGAGACCATCCACTTGCCTCCCGCTCTGGACATTGCTGGAGAAGGTTGAGGTGGGAAGTGCGGGCTTGGGCGCTGGAGCTCGAGTACGCAGGAGATGGATAGGCAAAAGAGGAAGAAGGCGTAGGTAAAAGGGTGGATCCTTATCCCCTTATATGGGCGGATGCGGTTGTGCGTCCCCACCAGCCTAGTAAAACTCGCTTGCCTCCCAAGCGTCATTATAAATGGCGCGGTTGGGTTACCCACGTCCGTATTGATGAGAATCCCGTAAAGGGGGTACATGATCTCTGCTTTGACAAGACGTGCCAAGGAAACCGCCTCGCAAAACACGCTGAGGTGGAAAAGTAAAAACGATTCGAGTAAAGGACTTGGCCGTAGTGTGATGACGCACTGCGGAATACGTCGGCAGATTTGATTTGTGTCAATATTATTCTCTCTATGGCAATATGTGGAAACTTATTTTGTAGAGTCGGACACTACTCTTGGTGTTTACAATCTTCTACGAAGGACTTGGAGGAGGAACCCGCCTTGCAATGCCAAAGACAATTTGCGTGCCGGACTCGTCGTCATTGAAGCCTGGTTCAGGGGCTACTAAGGGAGTCCTGGATTAGGGGGTGTTCGGGTAGCCGGACTATACCTTTAGCCGGACTCCTGGACTATGAAGATACAAGATTGAAGACTCCGTCCCGTGTCCGGATGGGACTTTCCTTGGCATGGAAGGCAAGCTTGGCGATGCGGATATTCAAGATCTCCTACCATTATAACCGACTTTATGTAACCCTAACCCTATCCGGTGTCTATATAAATCGGAGGGTTGTAGTCCGTAGGCAATCAACTCCATACGCAACAATCATGCCATAGGCTAGCTTCTAGGGTTTAGCCTCCTTGATCTCGTGGTAGATCTACTCTTGTACTACCCATATCATCAATATTAATCAAGCAGGAGTAGGGTATTACCTCCATCGAGAGGGCCCGAACCTGGGTAAAAAACATCGTGTCCCTTGTCTCCTGTTACCATCCGGCTTGACGCACAGTTCGGGACCCCCTACCCGAGATCCGCCGGTTTTGACACCGACACACTTCCTCATGTCAACGATCCTCCTGTACATCTCATAGCCTGTGTACGCGTTCTTGGCCGCGTACTTTACATGTTGTTCATCCAGTCTCTCATGCCACACACAGTGCCAGGCGTTCTTGTCCTTCTTGCTCTCATTCTTCACCTTCATGTAGTAGGGGTCGATGATGGCCGAGGCGAGGTCAACCAGGGAGTTCAGTGTGTTTTTGTCGCTGCCCCAGACCTTGTAGTGGTGCTGGATGTTGACAAGATTCGGTCATTTCAAGACCGAAACCTTGATTGCTTTTAGATCGTTAGTGGTGTCCACCGTAGGGAAACTGTAGTCGGAGCTATTGGTAAACCTGGAGAAACACTCGTGAGGGAGTCCTAGATTAGGGGGTCTCCGGGTAGCCGGACTATATCCTTTGGCCGAACTGTTGGACTATGAAGATACAAGATTGAAGACTTTGTCCCGTGTGCGGATGGGACTCTACTTGGCGTGGAAGGCAAGCTAGGCAATACGGATATGCATATCTCCTCCTTTGTAACCAACCTTGTGTAACCCTAGCCCCCTCCGGTGTCTATATAAACCGGAGGGTTTTAGTCCATAGGACAACAGACAATCATACCATAGGCTAGCTTCTAGGGTTTAGCCTCTCTGATCTCGTGGTAGATCAACTCTTGTAATACTCATATCATCAAGAACAATCAAGCAGGACGTAGGGTTTTACCTCCATCAAGAGGGCCCGAACCTGGGTAAACATCGTGTCCCCTGCCTCATGTTACCATCTGCCTTAGACGCACAGTTCGGGACCCCCTACCCGAGATCCGCCGGTTTTGACACCGACATTGGTGCTTTCATTGAGAGTTCCACTGTGTCGTCACCATAAGGCTCGATGGCTCCTTCGATCATCGCTAGCGATGCGGTCCAGGGTGAGGCTTTCCTCCCTGGACAGATCTTCATATTCGACGGCTTGGCACTACGGGCCAATTCGCTTGGCCATCTGGAGCAGATTGAGAGCTACGCCCCTGGCCATCAGGTCAGATTTGGAAACCTGAACTACACGGCCGATATCCGCGGAGACTTGATCTTCGACGGATTCAAGCCCATGCCGGACGTGCCGCGCAGTCACGACGAGCAAGACATAACTCTACCGTCGGACAGTGTTCGGGAGATCGCATCCGCAGCTACTCCGGCTTTTAATCCGGAGCAAGTCGCGCCATCCCAGAGCGGAGGGATGGACCCCACCATGGAGGTCGCACTCTCAGCGGAGATAGAGCCAGATACTGACTTCACCCCTTACGAGAGCCGTATCGCCGAACCACTGGATTCATCTTCGGCCACGGACTCCGAGCCGCTCATATCCGTGCCCGTCGAGTCCGACTGGGCGCCGATCATGGAGTTCACCTCCGCGGATATCTTTCAGCACTCACCTTTTGGAGATGTGCTAAATTCATTAAGGTCTCTCTCCCTGTCAGGAGAACCTTGGCCGAACTATGTCCGGCTAGAATGGGATGCGGACGACGAAGAAATTCGCTGCCCACCCACCACCCACTTAGTAGCCACTGCGACGACTTAACCGACATGCTCGACTTCGGCTCTGAAGACTTCGATGGTATGGACAACAAAGCCGGAGACGAACAGGATCCACCGCCCTCGGGGCACTGGACCGCCACCTCATCATATGATATATATATATATATGGTGGACACCCCCAAAGAAGCCAATGGCGATGAGAAAGCGGAGGATGGCCCCTCCAAGAAGCAACCCAAGCGCCAACGTCAGCGGCGCCGCTCTAAGTCCCGCCACAGCAAGAGCAGTGATACCGGCACAGGAGATAATAACACTCCGGATAGCGCCAAAGACAACCACAATCCCCTCCAGCATGGTGAAGAGCTAGAGGACGAACAAGCTAGCCCTCTAGAGCAGGCAGCAGATGGAGAACCGGAGGAGGACAATTACATGCCTCTCTCCGAAGACGAGGCGAGCCTCGGTGACGACCAGTTTATCGTGCCTGAGGACCCCGTCGAGCAAGAGCGCTTCAAGTGTCGGCTTATGGCCATGGTAAATAGCATAAAAAAGAAACATCAATAGCTTCAAGCTGATCAAGACTTGCTAGCAGACAGATGGACCGAAGTCCTTGCGGCCAAGGAGCATGAACTCGAGCGCCCGTCGAAGAGTTACCCAAAACGCAGGTTGCTACCTCACCTCGAGGAGGAAGCATTGAAACCTCATTCACCAGTGTACGATGTGGCTGACCGGCCACTACGCGGCCGAGCCAGAGAGGCGTTTCAGCCTAAAGTTCAGTCTGCACCCCGTCGCCACTTAGTCAAAGATACTAAGGGCTGGGGCAACACAGAGGACCTGCGAGACATCTTGGACAGTAAGGCAAAAATCACAAGGTCAATATATGGGACACAAACACGTGCGCCCGCACGGGACGATGATCGTCGCATCGGATACACCAAGAGTAAATCCGTCCGGGCCGAATACAGCAGACAAGACTCATACGAACTACGTCGGGATATAGCCCGGCACAGAGGCGCCGCACACCCCCTATGCTTCACTGATGAAGTTATGAATCATGAATTCCCGAAGGGTTTCAAACCCATAAATATCGAATCATACGACGGCACAACAGATCCCGATGTATGGATTGAGGATTTCCTCCTTCACATCCACATGGCTCGCGGTGACGATCTACATGCCATCAAGTACTTCCCACTAAAACTCAAAGGACCAGCTCGGCATTGGCTGAATAGCTTGCCAGTAGATTCCGTCGACAGTTGGGAGGATTTGGAAGATGCATTTCTTGACAACTTCCAAGGCACTTATGTGCGACCACCGGATGCTGATGACTTGAGCCACATAACCCAGCAACCAGGGGAATCAGCCAGACAATTCTGGACACAGTTCCTGACTAAGAAAAATCAAATTGTTGACTGTCCAGATGCAGAAGCCCTAACGGCATTCAAGCATAACATCCGCGATGAGTGGCTCGCCCGCCACCTTGGCCAGGAGAAGCCGAAATCTATGGCAGCCCTCACAACACTCATGACCCGCTTTTGCACGGGCGAGGACAGCTGGCTGGCTTGCAGCAAAAACACATCAAGGAATCCGGATACCTCGGATACCAAAGACGTTAACGGTAGGCAGCGTCGTAATAGACCAAAGCGCCGCAATAATGGCGATAACACCGAAGATACGGCAGTCAATGCCGGATTCAAAGGCTCTAGATCCGGTTAGCGGAAAAAGCCATTCAAAAGAAATACTCCGGCTTCGTCCAGTCTGGATTGCATACTAGATCGCTCATGTCAAATCCACGGCACCCCTGACAAGCCAACCAATCACACCAACAGAGAATGCTGGGTGTTCAAGCAGGCCGGCAAGTTAAATGCCGAAAACGAGGACAAGGGGCTGCATAGCGATAACGAGGAGGAGCACCGGCCGCCAAACCCAGGAGGACACAAGGGGTTTCCCCCACAAGTGAAGACGGTGAACATGATATGTGCAACCCACATTCCCAAGAGGGAGCGGAAGCGTGCACTAAGGGACGTCTACGCGATGGAGCCCGTCGCCCCGAAGTTCAACCCATGGTCTGCTTGTCCGATCACCTTCGATCGCAGGGACCACCCCACTAGCATCCGTCATGGCGGATTCGTCGCACTGGTCCTAGACCCCATCATCGACGGATTTCACCTCACTCGAGTCCTATGGACGGAGGCAGCAGCCTGAACCTGCTTTATCAGGACATAGTGCGAGAAATGGGTATCGATCCCTCAAGGATCAAACCTAGCAAAACCACCTTTAAAGGCGTCATCCCAGGTGTAGAGGCCCATTGCAAAGGCTTAATCACACTGGAAGTGGTCTTCGGATCATTGGATAACTTCCGAAGCAAAGAGTTAATCTTCGACATCGTCCCGTTTTGCAGTGGCTATCATGCACTGCTCGGACGGACAGCATTTGCAAAATTCAATGCTGTGCCGCATTACGCATACCTCAAGCTCAAGATGCTAGGACCTCGCGGGGTCATAAAAGTAAATGGAAACACAGAATGCTCGCTCCGTACGGAACAACACACTGCGGCCTTTGCAACAGAGGCACAAAGCAGCCTGTTCAGACAGACCACTCATTCGGCATTACAGCCCCCGGACACCTTCAAGTGAGTCCGGAACAATCTACAACAAGAACGCCTGGCGCGATCTGCGCTCGCCTAGCAATCTGGCCCCCATCCCAGTCCCAGTGCAGCGATGAAATTCGTGCCGCACGTACATAACTACGCATTGAAAATACCATGGACATAGGCGGGGGCACAATCAGGACACACCCCGCATTGTGGCTTAACCACACCAGGGGCTATATACCTTTGACATTCCTTTTCTCTTTCAGGGCCTAACCCTTCGGAATCCCTTTCCGGCAGTCCGATTGCTAGACACAATCCGGAAGCAACAACCAAGGCGGCAAGAAGCTAAGATGAACACGGGAACCGCCAGGTGGTCTCTAGTAATACTTGACATACCCGCTTTTCACTATTTATGCGTAGCTTGCCTTGGGATAGGACATTTCGAATTGTCCTACTTTATGCTTATTGCACTACTTGTACCAGTACGCTTCGACGTATTATTCAAATAACAATGCATATTATTAATCTGTCATTGCATTATTTAAGTTTTTCTCTTTCTCTTATATGTCCATTTACGACATTCCGCACCTGCACGCTTGGGTACGGTCAGTACGCCAGGGGCTCTTGTTTACCCCGTAATACGGCACAAGAAGTCCGAACACTTTCGACAGTGCGGCACCCCAAACTTATAGCATTATATGCATCAGCTCTGAATCATGTCTTAGGTCAAATGTTGGGTTGCCCGGCTCCCATGCTTTGGTACCTTACGTTCTGCTGTATCGGCTAAGGTAGCGGTGGGAGAACTACTGCGATTGTGTCCCGGCTCTTCCGGAAGAGCACCTCAGTAGAGAAAGCCAAAAAACGACTGTCATGATAAGGCGAGAGACTGGTCGCTGTTCGAGAGGTCTCAAGTCCTTAAAGACTTTTTCCACTTCGGGCGAAGAGTCGACCTTGTCCGTCTTAGGCATGTATAGCGCCCCAAATTCGGCCCTCCGAATACCAGGGGCTTAGCCAAAAAATTAAAATCATAGACTTCTATGCCTAAGTGAGAGTGATAAAGCATTATAGTCTGATTGCCTTGTTCGTTGTGCTGAGCACCTCCCTTGAAGGACCCAAAATTGGGGTAAGAGTGTTCAGATTTACCCCGAACACCCCAGTACTAGTTACATGGGGGTAGAAGCCGACGACTGGACAACTCTCAGATTTTATAAACGGCCGCACAAAATGTAATATTTTAAATTAAGAAAGCGTCGCATGGCGCACAAGAACTCGTTTCATATTACAGGATCACATGGGCATGTTCATTCAAAAATTACATCCTTGGCACACTCGTCTGCCACTAAGCGGGAACCCTTCAGGATGCTCTCATAGTAATTCTCGGGGCAGCGATGCTCCTAGCCCTC
Source organism: Triticum urartu (assembly GCF_003073215.2). Classification (NCBI taxonomy): domain Eukaryota; kingdom Viridiplantae; phylum Streptophyta; class Magnoliopsida; order Poales; family Poaceae; genus Triticum; species Triticum urartu. The sequence goes on from NC_053028.1 coordinate 347,036,783, forward strand.
CGGTGGCCCCTCCTTCACAAGCTTCACGGCGTCGAGCTTTGCCTAGTGCACCTTCGCCCGGGCAAAAGCTCTGCGTGCACCTTCGATGTAGATGGATCGCTTGATGACTTCAAGCCGTGGGCAGGCTTCCACCAGCCGCCTCACCAGACCGAAGTAGCTACCGGACAGGGGCTCGCCAGGCCACATCCGGACTATAAGGCCCCTCATGGCCTGTTCGGCCGCCTTGTGAAGTTCGACCAACTGCTTCAGCTGGTCGCTCAAGGACACGGGGTGTTTGGTCCCAGTATACTGAGACCAGAACAACTTCTTCGTTGAGCTCCCCTCCTCAGCCCAGTAAAACTCTGTGGCATCCAGCACACTGCAGGGAAGATCTGCAAACACTCCTGGAGAGCTCCGAACTCGGGTAAGAAAAAGGAAAGTCTCCTTCACATGCTTGCTTTGCATATTGAATGCCTTACCCGCTGCTATCTTCTTTGCCGCATCAATCTCCTGGAGGGCCCTATGGGCTTCGGCCTTGGTGCTCCGGACGCTTTCAAGCGCCTACGCGAGCTCGGACTCCCGCGTCTTAGAGTCAAGCTCCAAGGACTCGTGCCTTTTGTCAAGAGCCTCGAGCTCTTGCTGCACCTCGCCCAGTCGGGCTTCTTGTTTCTCTTGTTCAATGCGTTCTTTGGCCGCTTTGTCTTCGGCCGCGGACAATGCCTTCCTCAGGGTCTCCACCTCGGTCGTGGCCCCTGACAAATTCATGATGATCCTATTACTTTACACCGAACTTCTTTTTAACTATATAAACTGGGGTATATCTTACCTTTGCTCTCTTCGAGTTGCCCCTTGGTAAGGCCGAGCTCGTCCTCGGACCGCTTCAGGGCCTGCTTCAGCGCAGAGACCTCCGCAGTACGTGCGGCAGTGGCCATCAGGGAAGCCTGCACATACACATAGACATACTCTAATTAGACTCCTGAGTTATCATTTGATACTCTATTCGGCTTTTCTTCCCGAATGCCGAACAGAGCATCAGGGGCTACTATCTATGCGGTAATAGTTTTATATTTTGAATGCTTACCTCAAAGCCTGTTAGGAGGCTGGCGCAAGCTTCGGTCACTCCATTTTTGGCGGACTGAACCTTCTTGACCACCGCACTCATGATAGTGTGGTGTTCTTCATCGATGGAAGTGATGTGAAGTGCTTCCAGCAAGTTGTCTGGTGCCTCTGGTTGGATAGAGGACACCGGCATGGATGGTTGGCCCCCCTTAATGGGGGACCGCCTGCCAGAGTCTGGGACCATTGAAGGTTCCGGCACAGTGTTCGGCTAGGGCCAGAACTCGAAGCCCGTAGGAGCCTCCCTCCCTTGGTACCCAGGGTCCTGGAGGTCGCCGTGTGGCGCCCCCAGGATCGCCTCCCCTTGGGTCGGTGCCTTTTGAGACACCACCTCGGCGTTGTCTGTAGGGCGAGGGGTGGAAGCCGTCGGAGGAGAACCGCTGTTCATATCCGACGAGCCCAAAGAGCCGCTCGACGAGGGTACGTCGAGATGAGCTCGGGCCGGACTGCATAATCAGGTTTGGCATGAGCAAAGGCAGTACAATAAAACATACCATGAAGTACTATGGTGTCCGGACAGTTACGACTTCTCCAGGGGCTTGTCCCTGGGTAGCCACTCATCGCCGCTGTCGGCGGCCGTCGTGGCACAGTCCGGAGGGAGGTTCTTTCCCTTCTTGGACCCTTCGGCCTCCCCGTATGGGTCGGCCTTCCTTTTCTTGTCTCCCCCGGCTGGGGGGGAGAACTTTTCTCCTCCTCCTCGTTTCCGTGGGAGGAGTGCGTGTCGGACTCATCGGATGATGAGTCCGATAGAACCTTGCTCCGGAGACCCTTTAGGGTCCCCGTGGCCTTCTTCTTGGTCGTCTTTTCCGGCACCTCGTAAGGTGCCGGAGTCAGCATCTTTGTTAGAAGAGCATTTGCAGGATCTTCGGGCAGGGGGGCTGGGCAATCAAGCTGCTCCGCTGTCTTTATCCAGTCTTGTTAATGACATGAAAGCTTAGATCCAGCACATAACTAAACCAGGGCACATAAATACCCTGAGAGATATAAAAGCCTACCGGATGGGCGCGGTGCTTTGCGCTGAGTCCGCGGTCCTCGGTGAGGGAGGGAGGCATCTCGACGCCCTTGAACAGCACCCTCCAGACGTCCTCGTGCGTCATGTCATAGAGCTCTCGCAACGTCTGGTGCTGGGCCGAGTCGAACTCCCACAAAACAAATGCCCGTTGTTGGCACGGAAGGATCCGGCGGAAGAGCATAACCTGGACCATGTTGACGAGCTTGATTTTCTTGTTCGTCATGTTCTGGATGCAGGTTTGGAGTCCGGTCAGCTCTACCGAAGAACCCCAGGACAGGCCCTTCTTTTTCCAGGAGGTGAGCGCGTGGGGATTCCGAATCGAAATTTGGGGGCCGCCACCCAGTTGGAGTCGCGCGGCTCGGTGATGTAGAACCACCCTGATTTCCACCCCTTTATGGTCTCCACATAGGTACCCTCGAGCCAGGTGACATTAGGCATCTTGCCCACCATGGCGCCTCCGCATTCTGCTTGCTGGCCTCCCACCACCTTCTGTTTGACATTGAAGGTTTTCAGCCATAAGCCGAAGTGGGGCCTGATGCAGAGGAAGGCCTCGCACACGACGATAAACGTCGAGATGTTGAGGATGAAGCTGGGGGCCAGATCATGAAAATCCAGCCCGTAGTAGAACATGAGCCCGCGGACAAACGGGTGGAGAGGAAATCCCAGTCCACGGACGAAATGGGTAAGAAAAACTACCCTCTCATGGGGTTCGGGCGTTGGGACGATCTGCCCCGCATTCGGCAGCCGGTGCACGATATTCGCGGGTAGGTATCCGGCCTCCCGTAACTTTTTGATGTTTTCCTCCATGAAGGAGGAAACCATCCACTTTCCTCCTGCTCCAGACATGCTTGGAGTGGTTTGAGAAGAAGAACGCGAGCTTGGGCGCTAGAGCTCGAGTGTGTAGGAATGGGTAAGCGAGAAGGAAGAAGGCGTGGGTGAAAAAAGTAAATATTTGTCCCTTTATAAGGGCGGAGGAGGCGATGAGTCTCCCCACTTGCCTGGCAAAACCGCTTATTCCCCAGGCGCCATAATTGATGGCACGGTTGGGTTACCCACGTCCATATTGATGAGAATCCCGTGATAAGGGGAACACGATCTCTGCTTTAACAAGACGTATCAAGAAAACCGCCTCACGACATGTGTGGAGCTGGTTGAGAAAAGAGGTTCGAATAATAACTGGGCCATGAAGTGATGTCAACTATCGAAACGTGTCAGCAGATTAGATTTGTGGAAGTATTATTCTCTCTATGGTGGTATGTGTAACTTATTTTGCAGGGTCGGACACTATCCTTGTATTCAAACTCTTCCATGGTGTATTCGGAGGAGGAACCCGCCTTGCAATGCCGAAGACAACACTGCATGCCGGACTCATCGTCATTGAAGCCTGGTTCAGGTGCTACTGGGGGAGTCCTGGATTAGAGGGACTCTGGACAGCCGGACTATATCCTTTTTCCGGACTGTTGGACTATGAAGATACAAGATTGAAGACTTCATGTCGTGTCTAGATGGGACTCTACTTGGCGTCGAAGGCAAGCTAGGCAATACGGATATGCATATCTCTTCCTTTGAAACCGACCTTGTGTAACCCTAGCCCCCTCCGATGTCTATATAAACCGGAGGGTTTTAGTCCGTAGGACAACATACAATCATACCATAGGCTAGCTTCTACGGTTTAGCCTCTCTGATCTCGTGGTAGATCAACTCTTGTAATATTCATATCATCAAGAACAATCAAGCAGGACATAGGGTTTTACCTCCATCAAGAGGGCTCGAACCTGGGTAAATATCGTGTCCCCTGCCTCCTATTACCATCCACCATAGAGGCACAGTTCGGGACCCCCTACCCGAGATCCACCGGTTTTGACACCGACAGCTCGCAAGGCCTTGTGGCAAGGTGGTAGTGGTAGACGAGGAAGTCATGTCACACACACACAACTGGGTGACGGCAACCTTGTGGTCGTGCCCAGCACGACCGATGGTGTACTCGAGGTCGAAGCCGACCACTTGGTACTTGTCCTCGGCAAGGAACTGCTCCATAGTTTGGATGAAGCTCTCCACCGAGACCGGATCATTCGTATACATCATCGAGTGGGCCTTCCCCCTCACGTGGGTGTCCACTACGTGATGCGTGGTGAACTACCTGCCGTTGTCGTCGTCGGCCGTTGGGAGAGCCCTTGGAGCCACGGGGATATCCATTGGAACCGCGGGATGTCCTCTTTGTATGTGTCGTCGTGGGTGTGCTTATTGTGTCGTGTGACGCGAGAGATGAAGGTAAATGGCCGCAGGAGTAAATGGCGGCCGAGAGGCCTGGATTCTCTGCATGTCCGCATGGCAGTTTTTGCAGCAGGTAACTGCATTGTCGTGCCGCGCCCGGCGCAACTACATGCACATGAACGAGCGTGATCATGCGCCGGCCCCGAACACTGGCAGCGCGCGTGGAGGGACGAGGGTAGAGCACCCGGAGGGACACGAGAGCAGAGCGCGCGCAGTAGGACGCGAGCAGAGCGCACCGCGGCCACCTGAACCGCAAGCAACCACACGCATAGAGCAGTTGAACACATAGGAAATGGTCGCCTACAAGCCGGCCGACAGTTGCGTCACTGCGTAGAGAGTAGCCGTGTGCTACTACCTCTTTCTTGATCTATAGTCCCCTTTATGTTCTGTGCCATACTTTGTCCTCAAATTTAACCAACAAAATGTTAATGCATGTTATAAAAATTATATAATTGGGAACTATGTTCAAATACGAATCCAACTATATAATCTTTGGCGACATGCATTCGTATTTTATTAGTTAAATCATACTTATAAAACAGGACGGGGGTATAGTAGGTAATTAAATTGCAAACGTTTTACTATTAACCGTATGTGTACGTGGCCTTTCGTCCTCCTCTCCCATGTCTTGTCACCCCGCTGCCGCAGATGGCTTACAGCGCAGGCTTGCGCAGCGTGCTGGGGTGTTCTTTTGGCCAAACGGTGGCGCCAATGAATCGTCGATGAGCCCGTTCCTGCGCAACCTCGCAAGTTCCAGCGAAAGCTTCCCACCCGACTCGGTGAAATCCCCCAAAATCCCAAGGGTTACAGGCCTGCTATATAAAACCTCACGGCCGGCGAGTCCTGCGTCGCATTTTCCCCTCCCTTCCTATAGCTTATCTCGTCTGCTTCTCCCACAATCGCCAATGGCACCGGTCCGTTGTCGTCGCCCAGCCACTCTGTCGTCATCAGAGGATAGCTCCAGCTGGGAGGCCACACTGTGGCGGCGGCCCAGTCCCCGATGTAGTGTAGTGCGCATGGCATCCCTGTTGGGTGTGCACGGAACACCCACCACATGCTCTGTCATCGCTACCCGTCGGCAGCTGTTGCCGGCCACCGTTGCCGCCACACCACCGTCGAAATCTAGGGCCATCACCCACTCCGCCGCCACGGCCCGAAGGCAGGAGGTGGTCGTCGTGGCCACCACCCCATAGTCGGCAACTGTGTCCATCACCTGCTCCGCCACCGCTGCCCGAAGGCGGGAGATGGTGGTCGTGGCCACCACCCCTTCATTGGCTGCCCTGGCCGCCAGCCTACCATCGACCGTCGGGGTGATCATCCACGCTGCCGCCGCCGCCCGAAGGCAGGAGACGGAGGTGGATGCCCACACGTGCGTCAGCGACCTTGCGCGCTACACCGAGTTCCTGTGGGAGGAGGAGGAGCGCCTCCTCGAGCATGCAAAGAGCCTTACCGCCACCGTGACCCTGGCACATGCCGCCTCAGAGGCGACGAATCAGGAGATTTACAAGGAGAACCACCGCTTTGAGAGGGGTAGTCTGGAGCGACAGAGGGCGTTCGAAGTGAGCGTCACTGAAGCTGCAGGAGCGGCATGCACCGTATTGCTGCTGTCCAGCTCGTCGGTAGGCTCGTTCTCCTCTGCCTCTTACTGAGCGCGCCCGACATAGAAGTGGCAGCCGGAAGTAGTACAAAGCCCCTCTGTAGTAATTAGGGGCTATTTTGTTCAGTTCATCTGACTATAAATGTGGTGGAACTGTACAACGTATTTAAAATTAGCTAGTATATAAAGTAGAACTAGCTATTTCAGTACGTGGTTGGCAACAATTGGTGAAAAGTTTGGTCGGTTCAGCTGTCGAGTTGAACTGTTTGTATAAAGAACGACTGCTTAATCTATGAATGAAATCTATGCTTAATTACTGAATTTTAGTTGCAAAAATTAGATACTACTAGTGATTTTTAGCTTCATATTTTGACAAATCGCAATGTTACAAGGTTGACAAATGGCAATCTTTCTAGATCAACAAATGTCAATCTTTTCCGTTTGCCAAATGGCAACATACCCAATATGACACATGCAAATCTTACGAATGTTTGTAAGCAGTTGCACACGGGTCATCCAAAACAACCGTTTGCGTTGAAGAGATGCACAAATCCTACTCTCACTTTGCATTCGGGTGTTCTATCTAAAATGTTTGCGATCAAGAGCCAGAAAAATCCTGCTCGGCACATTTTCCCTTGGCTTCGTGGGGAACCTGCCGGTTTGCATACGGGTGTTCTAACTAAAACGTTTGCGATAAGTGTTTTATATTTAAAAACCATTGATGTTTTTTTCAAAAGAAAATTGTTTGATAAGTCTGTACATTAAGAGAGAAAAATGCAAGTTCGCTCAAACCATATCTTTCTGTCATACTATGAATTTACATTCGTATGATCGAGATGCAGTATTAAACCCAGGAAGAAAACAATTTCCGGCGGCGGCGGAGGCGGCGTGCTATCGGTGTCAAAACTGGAGGATCTCGGGTAGGGGGTCCCAAACTATGCGTCTAAGGTCGATGGTAACAAGAGACAGGGGACACAATGTTTACCCAGGTTCGGGCCCTTTCTATGGAGGTAATACCCTACTTCCTGCTTGATTGATCTTGATGAATATGAGTATTACAAGAGTTGATCTACCACAAGATCGTACTGGCTAAACCCTAAAAGTCTAGCATGTCTGACTATGATTATGAGGATATATATCTACGGACCTAGCCCTCCGGTTTATATAGACACCGGAGGGATCTAGGGTTACATAAGGTCGGTTATAGAGAAAGGAATCTTCATATTCGGACGCCAAGCTTGCCTTCCTCGTCAAGGAGAGTCCCATCCGGACACAGGTAGAGTCTCCGGTCTTTGTATCTTCACAGCCTATCAGTCCGGCCCATGTCTAATAGGTCGGACGCTCGAGGGCCCCTTAGTCCAGGACTCCCTCAGTAGCCCCTGAACCAGGCTTCAATGACGAGGTGTCCGGCACGCAGATTGTCTTCGGCATTGCAAGGCGGGTTCCCCTCTCCGAATACTCCAAGAAAGTCTTCGGACGCAATGAACGTGTCCAGATCTGCAACACAAGTACCCCACACAACCGCAGAGAATATAATATTGCACGAGTCCAATCCGCTGGCAACTTTTTGTAATGTGACAGCATGTCTTCTTGGTCATCATTTCCAATCGTTTACCGTTTGTCGTTCCATGTTTCGAGACGCGGTTTTAATAGGCACGTCTTGTCGAAGCAGATATCATGTCCCCTTATTGCGGGATTCTCATCAATACGAGTGTGGGTAATATAACCGTGTCGTTTACATAGCCCTTTTGAACAGGCGAGTTTTATGGCGAGTGGGGAGGCGCTTGATATTCAATGCCTTTATAAGGAGATAAGGATTCCCTTTTCTTCACCCACGCCTTCTCTCTTCCTCTGCCCTTCCATTCTTGAGCTCCAGCACCCAAGTCCTCATTCTTTCCGCCCCAAGGAAGCACTCAACCATGTCTGGATTTGGAGGGCAAGGCAAGTGGATGGCCTCCTCTGTTAGGCAGAAGGACATCACCAAGCTTCGGGAGGCCGAGTGTCTAGCGAAAGGAATCGCCCACCGGCTTCCAGCGAAGGGGAAAATCATCTCCACCCCGAAGCCCAATGAGAGGGTGGTCTTCATCCCCCATTTTGTCCGCGGGTTAGGGTTTCCTCTCCACCCTTTCGTCTGCGGGCTTGTGTTCTAGTACGGGCTAGATTTCCATGATCTAGCCCCAAACTCTTTCCTCAACATCTCGGCATTCATTGTCGTGTGTGAGGCCTTCCTCCGCATCCAACCCCACTTCGGATTGTGGCTCAAGATTTTCAACATGAAGCCGAAGGTGCTGGACGGCCAGCACGCGGAGTGCGGAGGCGCCATGGTGAGCAAGCTTCCCAATGTCACGTGGCCCAAGGGTACTTTTGTGGAGACCATCAAAGAGTGGCAGAAACTGTGGTTCTATATCACAGAGCCCCGTGATGCCACCTGGGCCGCGGCTCCCAAATTCAAGTCCGGAGCTCCAATGCAGCTCACCTCCTAGATGGAGAAGGGCCCAAATTGGTCTTCCTCGCACGAGCTGATAGCGCTACAAATGCGCATTCAAAGCATGGTGGATAAAATATCAAGCTCGTCAACAAAATCCAGGTGATGTTGGTTTGCCGGATCCTCCCATGCCAAAGCCGGAGCTTCCCTTTATGGGAATTCGATCCAAAGAAGCACCGAACCTTGGAAAGGCTCTTCAGAACCATGCACAAAGATGCCTGGAAGTTGCTCTTTAAGGGCAACGAGACGCCGCCAGCCATAGATTCGGACCGCGGGCACGATATTACCCATTCAGCCAATGTGGTAAGCCTTTCACGTCTCCAGGCGCATCCTCTACTTTCTTGTTTCAAGGAGGATATATAAACTTTACGTTTTCAGGTATGGACGGAGAGGGCGGAGCGGATTCAATGTTCGGCTCTGCTGCCTGAGGAACCAGTCATCCCGCTCCTGGCGAAGATGCTGGTGCCGGTGCCGTATAAGGCACCGGAGAAGAAGGCCAAGAAGGCCAAGGGGGTCCGGAGTGGCCCCCGTCGCAAGGGAGCTTCGGACGTGTCGTCCGAAGACAAGACTCACTCCTCCGCCACCGAATACGATGACGAGGAGGAGGAAGAAAGCACCTCTCCCCCTGATGGGGGAGGAAGAAGAGTGGGAAGGGCCCAAGAGGGGGAAGGGTCCCCTTGCGGATAACTCCGTGTGGGACGTCGACAATAGCTCAGAGCGACGCCCTTGAAACAAGCCTTTGGCCGCGTTGTAAGTACTAAAAACCCGCATATGTCCATGCATCTGGCCTCTCTTGCTTCATAATAATAATATGTTAATTTATGCCATTGCAGTCCGTCCCACGACAGCTCCCTGCGATCCTCATCAAGAGGTTCGCTAGATTCGAAGGCGATGGCTAGCGAGTCACCGCCGGCCGCTCACTCTCCCGCGGCCAATGGCGATGACGAGGTGTTGTCCCAAAGGACCTTCCCAGGCCAGGGAAGGTTCAGGAGGCTACCAGGGTGGCGCCAGAGGGCGAAACCTCGGCTGCCAGACACATGGGGGAGCAGGCCCCCATGGCGACTGGGGATGAGGGCTCTGCTCAGTTCAGCCCCCAGCCGAATACAAGCCTGGAGACATATACGGCTCCAGAATTTGGCGAGCAACATCCTTCGAAAGAAGGGGGCGTGCCTATTCTGCCGGTGACCTCTGTCCAACGAGAGGCACCTGATAATCTGCTGGAAGCGCTACGAGGCGCTTCTATTTTGGATGAACACTGTATCCCTATGGGTACGGTGATTGAGAGGGTTTAGTCCGTCAAGAGCGGACAAACCGAAGCCTGCAGCAGCCTGTTGACAGGTTTTGAGATAAGCGATGCAAAATAGAAAATCCCAATATAGACAGTAGCCCCTGAGACACTCTCCGGTGTTCGGAAAGAAGAGCCGAACAGAGGATCAATTTATTTTCACAGGAAACTAACTAAAATATGTCTTATATGAATAAGCAGGCATCGTTGCTGGCCGCGACCTCACACGCTGCCGAAGTCTCCGGACTAAAGCAGAGACTGGAGCGGGCCGAGGAGGAGCTCGGCCAAGCGAGGAAGCAGCTAGAAGACCAGCAAGGTATGTACTGACTAGTTGTATATTCGGAAAGAATAAATAATGTGTATTGACTGTAGTGCCATGATATGTGTAGGAGTGGCGACCAAGGTCGAGGTCCTTAAATAGGCCCTGGCCCAGGCCAAGGAAAAAGCTTCCAAGGAAAAAGCCACCCGTGAGAAGCACGAGGCCCGGCTTGATGAGGTCCAGCAAGAGCTCCAGGATGCGGTGAAGAAATGTGAATCCTTGGAGCGCGACGTTTCGGCTCGAGATACCATACTCGCTACGGCCTGCCAAAGCACGGAAGAGGCCCGGATTGAGGCCCGGGCGCCCTCCAGGAGATCCAGGAGGCCAAGAAAATCACGGCGGGTAAGGCGGTTAGTATGCAAAGCAAATATATGAAGAAGAAGTATCTCTTACTAACCCGGATTCGGAGTTCTCCAGGGGCATTTGCGGATCTTCCATGCAGTGTGTCTGACGCTGCGGAGTTCTTCCGAGCCGAAGAAGGGAGCTCTACGGAGAAGCTGTTCTGGTTGCAATATCTTATGCGAGAACATCCAGTGCCCTTCAGCGATCAGCTAAAACAGTTGGTCGAGCTGCATAGGGTGGCCGAACTGGCCATGAAGGATTTAATAATCCGGTTGTGGCCTGCCGAAGCTATACCCGGCAGCTACTTCGGGCTCGTGAAGTGGCTGGTGAATGCCTGCCCTCGGCTGAATGTTGTCAAGCGGTCGGTCTGCATCGAGGGTGCACGCATGGCCTTCGCCCGCGTCAAGGTGTGGTGGGCGAAGATGGACGTTGTCAAGCTTATGACCAGGGGACCGCCAGAGGGCCAGGAGCACTGCACGCCCAAGCGGTACTTTGAAGACGTCCTAGAGGGGTCTCGTATTGTGGCAATGCAATGTGCGCAAGACATTATTTTTTAATGAATGCATTCATGTTGTCTCTACCTTGTATGATGAAACAAAGTCGTTATGTAATGCAATGTTTGTTATTTAAAAAATTCACCTCATGTGAGGCCGTGTTGTGTGAAATCTGAGAGTTGGCTAGTCGTCGGCTTCTACCCCCACGTAGGTTGTACGGGGGTGTTCAGGATGTAATCTAAACACTCTTGATCCAACTGTTTGGTCCTTGAAGGAGGTGTTTAGCGCGACGAACCAGGCAATTGTATGATGCGGCTTTAGCACCCTCACTTAGCCATAGGAGTTTGACAATAAAAATATAGGCGCAGCCCCTAGTATCCGAACTAGGATGATGTAAACACCTGATCGGGTAAGTACCGATCCCTCGCGTAATGCGGACAAAATCTCTAAAGATTTGAGACATCTGAAGAGCTGACCGGCTCTCGCCGCATCATGATAGTCAGTTTTCGGCTTTCTCAACTGAGGTGCTCATCCGGATAAACCAGGACACAATCACAGTAGTTCTCCCTTACCTACCCTAGCCGATATAGCGGAACATAAGGTAGCAAGCACACGAGCCGGGCAACCCAACTATTGACCAAAGACATGATTAGGAGCCAATGCATATAGTGCTAAATTCGGGGTGCCAAACTATACTGTAAAAAGTGTTTGGACTTTGTTGCCATGTTGTGGAGCGCTATGAAGCCCCTGGCAAATTGAAACGTACCAAGGTGTACGGGTGCTATTTCATAAAGTTATCAAAAAAGAAAAAGAAGAAAGGGTAGTAAGCTAGAGCCATAGAATTTTGGCTGCAAATTGTTTCCATGATAATTTCAGTAGTGCGTCAAAGCGCATTTATACAAGTAGTGTGATAAGAAGAAGGCTATTTAATATGCCTTAACCAAGGGAGAGCTGCATGTGGGTCCTAAAAAAGGTAAAGGGATTGTTAAAGAAACCACCTAAAATTTCCCCGATACGTCCATGCTTCTTGTCGTCTTGGTGTATTTATCCTTCGAAAAGAACCGATGGTCAAGCCGTCAGGGAAGGCCTATGAAAAAGGAACCTGAAAAAGGAGGAAAAAGGAAACAGTGAAAGTATGTGTGTCTGGGAGCGGTCGAGCCATATTGTGGATCACAAGCTAGTTATGCCTCCATCCATGCCCATGGTATTTTGAGTGCATAGTTATGTACGCGCGGTACAATTTCCGCCGCTTGGTCGAGACTAGGACGGAGGCCGAATTGCTAGTCGTGCTCTTGACGAGCCGTGCTGTCCTGATGCAGAATAGTCCAGACTCTCTTGACAATGTCCGGGAGCTCGGCCGCCGAATTAAGGTTCTGCTTGAAAAGGCCGCTCTGTACTTCTGCTGCTAAGGCAGCGGTGTGCTCCTCGGTGCGGAGGGAGCGTTCCGTGTTTCCATTAACTGTTATGGCGATGTGTGGTCCGGGCATCTTGAGCTTGAGATAAGCGTAGTTTGGCACCACGTTGAATCAAGCAAATGTGGTTCGTCCAAGAAGTGCGTGATAGCCGTTGTGAAATGGGACGATATCGAAGATTAACTCGTCGCTTCGGAAGTTGTCCGGAGATCCGAAGACAACCTCTAGTGTGATTGAGCCCGTACAGCGGGCCTCTACACCTGGTATGACTCCTTTAAAGTTAGTCTTAGTGGGCTTGATCCATGATGGATTAATGCCCATTTTGCGCACTGTATCTTGATAGAGCAGGTTGAGGCTGCTGCCACCGTCCATCAGGACTCTCTTCAGGTGGAACACATCAATTATTGGGTCCAGGACTGGTGTGGCTGAACCGCCGTGACGGATACTGGTCGGATGATCCCGACGATCGAAAGTGATCGGGCATGACGGCCATGGATTAGATTTTGGGGTGACTGGCTCTATCGCATAGACGTCCCTGAGCGCGCGCTTGCGCTCCCTCTTGGGGATGTGGGTAGCATATACCATGTTCACCGTTTGGACCTGAGGGGGAAACTACCTCTGTCCACCTGAGTTCGGTGGCTAGGGCTCCTCGTCGTCTTGTTTAAAACCCAACAATCTCTGTTGGTATGATTGGGTGGTTTGTCTAGGGTGCCATGGATCTGGGACGGACGATCGAGTATGTGGTCCAAGCTGGATGAGCCTAAATTGTTCTTTTTGAACGGCTTCTTCCGCTGACCGGACTTTGAGCCACTGAATCCGGCATTGACTGTCGTATCATCGGTGTTGTCATTGTTGTTTCGACTCTTGTGTCTGTTGCGTCGGGACTTGTCGTTGCTATTTCTGGCTTCATAGGTGCCGGTGTTGCTTGCATTGTTTTTGCTATGGTTCGCCAACTATCTTCACCCGCACAAAAGCGGGTCATGAGTGCTGTGTGGGCTGCCATGGACTTCGGCTTTTCTTGGCCGAGGTGGCAGACGAGCCATTCATTACGGATGCTGTGTTTAAAGGCCGCTAGGGCTTCGGCATCCAGATAGTCGACGATCTGGTTCTTTTTGGTTAGGAACCTAGTCTAGAATTTCCTGGCTGACTCTCCGGGCTGTTGAACTATATGGCTTAAGTCATCAGCGTCCGGTGGCTGGAAATATGTACCTTGGAAGTTGTCATGGAAGGTGTCTTCCAAATCCTCCCAGCTACCAATAGAGTTTTCGGGCAGACTGTTTAACCAGTGCCAAGCTGGCCCTGAGTTTTAATGGGAGGTATTTGATGGCGTGGAGGTCATCTCGCGGGCCATATGGATATGGAGAAGAAAATCCTCAATCCACACGGCGGGATCAGTTGTTCCATCGTATGATTCAATATTCACGGGTTTAAACCCTTCTGGGAACTCATGCTCCATTACTTCGTCAGTGAAGCAAATAGGGTGTGCAGCGCCTCTATATCGGGCCACATCGCAACATAGCTCCGATGGAGTCCGTCTGTGGTTTTCGGCCCGCACATGACTAGGCTCGTCATGCTCGGCTTGATAGCCGTCGCTGCACGTCCAAGCACGCCCCCGTGATCCATAGATCGATCTAGTCAGGCCTGTTTTATTCTTCAGGCCATGCCGGAGATCATACGTGTATCCCTTAGCAGTTTTGTTTGCCTTTACGGTGAGGTAAGGCGGGCTGGTGTTTAGCTTGTGTTGTCACTTCGTCCCGACCATGTGGTGGTCGGTCAGCCGCATTGTGTACTGACGGCCTGGGCTCCAACGCCTCGTCATCGAATTGAGGTAGCAATTTGCGCTTCGGGTAACTTTTGAGTGGTCACTTGAGGCCGTGCTCCTTGGCTGACAGGACATCAATCCATATATCGTTGAGCAGATCTTGATCAGCTTGAAGCTGCTGTTGTTTCTTTTTCAGGCTCCTTGCAGTGGCTATTAGCTGGCGCTTGAAGCGCTCCTGTTTGAGAGGTTCCTCGGGCATGATAAAATCCTCGGTGCCGAGGCTTGCCTCATCCTCGGAGAGTGGAAGATAATTACTATCCTCTGAATCTTCGTGTGTGGCCTGTTTACCAGGGCTAACTTCCCATCTTCCCATTCATCCTGTTCGGAAGTTGGCTGAACAGGGTCTTCATTGTCTTCGGCACCGTCCGGAGTGTTGTCTTCTCCTGTTCCAATGTTGTTGTCTTTGCTGCAGTGTGACTTAGAGCGGCGCCGCTGACGTCGGTGCTTTGGTTGTATCTCGGGAGGTTTATCCTTAACCGGATCTTCCTTGTCATCGCCGCTATTCTCTTTTGGTGCATCGACCATGTATACGTCATACGAGGAAGTGGCCGTCCAGCGTCCGGTAAACGGCGGGTTTTGGGCCTCTTCTTCTCCAGCATCGTCGTCCATACCGTCGATGTCGTTGGTGCCATAATCGAGCATGTCGGTTAAGTCTTCGACAGTGGCTATGAAGTGGGCGGTGGGTGGGAAGCGAAATTCTCCATCATCAGCCTCCAGTTCGAACCGGATATAATTCGACTGTGAGCCCCCCGCTAAGGATAGTGCTCTTAACGAGTTTAACACGTCGCCCAAAGGCGAGTGCCGGAAGATGTCTGTGGAGCTGAATTCGATGATCGATGATCGATCAAGCTCGACGTATGCGGACACACAAGGTTCAGAAGCTGTAGCCGGAGACAAGTCCATGGTTCCAGTGACACAGATGTCACTTGAAGTAAGATTTGTGTGCGGCTCCAACGCCGTTGAGTCTGCGGCTTCCACGGCGGAGTTGAGCTACCCGTCTTTGGATGGCGCGATCTGCTCCGGATCTAGGGCCAGAGCAGCTACAGGTACTATCTCCTGGGTATGGTCCGATGACAGATTTACTCATGTTCATCGTGGTGGCAGGGAGCGGCTGCTGTGGTCTTGAATCCATCGAAGATCAAGTCTCCACGGATATCCGTGGCGTAGTTCAAACTTCCAAATCTGACCTGATGGCCAGGGCCATAGCTTTCGATCTTCTCCAGATGGCCAAGCGAGTTGGCCCGCAGTGCGAAGCTGCCGAACACCAAGATCTGTTCGGGGAGAAAGACTTCCCCTTGGACAGCATCGTTGTAGATGATTGAAGGAGCCATCAAACCTTTTGACGACGACATAGTGGAACTCTCAATGAAAGCACCAATGTCGGTGTCAAAACCGGCGGATCTCGGGTAGGGGGTCCCGAACTGTGCATCTAAGGTTGATGGTAACAGGAGACAGGGGACACAATGTTTACCCAGGTTCAGGCACTCTCTATGGAGGTAATACCCTACTTACTCCTTGATTGATCTTGATGAATATGAGTATTACAAGAGTTGATCTACCACGAGATCGTAATGGCTAAACCCTAAAAGTCTAGCCTGTCTGACTATGATTATGAGGGTATATGTCTACAAACCTAGCCCTCCGGTTTATATAGACACCGGAGGGATCTAGGGTTACATAAGGTCGGTTACAGAGAAAGGAATCTTCATATTCGGACGCCAAGCTTGCCTTCCATGTCAAGGAGAGTCCCATCCGGACACTGGTAGAGTCTTTGGTCTTTTTATCTTCACAGCCCATCAGTCCAGCCCATGTCTAATAGGTCGGACGCCCGAGGGGCCCTTAGTACAGGATTCCCTCACGTGTGGAGCCGTCGTTGTGGTTGTCGTCCTCCGGGACGCCGTTGTTGAAGTCTTCAATGTAGCACAGAATGGTCTTCACTTGTAAATCAAACATCATGTCGTCGCGCGATCGACGGGCGGGGCGCGCGAGGACGGCCGCTGGCGGAGCTGAGAGGTAGCGGTCGACGGTGGCGTCCCATGCCGCTGAGGGGGGCGCGCGCACATGCACGGGAGAGGCGGGTGCAGCCAAACGCACGGGGACCGGCGCCGCGGTGGGTGGAGGGGCGCACACAGGCACGGGCACGGGTGCTGGCATGTACACGAGCTCGCGTGGGTCCGCGGAGACCTCACTGACGCCCGTGGCTTCTAGCTCGGCAATAGTGCTCGGTGACCAGCCCGTCAATGCTACGGGGATGGTCGTTGGCGCGGGCGCGGGGATGGGAGCTAGGACGGGAGCAGGGGCAGCAACTGCCACGGTCAGCTCATTCTGGGCCATGTCCATGAGGCCCCATTCCTCCTTATATTCTATCTCCTCTGGCTCGGAGTCGACTTCACCAAACTTGAAGACTAGTGGCAGATGATCCTTCTGCGCCATGGCATTGGTGGAGGTCTGCGGGAGGGAGGGGAATGCGAGCCGAATAGTGATCCTGCGCATTAATGGAGAGGAAGGCAGGCATTCATGGAAGTCAAAGGGCTCGCTTCCTAGTGATCCTGCGCAGCGTACAACTCACACGCACCCCGGTGAGCCTACACATTGGAGGATAGCTTGCATGCATCTCGGTCAGCCTACGCACCGGACTCTGATCGCCCTCCTCCCGTTCAGTCAAGTAGTTGTCCGCACAGCACCTCCTACAACCATTAAAATGGAGATACATGGTGTCACATGAATGGTTAACAGAACACACACGATTTGAATTATGCAAACGTTTGAGATATTAAAGTGGCAGCTATTTTTTCAAAATGCCTATGATGGCTGTTATTCGAGTGCACCTTCTCTCAAAATGGACACAAAAAATACCACAGCATGTCGGGTGCTATTCCATGATAGCAGGCCAAGTTTCATGAATTTCAGACGAGTTTTGGATTTACTAGAATTTAAAAACAAAGTATCTCAACATTTTGCCGGCAATCAAGGGCGCCCTGGTGTTTGAAATTCATTCCCATTTCTTGCATGGGACCTAAGCATGCACCCAAGGACAAAGATTTGATTTTTCAACCAATTTATATGCACTGGAGCATGTGCATGTAGTTTAATTTGAATTATGCACATAAATGCATTGAAAACTCAATTAATGCATAAAAATGTCCAGACGAACCCCGAAAAATCCCAAAAATTGACACAACACTGTTGTTGTTCTATGTTGACATGAGAAAATTTTGAAAGCAATAAGAGGCTATGGATATCGTTTCGTCCCCAAAGGTGGGACGTTCCCTACCGAAACCATCATGCTTGGTGTGAGAAGCTCTGGTTTGTGAGAAGCATATACCCAAACCTCCCCCAAATAGGACAAAAAAATTACCACGACATGTTGATGCCGCTCCATGATAGCATGCCAAGTTTCATGAATTTCAAACGAGTTTTGGATTTACTAGAATTTAAAAACCAGGTATCTCAATGTTTGCGGCCGAGTGACGGTGGCAGGGTGTTTGATATTTAGTCCCCTTTCTTGCGTGGGACCTAAGCATGCAACCAAGGATACATATTTGAATTTTCAACCAATTTATATGCATTAGAGCATGTGCATGTAGTTCAAATTTAAATTATGCACATGAATGCATTGAAAACTTAGTTAATGCGTAAAATATCAAATCAAACCCTGAAAAATCCCAAAAATTGACACAACACTCCTATTGTTCTATGTTGACACAAGACATTTTTTGAAAGCAATACGAGGCGATGGATATTGTTTCGTCCCCAAAGGTGGGATGTTCCCTACCGAAACCATCATGCTTGTTGTGAGAAGCTCTTGTTTGTGAGAAGCACATACCCAAACATACCCCAAATGGGACAAAAGTTTTACCACAACATGTTGATGCCACTCCATGATAGCATGCCAAGTTTCATGAATTTCAGACGAGTTTTGGATTTACTAGAATAAAAAACCAAGCATCTCAATGTTTGCAACCGAGTGACAGTGGCAGGGTGTTTAACATTCATTCCCATTTCTTGCATGTGACCTAAGGATGCAACCGAGGACACACATTTGAATTTTCAACCAATTTATATGCATTACAGCATGTGCATGTGGTTCAAATTTGAATTATGGACATGAATGCATTGAAAACTCACTTAATGCATAAAAATGTCCAAACGAACCCCGAATCCCAAAAATTGACACAACACTCCTATTGTTCTATGTTGACACGAGAAATTTTTTGAAAGCAATAAGAGGCAATGGATATCGTTTCCTCCCCAAAGGTGGGACGTTACCTACATAAACCATCAGGCTTGTTGTGAGAAGCTCTGGTTTGTGAGCAGCATATCCCCAAACCTGCCCCAAATGGGACAAAAAATTTGCCACAGCATGTTGATGCCGCTCCATGACAGCATGCCAAGTTTCATGAATTTTAGATGAGCTTTGGATTTACTAGAATTTAAAAACCAGGTATCTCAATGTTTGCAGCCGAGTGACAGTGGTAGGGTGTTTGACATTCATTCCCATTCCTTGCATGGGAGCTAAGAATGCAACCAAGGACATGGATGTGAATTTTCAACCAATTTATATGCATTAGAGCATGTGCCTTTAGTTCAAATTTGAATTATGCACATGAATGCATCGAAAACTCAGTTAATGTATAAAAATGTCCAAGCGAACCCTGAAAAATCCCAAAAATTGACACAACACTCCTGTTATTCTATGTTGACACTAGGAAAAAAATTGAAATCGAGAAGAGGCAATGGATATCGTTTTGTCCAGAAAGGAGAAACGTTCGCTACCAAAACCATCAACCTTGTTGTGAGAAGCTCTGGTTTGAGAGAAGCATATCCCCAAACCTGCCCAAAATGGGGAAAAAAGTTTACCACGGCATGTTGATGCCGCTCCATGACAGCATGCCAAGTTTCATGAATTTCAGACGAGCTTTGGATTTACTAGAAATTAAAAACCAGGTATCTCAATGTTTGTGGCCGAGTGACGGTGGCAGGGTGTTTGACATTCATTCCCATTTCTTGCAGGGGACCTAAGCATGCAACCAAGGACACATATTTGAATTATCAACTAATTTATATGCATTAGAGCATGTGCATGTAGTTCAAATTTTAATTATGCGCATGAATGCATAGAAAACTCAGTTAATGTATAAAAATGTCCGAGCAAACCCTGAGAAATCCCAATAATTGACACAACACTCCTGTTGTTCTATGTTGACACTAGGAAAAATATTGAAATCAAGAAGAGGCAACGGATATCGTTTCGTCCAGAAAGGTGAAACATTCCCTACCGAAACCACCACACTTGTTGTGAGAAGCTGTGGTTTATGTGAAGCTTATACCCAAACCTGCACCAAATGGGACAAATTTTTTACCACGACATGTTGATGCCGCTCCATGATAGCATGCCAAGTTTCATGAATTTCAGATGACTTTTGGATTTACTAGAATTACAAAACCAGGTATCTCAATATTTTGCCGACAATTAACAGTGCCTTGGTGTTTTAAATTCATTCCCATTTCTTGCATGGGACCTAAGCACGCACCCAAGGACAAAATTTTGATTTTTCAACCAATTTATATGCACCAGAGCATGTGCATGTAGTTTAGTTTTGAATTGTGCACCTGAAATGGCTAGAAAACCAATTTAATGTATAAAATGTCCAAACGAACCCTAAATAATTCCAATTCTTTTACGATGCACATATAGTTGCACGTTCACTGCAGATAAAAGGTCTAGCAATTCAAACACCGTCCATTGCCGTTGTGACCCCATTATGTAATTCAAATCAAGATGAAAAATCAAGTAGATCCCAC
This sequence comes from Triticum urartu, assembly GCF_003073215.2. NCBI lineage: Eukaryota > Viridiplantae > Streptophyta > Magnoliopsida > Poales > Poaceae > Triticum > Triticum urartu. Next base: position 347,056,725 of record NC_053028.1, read on the forward strand.
ACAGTTTAGTATCACCAACTGTGTGAGATGCAGCACAAAATATCCTGGAGCACCGTCGGTGTATAGTACGCCTATGGCTTACGCGAGAAGGTGCGTCGGCTACAATCCACAGCCCACGTGTCAAGCACACTAGCCTGCTCCTCAAATATCATTTCACTATTCAATCTTCACCGGTGAAAGATGGGGACATGGACCCGCGTCGTGAGGGCAACTTCGGCTGACCACACTCTGGCGAGAGCGCGGCCGCAACCACTAGGCGTGTGCTAACAAGCTTCGTGAGGGCGACCGCAACCTGCGTCCGGGCGGCCAAGGCAGCCCAAACGGCCATTGTTGCTTCTCAGGCGGCAGCAGCAGCATCTGCCTCGGGGATAGAAACTGGCGAGAGCGGCACAACAGCTGTCCGTTCCGCAGCGGCGGCCTTAGCCCTGATGGAGGCCACCCACGACCATGTCGAGGCCGTCCATGCCCAGCTCATGACGGTCACCGCACAAATCGAACGAATCCTCTCCGACAACGGTCGGCAACCGAAGGCCGAAGATTTGGCAATCGTCGAGAGCGTTTGAGCAGCCATTTGTTCCTATATGGCATACCTTGCCACGACGGAGCCCGCCAAAGCCCAGATTGCGGCCTCCCATGCCCAGCTCGTGGTGGCCTATTCCAAAGATATGTCGTACGCGGATGGCGGGATGCTTGCCGAGTATGGTGCGATTGATGCCATGGAGCCCCTTCCCTAGAAGATCGTCGGGCGTGAGCTCAACATGGAGGCGGCGGCAGAGATCGATGAGCACCAACCGTACTAGTACTCTTTGTTTTGTTTAATTATGAGCGTCGGTCTTTAATTTGTTAGAGTAATGTTTAGGTAAGCTAGCTCTGTTTAATTGCTGAACTTGCTCTATTAAGAAGTGTGGGTGTGTTGTAGTCTCCTTTATGTAACCAAACTATGCAATGACGTGGATGACCACTGTAACCAGGGAAATTCGAACCAAAATTTTTTACGTTCAGACTCATCACACACGGGTTAACATATCTGAATTGTTTGTGATGTTCACATATCATACACAGTTCTGAATAAGGGACCATGTCTAATGACACTTTGCCCGCCAGTTTTTTCGCTGAAGCAATTCCAAATTTTCGGCTTCCGCAGAAATATACCTCCCCGCCCCTACCCCTTACCAAAAGCCTCATTTCCTCTGTTTCCGCCTTCCTTTCCAAGTCGAAACCTTCACTCCTTGCTTGCAGCGCCGCCTCCTGGCCGGCGACCCTCCTTCACGCTGCTCGGCATCGTCTATCCAGGCAGGTAATCCACACCCGACCCCCATCCTCCTCCTCCTTCCACATCCCACATGCCCCGACCGCTGACGCGACACCTTCCACCCAAATCACCGACGACTCCACCAAATAAGCGTCGCCCTAAGCCATGGTGCACGTAGTATAGCCAGGAACTCAAGGAGCATTTGGCAGTGGAGAAGCAAATCGTGGCCGCAAGCGTGGATGAGGTCGCAATGGCTGCCATTCGTGCCGACCCCCAGATCTTGGAGGAGCACCTTGCCATTTGCTAGCTATGATGGTTAAGCATGCTCGGTTTACCTATTGCGTGTGCTACTCCTGCCTTTCCTTCACAAATTCTAGTGAATTGTGCTATCTAATTTTACCATGCAATCGGTTGCTCTAGTGTATATGTTCTATATGTCGTGCAGTGTGGTGCTCACTTATTAACTGTTTGGTTAATTAGTTGTCGTCTTCAGTTAACTGTTTGGTTCAATTCAGCAAATGTGATGTTCAATTCTTCAGGCTGCAATTTTGTATTGTCTTCCATGTGATAAATAAATTGAATTTATCTTTACAAAATACATGAGAAACGAATACAATTGCTATATTTCCAAGTTGTCAAGCATGCTTGGTTTGGTTATACATTATGCAATGTAGTGCTCAGTTAACGATTGGTTCATTTGTGTTGTGGTGTTTAGTTAACTGTTTGGTTCAATTCTGCAATGCTATGTTCAATAGTTGTGGGTGCATTCTGTTATTGTATACCATGTGAGGAATAAATTGAATTTGGCTGTAGTAACACTACTGCAGGATGCTGCTAACGCGGCACTGCGATCAGAGACCCTTCGAGAAACTGTGTGCGATGCAATAATCACAAACGGTGGTGTATGAAAACAGTCAAAAAAGGTGAAAACGTTTGCGATGGAGGATGCATCAAACACGGTTCAGATTTTAGTTGCGTGTGTGATGAAGGGCATACGTTTCAGTTCAATTAACTTTTTGCGATGAGGAGGAACAAAAAGAAACGGGCAGCCAGATGAAGGCATGTGCAATACACAGCATACGGTTCACTCGGATGAATTGTTTGTGATTAGGCAACACAAAAGAAATGGGCAGCCAGATGAAGGTGTGTGCAATATACAGCATACGGTTCACTCGGATGAACTGTTTGTGATTAGGCAACACAAAAGAAACGGTCAGCCAGATCAAGGTGTGCGCGATATATGGCATGCGGTTCACTCGGATGAATTATTTTCGTTGACACAAGAGAACAGAAACGGTTCAACTTAACAAGACGTGCGTGTTGTGCGATGGGATTGCATGCGGTTCACTCGGCCATTGTCGTCAGTGTGTGACCTTTGTGGCAACTGTTCGCTCCACAGGCACCTCTTCATGTACCATGGCAACCGTCCACTGACTCTTCGCCTTTCCCTCTCGATTTGGAACTGCTGTCACAAGCTAGCTCTTCCTCCCTCCTCCATTTGCCTTCACCCTTCCTTCTTCCATTGTTTGATTGTCTTCTCCATGGAGGGAACAAGCCAGAAATGACCCCGTTATTCTTTCCCCGATCTGAATGATGACACGGTGGAGGAACTCATTGATCGGTGTGACATCATCACCTCGGCTAGCATGGCAGGTTCGTTCAAGACCATTATCGACTCAACTAATAACATCATTACAAGGAACCCAAGGGTTCAGGAGCGGTTTGATCTCCCCTATCTTCTTCACCGTGACCCTGCTGACTGGCGCGGGGACAAGGGAAGCCTCGCCTTGTGTAAGTTGATGCCGCTTGATAATGATACGTATGATGTTAAGATGCCATCGCTTGAGGGCAAGGCTTGGGCAGGCGCAAATGGAGATTGGGTTTTTTATATTGGGCACAACTGCGAGTGGGAACTTGTGAATGTGTACAGTCGTCACCGGGTTCCACTTCGAAAAAACTCAGATGACTGCCCAGAGGTTGAGTACACCGGTATTCTACGTGAGTTCAAATACGATCATGCTGACGGTCGTCTATAGAAGCTAGCAATTTGTCGAGTTCCTAACCGCTCTTGGGGTTATAGGAATGCTTATGTTGTCTCTATCTTCGACAAGCTTATTGTCGTCCTTCATGGTTTGACTCGATGGATATTGCTCAAAAATCAGTATCTATACATGGATGAGTATTGTGATGCAATTCAATACGAGGGTCTTGTGTTTGCTACCACCACTCGTGGCACTGTTTTTGCATGGAATCCTCATGATTTCGGTATGTTTCTCTTCCACCGTAATTATAATTGTTTCATCCACATGCATGCGGGTTAGCTAGTTTCCCTTTACTAATTAACCTTCTTGTGTTTCCAATGTCTTGTGAACATTCCACCACCTATACTTGAAAATTTTATTCACGAGCATGAGGACGAGCATGACCCATATACTCAGTGGCGCCTGGCAACTTATTCCGATGAATCACCTCTTCTTGTCTGTATACGGGGCACTGCTGATGTTACTAAGGAAGCAGGTGTTGTCTCGTATGGTCGCACTCTCCAGACCTATACCAACATCCGTTGCAGGGTATTCGGGATGGATACTAGTGTACTAGCGCCAACACCTTCTCCCTGGTTCAGTATTGAAAGTCTTGGAGGAAACACGCTCTTCCTTGGACAAAACTACCCAATGATGGTGGAAGGCGATCCAGCTGCTGTTGACACAATGTTACTACCATTTATGAGAAGCAATTGTATCTATACCTCGAACATTACTATGCTTCCCTACCGTCCCAATATGGGTATTGAAATAGGCCGCTTCAGCCTGGATGATCAGTCCTGCGTTGGTCTCGAGATTGGAAGTAGCTGGCCCTTCCTAGAGAATCACTTCTGGAGTTTCCAACACCGACGAGTGGTTGAGCTGAAGTTCATTTCATCGCTTTGTTATTTGTTGTGTGAGAAAAACTTTACTAGAATGTTTTGTTGGAAATGATCTATAATCCAACGTGTATCCTCGTTGTCGTTGTGGGTTGATGACTTGTTGTATGTAATCAATGGTACATTTGCATATGCGTCCATGAACTCACGCCTGCTAGTGGTGTCCATATGAACAGTGCTAGTGATTTTAGTTGCAAAAATTAGATAGTGCTAGTGATTTGTAGCTGCATATTTTGACAAATCGCAGTGTTACAAGGTTGACAAATGGCTATGTTACTAGATAAACAAATGTCAATCTTTCCAGTTTGAGAAATGGCAACATACCCAAAATGACAGATATGCAAATATTACCCAATTGTTTGTACATGGTTACACACGGATCATGCAAAACAACCGTTTGCATTGAAGGGGTGCAGAAATCCTCGTCGGCACATTTTCCCTTGGCTTCCTAGGGAAGTTGTCGGTTTGCATACGGGTGTTCTAACTAAAACGTTTGCGATGAGTGTTTTATATTTAAAAACCATTGACATTTTTTAAAAAGAGATCATTTGATAAGTCTGTACATTAAGAGAGAAAAACGCAAGTTCGTTCAAACCATATCTTTCATTGAGTCACACTGCGAATTTATATTCATATGATCGAGAATTAGAGATACAATATTAAACCCCAAAAAAACTATTTCCAGAGGCGGCGTGCCGCGCCATTGTTGAAGTCTTCAAGGCAGCACAAAATGTTCTTCACTTGTAAATCAAACATCATGTCATCGCGCGATCGACGGGCAGGGCGCGGGAGGACGGAAACTGGCGCCGCTGAGAGGTAGCGGTCGACAGCAGCGTCCCATGCCACTGAGGGGGGGGCACAGGCACGGGCACGGGCATGACGGATGCGGCCAAACACATAGGGACCGGCGCCGCGGAGGGTGGAGGGGCGCGCACGGGCGCGGCGGGTGCAGCCAAACTCACGGGGGCCGGCGCCACGGTGGGTGGAGGGGCGCGCACAGGCACGGGCGCTGGCGCTGGCATGTACACGAGCTCGCGTGGGTCCGCGGAGACCTCGCTGATGCCCGGGGCTTCCAGCTGTGCGATAGTGCTCGGCGACCAACCCGTCAATGCTATGGGGATGGTCGCTAGCGCGGGCGCGGAGATGGGAGCTGGGACGGGAGCGGGGGCAGCAACCACCGCGGCCAGCTCATTCTGGGCCATCTCCATGAGGCCCCATTCCTCCTTATTTTCTATCTCCTCTGGCTCGGAGTCGACTTCACCAAACTTGAAGACTAGTGGCAGATGATCATTCTGCGCCATGGCGGTGGAGGTCTGCGGGGGGGCAATGGGAGGCGAACAGTAAGGCCGCCCGTATTAAACAGCGGCTCGGGCGCCATTAATGGATAGGAAGGTGGGCAGCCATGGACGTCAAAGGGCTCGCTTCCTAGTGAGCCTGCACAACGTACAGCTTACACGCTTCCTGGTGAGCATGCGCATTGGAGGACAACTTGCACACCTCTCGGTCAGCCTGCGCATCGGACTGAGCTCGCACGCCTCCCGTTCAGTCAAGGTCAAGCAGCTGTCTGCATGCCAAGTTTCATGAATTTCAGACGAGTTTTCGGTTTACTAGAATTTAAAAACCAGGCATCTCAATGTTTTGTGGGCAATCAATGGTGCCCTGGTGTTTGAAATTCATTCCGATTTCTTGCATGGGACCTAAGCATGCAACCAAGGACACAGATTTGATTTTTCAACCAATTTATATGCACTGGAGCATGTGCATGTAGTTCAAATTTGAATTATGCACATCAATGCATTAAAAACTTAGTTAATGCATAAAAATGTCCAAAAGAACCCCAAAAAATCACAAAAATTGACACAACACTCCTGTTGTTCTATGTTGACACGAGAAAAAATTTGGAAGCAATAAGATGCATTGGATATCATTTCGTCCCCAAAGGTGGGACGTTCCCTACCGAAACCATGATGCTTGTTGTGAGAAGCTCTGGTTTGTGAGAAGCATATACCCAAACCTGCCCCAAACGAGACAAAAATTTTACCACGGCATGTTGATGCCGCCCCATGAAAGCATGCCAAGTTTCATGAATTTCACACGAGTTTTGGATTTACTAGAATTTAAAAAGGAGGCATCTCGATGTTTTGCCGGCAATCAACGGTGCCCTGGTGTTTGAAATTAATTCCCAATTCTTGCATGGGACCTAAGAATGCACCCAAGGACATGGATTTTATTTTTCAACCAATTTATATGCACTGGAGCATGTGCATGTAGTTCAAATTTGAATTATGCACATAAATGCATTGAAAACTCAGTTAATGCATAAAAATGTCCGAACGAACCCCGAAAAATCCCAAAAATTGACACAACACTCCTGTTGTTCCATGTTGACACGACAAAATTTTTGAAAGCAATAAGAGGTAATGGATATCGTTTCGTCCACAAAGGTGGGACATTCCCTACCGAAACCATCATGCTTGTTGTGAGAAGCTCTGGTTTGTGAGAAGCATATACCCGAACCTGCCCCAAATGGGACAAATTTTTAAACACACCATGTTGATGCCGCTCCATGATAGCATGCCAAGTTTCATGAATTTCAAACGATTTTTGGATTTACTAGAATTTAAAAACCAGGCATCTCAATGTTTTGTCGGCAATCAACAGCCCTGGTGTTTGAATTTCATTCCCATCTCTTGCATGGGACCTAGAAATTCACCCAAGGACAAAGACTAGATTTTTCAACAAACCTTAGTGCATTGGACCATGTGCATGTAGTTCAAATTTGAATTATGCACATAAATGCATTGAAAACTCAGTTAATGCATAAAAATGTCCAAACGAACCCCGAAAAATCCCAAAAATTGACACAACACTCCTGTTGTTCTATGTTGACACGAGAAAATTTCTGAAAGCAATAAGAGGCAATGGATATCATTTCGTCCCCAAAGGTGGGACGTTCCCTACCGAAACCACCATGCTTGTTGTGAGAAGCTCTGGTTTGTGAGAAGCATATACCCGAACCTACCCCAAATGGGACACAATTTTCACCACGGCATGTTGATGTCGCTCCATGATAGCATGCCAAGTTTCATGAATTTCATACGAGTTTTGTATTTACTAGAATTTAAAATCCAGGCATCTCAACATTTTGCCGACAATCAACAGTGCCCTGGTGTTTGAATTTCATTCCCATCTCTTGCATGGGACCTAGAAATTCACCAAAGGACACACATGTGATTTTTCAACCAACTTTGGTGCATTGGAGCATGTGCTTGTAGTTCAAATTTGAATTATGCACATAAAATGCCTAGAAAACCTAGTTAATGTATAAAAAAGGACAAACGAATCCCGAAAAATTCCAAGATTGAACACAACACTCCTGTTGTTCTATGTTGGAACTAGAAATTTTTTGAAAGAAATAAGAGGCAACGGATATCGTCCCGTCACCAAAGGTGGTACGTTCCCTATCAAAACCATCATGCTTGTTGTGAGAAGCTTATACCCGAACCTGCCCCAAATGGGACAAAATTTTCACCACGGCATGTTGATGCCGCTCCATGGTAGCATGCCAAGTTTCATGAATTTCAAACGAGTTTTGGATTTACTAGAATTTAAAAACCAGGCATCTCAATGTTTTGCCGGCAATCAACAGTGCCATGGTGTTTGAATTTCATTCCCATCTCTTGCATGGGACCTAGAAATTCACCCAAGGACACACATGTGATTTTTCAACAAACTTTGGTGCATTGGAGCATGTGCTTGTAGTTCAAATTTGCATTATGCACATAAAATGCCTAGAAAACCCAGTTAATGTATAAAAAAGGCCAAACGAACCCTGAAAAATTCATTCCCATTTCTTCCATGGGACCTAAGCATGCACTGAAGGACACAGATTTGATTTTTCAACCAATTTGTATGCACCGGAGCATGTGCATGTAGTTTAATTTTGAGTTGTGCACCTGAAATGGCTAGAAAACCAGTTTAATGTATGAAATGTCCAAACGAACCCTGAATAATTCCAATTCTTTTATGACACACATACAGTTGCATGTTCACTGCAGATAAAAGGTCTAGCAATTCAAACAACGGCCATTGCCGCTGTGACCCCATTTTGTAATTCAAATCAAGTAGATCCCACACAGTTTATTCTCACCAACCATGTGAGATGTAGTACAAAATATCTTGGAGCATCGTCGGTGTATAGTATGCCTATGGCTTACGCGGTAAGATGCATCGGCTACAGTCCACAGCCGGCGTGTCAAGCACACTAGCTCGCTCCCCCAAAACTCCCGCCTCTGCATCCCTCGCAATCTCGAAAATATCTAGCGCCTGGAAGGTTTTAATGTTTGATAGCACACGATTAGTATGTGCGGACCGTGTGCAATGTCTGTTACTCCCGCTCTGCTTCAGTCCCTTGATTCAAATTTTCAGTAGCCCTGGCATTTTACTCCCGCCTCTGCATCCCTCGCAATCTCAAAAATATCTGCTTGCCCCTGATCCAAATTTTCAGTAGCCCCGCCTTGTTACTCCTGCCTAGTAAAATTTTCAGTTGCCGCAGTATTTCCTCAAACACAACCTCCGCTCAGACAGACACACACAACCCTCAAAACCATTGGTAGGTCGCCGCCATCGCCGGCGCCTCCATCCTCAACCTATGCATGTGTGCCGGGGAGCTCAAGTAGCCAATGGCCAAAAAGAGGTTTATCGCGACCTTTTCGCCCGACGCCGGCGAGGTGGCCGCCGAGGTGTCCCCATCCTCCTCCGCGGGCCCGATCCACCGTCGCCGGTCCCCCGATCCGCCCGCCGCCACACCCCTACACCGGTTCGAGGACTTCCCCGCCCTTCGCTAGACCCGGCAGCCGACGAAGTCCTACTTTGGGGTCCGGCTGCGGCGGTGGGGGACGTGGGTCACCGAGATTACATATCGAGAGACCCACACCCGCCGGTGGCTCGGTAGCTTCCACACGCCCGGGCTCGCGGCCATGGAGTACGACTGCTGGCAGGTCCACTACCACGTTGTGGAGGCTAGGCTCAATTTCCCCTTCGGCACACGTCTGGTCCACCTCGTTCCGCCGAAGCTAGGGTGGTGAGCTCGGCTATGGCGCGGGAGGACCGCGAGGCATGGGAGCGTCTCAAGGCCGAGGCCGCCGACGAGGCCTACATGCAAGAGCTCCGCTGGTAGCACCCGGATCTCGTGGAGGCAGAGTGGACGATCTTTGCCTACGCAGAGGGCGGTGAGGTTATCGCGCTCTCCTCCGATGACAAGGTTGAAGTTGGCGAGGATGGCGACGCAGAGGGCGGCGAGGTTATCGCTCTCTCCTCTGATGACGAGGTCGAAGGCGACAATGCGGAGGGCATCAAGGTGGGCCCCGAGGACGAGGAGATCAACATCGATGAGTGGAGGAGTGCCTTCCCCAACGACCCCGACGACGGTACTGGCCCGGACCTGGCTCGCGGCACACCGTACATGACGGGGAAGGATTGGCTCGACCTCTACTTCGACTGAAAGTAGTTTAGCCTAGTTTAAATTTATGTTTTATGTTTGGTTATGCAAAACTATCTATGTTTATGTTTGAATGCATGTTACTTTCGGTTGAACCTGCTTTGAACTTGATCAAATTGCAGTTTACAACTTTAAGTTCAGGGGATCGACTAGAAAAGGCCAAAAATTGCTAGAGTATATATATATATCCACTAAGGGTTTTAGTCCTTATGACTTGTTTATTTTAGTTTATTTAAGGATCGCCTAGAGATGTCCTTATGACTTGTTTATTTCAGTTCTTCACAATGTGATGCTCTATATGTGCAACTATTTGCTATGCAGTTCAATTTCATCAATAACAGTTTCAACAATACCACTATGAATTACGATATTTGGTTGTTGTTATGGATATTGTAGTTAACATGCCTTTTTGTTTTTCAATTGTTGTTTAGCAACATGCATTGTACTAAATGACTAAATATGCAATCCCAGGCTACATAGCAACAAGGAAGAGTGTTACCTTAATGTTCTGATGACGTCTAGATATACATGTAATAAAATCTTATATAATGGGATGGATGGAGTGTTGTACTACATCATTTTCAATTGTTGTTTATCTTATAATATTAGCTTGGTGCTTTTAGGTACATATATCATTGCCAAAGATCCACACTTCAACCCTTTCTATGTATGGGGCAATGAGATATTCATGAACCAGCATCAAGTGAGGAAACTGATAAAGACAATAGTGAACTACAGGATGGTAATTAAGAACCCTGTAGCCTTCTTTTTTCTTTTGCAGTGGATCCTGAAGCAGTTTACTCAAGATTACCTCTCAAACTACATGATTGGCAGCCGGCCATCACAAGGGGTTGGACTAGAGTCTTGCATGCCTTCTGCATCCAGGAGAGCACAATAGGGCCATTCTGCTTCACCTTGTTCGGCAACTGGAATGTATGTCGCCTCTTCCTTTACCATTTGTAATAGTACAAGTATAGAACCCTGGTACATCATTCTTTATTTGGTGCTTCTGTAATTCTTAAACATATGTACATGTGAATCAAATAATGCATTGGTTGTTTGAACCTGATGGATAGGAATAAAGCTATAGCCTACTTTTAAGTTTAAATTAGGTACAATTTTCAGTAGAAGCAATTAAATTAGGGCGAAATTACGTTGTGCAGGTCATTACGGCACACACGGTTGGTAAAACACAAACGTTTGCGATATACACCATAATCCGAGACGGTTCACAGAGAGGAAACGTGTGCAAGCATGCACATAGTTGCCGTTTGCAAAGCTTGTGTGATGTCAGACAATATCACAAACGGTGCGGGAAAACTAAATGTGTGTGATTGTCTACCTATCGTACACGGTTTATGTGCCAGGCATCGTAAATCTCCGGTGCCTAGAATCTGCCTAGAAAACTGCCATGCCTGGAATCTGCCTGGTTTTAGGAAGAACCACAAAACTCCGACTGCGATGGCAATGCAAGCACAAACGAGTGGCAAGGATGAAGCGTTTGGGATATTCGAGATATCGAAAACGGTTATACAGGGACAACTGTATGCATCAAGGCTCCCTATCCCCGACGGTTTCTGGGTCGTGTGGGAAGGACCCCCCTATCGCCCACACTCACTTGGAGACGGTTCCATATGCTGTCGCGGCAAGGGGTTAAAACCCGTATATTTAGGACCGACGCGCACCAGTGTAAATACATGAGAAACAAATACAATTGCTATATTTCCAAGTTGTTAAGCATGCTTGGTTTGGTTAACTATCTGATCTTCTATTAGGAGTATGTTATATTGTGCAATGTGGTGCTCGGTTAACGTTTGGTTCATTTGTTGTGGTGTTTAGTAAACTGTTTGGTTCAATTCTGCAATGTGATGTTCAATTGTTGTGGGTGCATTCTGTTATTGTATACCAAGTGAGGAATAAATTGAATTTGGTTGTACTAAATACATGAGAAACAAATACAATTCCTATATTTCCAAGTTGTTAAGCATGCTTGGTTTGGTTAACTGTCTGATCTTCTATTAGGAGTATGTTATATTGTGCAATGTGGCGCTCAGTTAATGTTTGGCTCATTTGTTGTGGTGTTTAGTTAACTGCTTGGTTCAATTCTGCAATGTGATGTCCAATTGTCATGGGTAGAATTTTGTATTGTTGTGCATGTGAGGAATAAATCGAATTTGGTTGCACTTAATACATAAGAAACATATACAAGTGCTATATTTCCTAGTTCTTAATCATGCTTGGTTTGGATAAATGGGTTTTCCATGTGGCTTGAATTAATCTGATGAATCTGCAATGTGCTTATTTTTCATCAACATATTTTACTGATAGCATGCGACTCCTTACTTAACCTGATGACTAACTACCTTATATGTGTTGCAGGGAAACAATGGGAAGCACTGAGGTTTACAATCGAGGTTAGAATGTGCATGGTCCGTTGTCTAATAGCACATTATTGTGCAATTGCAGGAACCATTCTTATATTTAGGTTTTTAAGAATTTGGTCTTGCACAAGTAGGTCCTGCTATCAGAGGTTTTGACCCACTGTTCGACCCTTTTTGCATATGGGGAAATGAGTTATCCATGAATATCAATCAAGTCAAGAAACTCAGAACAATTGTTACGATAAACAAATTAGTGACAAAAAACAACAAGATCTTTGTCTGCACAATGAGGAAGACATCGGTTCACTACAAGATGGTACTAACTATTATACTTGCCTTTTTATTCTTTACCACATTTCTAATATAGAGAAGATATTTATGCACATCCTTGTTTTCAGGCCTTTCCAAAGCAGTTCACTGATGATTACCTCTCAAACCACCTTATGGTCAGGAGGCGAGGAAGGTTTTCATACAACATCCACAGTTCAATATTGAAGTGTTCCTGAAGAGGACGAAGGACGGACGGTCAATCATCCACAGGCACTGGCCCAAAGTTGCAAAGACCTTCAACATGAATGAAAGATCAATATTCGCCTTCCTCTTCAGCAGTTTTCCAGATGAGATGCATCTGTCTATATACCGTCTATGAAGCTAATTCCGAAAGGTTCTACATGTTGCATGTGAAACTTGGTGCTGGTGCAGTTGTGTAATGGGGTAGCTGAGTGTTGAAGCTATATCATGTTGTACTCTGATGTATTTCAATTATGAAATCCTGCTTCCTTAATATGTAAATGTAATATATTATGTGCTTAATATGAATGTCAATTAGATTAATAAATGAATTATTAATAATAGGGCAATTAGCCTGCTAATTGGATTTTGCTATTGCAAATGATTATTCAGAAAACACTGTGGGCGATGACCTCGGGCAACGCGCATAGTTTCTAGGAATAAACCGTGTTGGATCAATGAACAATCACACACGACCTTCTCTTGAAAATTGTTTGCGTTAGGCCACCTTGCGCAAACGTTTACCACATAAAAACTGCGTGTGATGAACAGCCTTTGACACACGGTTTCTTCTACGCACCGTGTGTGATGCATTCAAGAACGCAAATGATAAATTTTTTAATGTCGTATGCAATGGCAACGCTATCACAAATGATTTAACGGGGAAAATTGTGTATGATGTACCTATGAACGGAAATGTTTTCCTTGGAGCGACTGTGTGGGATGTACATACAAACGGAAACGTTTAGCGGGGACTGACTGTGTGGGATGTACTTGCGATCAGAAACAATTTTGCCAATATAATTATTATTTTTAGCTCTACTGTACGTATTACCATATTTGAGCGCTCGTCGGTCGCACATGACCTCATTTTGCCGAGCGTGTGTGCCAGGAGGGCATATCCCCGATGGTTCTAGGTCGTATGGGAAGGACCCCCCTATCACCGTCACTCACTAGGCCACGATTCCAAATGCTGTCGCAGAAAGGGGTTAAAACTGTTTGTATAGCACCGACGCATACCGGTGGTCATTACCCGAAAGGGATTGAAAACCCCTTTAATACGTGGGTTGCAAGTATTTGTTATTTGTGTGCAGGTGTCGTTCACGTAGTGTTGCGTGGTTCTCCTACTGGTTCAATAACCTTGGTCTCATCACTGAGGGAAATACCTACCGTTGTTGTGCTGCATCATCCCTTCTCTTTGGGGAAATACCGACGTAGTTCTAGCAGACATCAAAAGGAATTTCTGGCGCCGTTGCCGGGGAGACATCACCAACATCTACTAGGTTCCTAATCACAAATCTCATCTCCTTGCAATTTACATTATTCACCATTTGCCTCTCGTTTTCCTCTCCCCCACTTCACAAAAATTGTCGTTTTATCCGCCCTCTTTTTCGTTCGTTGTTGTCTTGTCAGATCTATTTTTGCATGAGTACTTGTTTGCGTAGTCATGATGCCTCAAAGAAAATATTATGATGTTCCTTACCCCAATATTTCGCTTGAAATTGAGAAAAGTACCTATGAATATATGAATACACAATTTGAGCACAATAAATATTTTACCGAAGAACTTAAGGAGCACTCCATTGTGCTAGATGCTATAACAAAACAACTTGCTGATATTAGTAGAGAAGTTTGCAATCTCCAATCTAAGTATGCTTTTGCTGAAAATTTGATAGGAAAATATCCAATGCACAAGCTACCTTAGTGAATCAAATGGCTGCTAAACCAATCTCGTTAGAAGATAAAAGTAATGAAGAACTTAAAATGATTGGTGTTTCTTCTATTGATTACTTGTTTAGTAAATTTCATATTGATGAAAAAGGGATTAGAGAAGAGTCAACTTTAGCTAGAAGGCATCCGGATAATTCAGAGGGTGAAAATATTGTTGAGAAAATTGATAAAAGTGGGTTTTAAGATGTCAAAACTTCAACTAGTGATGTGCCCACTCTTTTGGATTACAAAGACTTTAATTATGATAGTTGCTCTTTGATTGATTATATTTCTTTGTTGCAATCCATGATAAATTCACCGCATCCTTATGAACAAAATAAAGCTTTTACTAAACATATTGTTGATGCTATGATGAAAGCTTTGGAAGAAAAGTTGGACTTAGAAGTTTCAATTCCTAGAAAATTACATGATGAGTGGGAACCTACTATCAAAGTCAAGATTAAAAATTATGAGTTTTTTTGCTTTATGTGACTTGGGTGCTAGTGTTTCTACAATTCTGAAATCTTTATGTGATGTGCTTGGTCTTACCGATATTGAAGAATGTTCTTTAAATTTGCACTTGGCGGATTCTACTATTAAAAAGCCTATGGGAAGAATTAATGATGTTCTTATTCTTTCAAATAGGAATTATGTGCCCATAGATTTTATTGTTCTTGATATTGATTGCAATCCATCTTGTCCAATTATTCTTGGTAGACCGTTTTAAGTACTATTGGTTCCGTGCTTGATATGCAAGTAGGCAATATTAAATTTCAATTTCCACTAAGGAAGGGTATGGAACACTTTCCTAGAACAATAATTAGGCCACCATATGAATCAATCATGAGGGCATCCTATGGATCTAGAAACAAAGATGACAAAACTTAGATCCTTGCTTTCTGCCTAGCTAAGGGTGTAAAACGATAGCGCTCGTTGGGAGGCAACCCAATGAATAAAATTTATTTTTGTCTTTTGCTTTGTGTTCTTGAGAATTTGCACAATTATGCTGCTGTTATGATTGTGTTTTTTGTGTTTTAATTAGTATTTTTGAATAAATGCTCTCATGCTTCACTTAGATTTATTTGAGAGTTAGTACTTTTTTTAAGAAATTCTCTCTTGCTTCATTTAAATTAATTTGAGAGAAAGAGATATTATGCTCATGATCTTCACTAATCACCGGTACGCGTCGGTGCTATACAAACAGTTTTTAACGCCTTTCCACGTCGGCATTTGGAACCGTCGCCAAGTGAGTGACCCAGAAACCGTCAGGGATATGCCCTCCTGGCACACACGCTCGGCAAAATGAGGTCGTGTGCGACCGACGAGTGCTCAAATACGGAAATACGTATAGTAGAGCTAAAAAATACAATTATACAGGCAAAATTGTTTCCGGTCGCAAGTACATCCCACATAGTCAGTCCCCGCTAAACATTTCCATTCATATGTACATCTCACACATTAGCTCCAAGGAAAACGTTTCCGTTCACAGGTACATCACACACAATTTTTCCCATTAAATAGTTTGTGATAGCGTTGCCATTGCACACGATATTAATAATTTTATCGTTTGTGTTATTGAATGCATCACACACGGTGCATAGAAGAAACTGTGTGGCAAAGGTTGTCCATCACACACACTTTTTATGTGGTAAACGTTTGCGCAAGGTGGCCTAATGCAAACAGTTTTCAAGAAAAAGTTGTGTGTGAAGTGGAGATTGATCGCACACGTAGTGGATCCTAGAAACGTTTCTAATCTCCACGTATATCGTAGACGTTTCGCTTTCACAAACCGTGCGTAGTGTAATCCCTAATTAATCCCTAATTAAAAAATCACATGTTTTGAATTTGAAAGTAGGCAATCACTTATTTCATATCCAACCATGTTTATTACAAATATAGGTTCAACCACGAATCCATAATTCGATGCACAGGTACATATACTGAAGAACTACAGAAGCACCAAGTAAAGAATGATGAACCACAGTTGTACTAAAGACTGTAAATAGAGATGTGAAAGACATTCTGGTTGCTGGAGAAGGTGAAGCGGAATACCCATATTGTGCCCTCCTCCATGCGTAATGTGCGCACAACTCTAGGCCAACCCCTTGTGATGGCTGCCCGTCCATCATTCACTGTCTTCATTAGGACTTCTTAATGCTCATTGTAGTCTGGATGAAATACTTTAACCTTCATTGC
This sequence comes from Triticum urartu, assembly GCF_003073215.2. Classification (NCBI taxonomy): domain Eukaryota; kingdom Viridiplantae; phylum Streptophyta; class Magnoliopsida; order Poales; family Poaceae; genus Triticum; species Triticum urartu. The sequence continues at coordinate 347,073,194 of NC_053028.1, forward strand.
GTGTCCACCAATCATGTAATTTGCGAGGTAATCTTGAGTGAATCGCTTCGGGAACCACTGGGAACGAAAAAGATTTAGACATTGTTGTCTAACAACTCATTATGGGCAGTAAAATGAGAAGGCTGTAGAGTTTGTAGTTACCATCCTACAGTTCACTGTTGTGTTGGATAGAGCATAAACAAATAATTTGCTTTCCACCATTCGAATCTTTTTTCTAATAATCCTTATCAGTTTCCTCACTTGATGCTTGTTCATCAATATCTCATTGCCCCATACGCAAAAAGGGTCGATGCGTGGATCCTTGCCAAGGGCATATGTACCTACAAGCAACAAGTCAATATTAGAAGCTAACTAGTGTCCAGGCTTGGATCTATATGGACTACATTATGGAACGACGGGGGGAGTACAAGCCAAGGGATGAAGCTAAACTCGGCGGAAAATGGTGGCCACTCCCGTTGTTGTCCTGCATAAGTAGTGGAAAAGGCATGATAAGTACAGCAATCTTAACATCAAACAAATATAGCAAAGGTAAACAACATCATCTCCAAATGATAGCTTGAATGTGTTGGTTTCAGCATGTTGTTAAAGCAGATATAAAATGGAAGGCAATGTTACCGACAGCAGGCTTAACAGCCATCAAATATTGCAATTCAAACTGGTATTGTTGAAAATGAATAGAACGTAGGTAATGCTTAAACATCACACTGGATAAATGTGTAAAACTAAAATATAGGGCATGTGTTAACTACACCAGGAATAACTGGAACCAAATATAGCCGTTCAAACTGGTATGGATGTAGTCGAGTGGCACAGTTCCGACTTGCACATAATGAACAACATATTGTGAATGACTGAAATAAACAAGGCATAAATGACCAGTATAACAACCAAATATAGCCATTGAAAACTGGACAGAGTCTCACTGCAACCAATCTAACAAGCAAATACAGATAAACATGGCATATGCTTGAAAACTAGACAAATGCTCACTTCAACCAACCTAACAAGCAGATAAAGATATACAAGGCATCTGCTTGATAACTGGACAAATGCTAAAAAAGCAACCTAACAACCAAATATAGATAAACAAGGCATCTTCTTGATAACTGGACAAATGCTAAAAAAAGCAACCTAACAACCAAATACAGATAAACAAGGCATCTGCTTGATAACTGGACAAATGCTCACTGCAACCAAACTAAGAACCAAATACAGATAAACAAGGCATCTACTCGATAACTTGAAAAATGCTCACTCCAACCAACCTAACAACCAAATGCAGATAAACAGGGCATCTACTCACTATAAACAACCAAATATAGCCATTCGTGAAACTGAAGTGGACAATTCATACTTAAACATCACATAGACCTATTGAACAATACATTTTTGCATAACTGAAATAATTAAACACGGCACAGTTAAAGCATCGCATGGCAAATGCTACTACAACAAAGGGTACGGGTTGGCAAGCTAGAAAATGTAAGATTTGCTGATAGAATGTTACCTCACATTTTATGGACGGGATCCTTCTAGTTGGAAGAGCACAGACCCATGGCGCGCTCTCTGATGTCACAGATGGGCTGTTTCACCTTGGAAGAACCTTCGTGGGTGCCCTCCTCGTGGTCGTGGTCGATGAGATCTAACTTGGCAATTGAGGATCCCAAGCCGCCACCGTAGAACGTGTCCTTTAGAACTGACAAAATGGGCTCGATGGTGTATAAATCTCGCAAATCCTTGACCACTTGGCGGAGGAGATCAGCGGCAGGGCCGTCGAAGAGATCGACGGTGGTTGAACCAAAGGGGTTGGGGATGGACCACTTAACCTATGACATGGCCCGCGTGAAGCCGTCGGTGTGGATGAGCTTGATGTTGTAGCCAGCTTTCCTGAGATACAGTAATACGCTAGCCCGCTGACATGAAGCCTTCGGCATGGCAATGTAGTCAACGTCTTCGCCGGCTTCCGCGGCGACGTGTTGCTCCGGGGCCGACAGGTCGAGGCGAATGGCGGCCACCTCGCCAACGTCCGCCGGAGAGGCCATGATAAACCTCTTCTTGGTCGAACGCTTGTCGAGCTCCCCGGGATACGTGGTCGGGCTTAGGCTGCGACATTCTGGAGCAGGGGATGTGGATCTGGCGGGAAGGGACACTGCAGGCCTCATCTAAAAACTCATGGGGAGTGGGGCGACGGTATGGGAATCGCTGGGTAACCTAAACTTTATTATCTAAGCTAGGAGGATCGGGATGACCGGCAGGGGTTGGCATCGCCGCCGGCCGCCGCGAGCTAGGGTTCGAGGGGAGGAGGGGCGGGTGGGGACTATGGAGGGGGGGTTGGTGTTTGAGGATACATCGCGGCTATTGAAAATTTTAGTAATGGTGTGATACATCCCAATTTTCAATTTGGATGTTATTCATTATGTCATCATATGCATCCATTATTTGTGCATTTGGAATTTGTTTTAATTGGACTTTTGATCCTAGAAACCTTAAGCAAATCAAGGACTAATTCAGAGAGTTGGAGGTTTTCACAAAAATCCCATTTTTGAATTTTCAAAATTGGCAAATTGGGTCAAAGTGATTTTATTCGAAATTATTTTTCCTCTTATTTCAAATAAATAAAATAATGAGAGAAGATAATATGACTTCTTCAAAACTGATAGTAAATAATGGAAATTTAATTTTGAATAAAAATATATTTATATGATTTTTATTTGCAATTTTATTCGGTTGCATTTTATTAAATGAAGGAAAAAGATGCATTTTTTAAAATTGCATTTAGTCCAGAAAAATGTTCGTGTTGTCCCAAATATTAGGAGGGGATGGTGAAAATTGTTTCTGTAATTTTAGGAATTTTATTTTATTTTATTCGGATTTTTATTCGTGGTGCTATTTAAAAAAACAGTCTCCGCCGAAACTGGGCTGGCCCAGCTAGCGCTAGGCCACGGCCCAGCGCCCCGCCCGCGACCGACTCCGGCCAGGAGTCCAGCCGCCGCACGCCCCCGCCGCCGCTGAGTCCGGCTCGAACTCCGCGCCCCGCCGCCTTGCCCCATCCTCCAAGCCGCACCCGGGCCTTTATAAGTCGCCCCCTCTCCTCCACAAATCGCCGCCCCAGCAACCGCCGCCTCCCGCCGCTGACGCCGTCCCGCGCCGCTTGTCGCGCCGTTCGCCGCCGCTCGCCACTACCCCACCTCGCCGACCTGCCGCTCGCCGCCCCGCGTCGTCCCGCCTTGCCGGAGCCGCCACCGCCGACAACCCGCCGCCGAACCGCCCGATCCGCCCGAACCAGTATAAAACCGCCGCCCGATCTAGTTTTTTGGTTTTTCTTTTCTAAACCCGGTTTATTATTTTAGGTTAATTTATTTAGCGGACGTTCGTCCGTTAGTCTTCGGTAGTAAACGGTTTTCGTTTGTTAGATTTCTGTAGCGAACGTTCATTCGTTAGATTTTTCTTTTTCTGTTTATTTTCGGTGAGGGGCCTATTTGTAATTATTTTCTTTGCAGATTAGTCCCTGATCTTTAAACGATCACAACTTTTTGCTCGTTTATCCAAATCCAACGAAACCAACGCCAAATTATTCGTTACGATCTCCTCTGTTAAGATAATCAACTTAACCATGTTTTTGAAAGTTTAAAATTTGGTTTCAAACGGATTTGAATTTGAAATTCTTTTGATCGTAATTTGAGTTTCGTATCTCCGATTTGATTGATTCCTTTTGCAAATCAAAGCTCTTCACTTGAACTTTCTGTTTAGATCTTTTTATTTGGTTTTACCTTTGCATATTATGTTGGAGTGCTTATGTATGCTATTGTTTGTTTGTGATAGAGTATCCGGAGTGCGAAGCTTGCTACTACGAATCTCTAGGGTTTTCCGATCATCAGCAAGGAAAGTTACACTTTGGTCATATCCCTTTATTACCCAGTTTTTATGCATTAGTCTCAACCCTCAAACATTGCATGAGTAGGATAGGGAACATGTGGTTGTTGTTAAGTAGTTGATGAGGTAGGAACCTAATACCTTTTGTCACCCCGGGTATATACGTTATGCTCATAATGCTTAGCCATGCTTGTAGACGGGGATTGGTATGTGAGATTCATGAAAGTTGTGAGAGATTAAAACTAAGGGAAACTTAAGGTGGCTACTTTAATACACATCTGAGTGGATTGGTTGCAGGCACCTGGAGTAATCCAGTGTTATCCTAGGATATCCGGAGTACCCGTGTGATCATCCTATGGAATGCCACCCAGGCTCAAAGGGATCATAATATTATTCATGCTAGAAACTTCCGTGTGCAGCCACAAGCCATTATGGGCTCTAGCATAGTTGAGTGAGTTGTGTGACCTCTTTCAGTGGTAGGCTAGCAGATGTAGGGGAAAGTAGGTGGTACTGTCTACCTAGAGTAAAGAGTTAATGCTTCAGAAAGACTATGTATCGATCATCCGATCATGGATGTGGTCGAGTCTTGTGGGGAAAAGTGCGCAAACCTCTGCAGAGTGTATAAACTAATCATGGTTAGCCGTGTCCCGGGTTATGGACATCTTGAGTATCTGGTATTTGAATTATTGATTTATCTCATCACTTTACTTAATGAATTTGTTGGTTTATTAATATTTTTTGGGGAATTGAGTTGGGGGAACCTTCTCAATAATGGCATAAACTTGGTAGTAAAATAAAATATATTCCTTTTGTTGTAGGGAAAAATTAGCTTTATGAAAATATTAAACTTAGAGCCTCCACCAGCCAAATATGCATGTAGTGATAGTTATTATTGCATCATTTTCTCTATAGTGTGATCTTGCCAGCATATTCCATGTGCGGACCTACACGGCTGCAACATATCATGTTGCAGAAATTTCAGACGAAGAGTAAGGTGTGATAGGTCGTTGTCATGCACTCAGTTTTGCCGTGGAGTTGGATGGACTCATTTATCTTCGAAGCTTCCGCAGTTATTTAGATGGCCTTCAGCCATATTATTGTAATAAGTACTCTTTATGAGACACTCGATGTAATAAGTGTGTGATTGAACTCTGTTATAAATCCTCGAGTACTATGTGTGTCGGCAATACCGATCCAGGGATGACACTTATGCACAAAGACTACAGTCTATTGGGATTGGGTCGCTATATGGTGGGTGGAGATGGTGGTGGACGAGGGAGGGCGATGGTTCAAATGCCTCGGCTACTGCAATTTTACTATAATTAAGGTCGGTGCTGGAGGAGTGTGGGCGACGGTTGAAGTACGGCGGCTACTAAAATTTTGGTAAAGGAATTGATGTGGGGCGGGAGTTCCCAAGATTGCGCGCGGTCCAATAACAATAAGCGTGTCTGATAATAAGGAAAAGTGGCGCGGATCCGCCAATTTTTGCAACGCTCAAGGTGGGTAGTTTGTTTTTTATATTTCTAGCTAGCTGGTCTATCGCACACGGTTCGTCCCAATTTCCAAATAAACTTACCCGCCTTTAGCTTGCACAGGTGGTGGTTTTACAGCGCACTTGCATCACACACGGTTAAGCCAGTACCTCCACCCTTTGCTCGCGCTTGCACGGTCGTGGTGATTTCAACGCACTTGAATCGCACACGGTTGAGCCAGTACCTCCAGCTTAATTTGCTCGCACTTGCGCGGTCGTGGTGATTTCAGCGCACTTGCATCGCACACGATTGAGCCAGTACCTCCACCTTAATTTTCTCGCGCTTGCGCATGCGTGGTGATTCACATCGCACTTGTATCATGCACGGTTAAGATATTATACCCTATGTTCGTTGAGGGTCATCAGAGTCTATGCAGCAAAAAATAACGTTAGAGAGGGTCAAAAGACAGCCACACCAGCATGTGGCCCAAATATATATGCGTGAAAAGGGTGGTCTGTGATGTTAAAAATTCCAATGCACAACTTTGACCCCGCGGGCCCACGGTTGGGCGCGTCATTGAAGATCGATGAGAGGGGCCAGAAGTCAAGAACCACCTGGAAGTGGCCAAATATATGTACGAATATTGGGGATGTTTAAAACTTTAAATACACAATGCATAACTTTGGTGGCACCTGCCTCGCAAAGCCGAAAGCACCCTAACAACCACCTACCTAGGATATATATAATGACATAATGTCGTACCTAGCTAGAATGCTTGGCTCACCACCTCCCACTTCGTGTCAACAGGGCGGATGCACGTAATGATCGATACTTTGGTCATACATGCATGTCGCCATGACCTACCATAAGACGGACCAATGAATCTATCGTTTGGTCAAACGACAGTTGTTGTTGTCGATAAACCACTTGGGCCAATAGATTGAACCATCATAAAAATCACACGACAGGGACCACAAAACCAGCACCTCTTGCATGCGGCCCAAAATGATGTACGTTGGGAAGGGGTGATGTGTGTTTTCAATATATAATGATGTACAATTTAGATGTGGTGCCTACCTCTTGATACAGACAACAACCATGAAGGAAAGATAGTTAAGGACGAGATACGCAGGGTTTGATGTAGGTCAAACCCAGCAATCTGAGCATCTGGGAGGGAATCCTGACAATGCATGAGCTCGAGCTTTGGTTGACCAACATTTGATGGTGACCGGCCGTAACATGAACTAGGAGGAATCCATTCATGGCCAACACATACCCCTCATTATTGGCCAAAGGGATGATATATATACACTCGGGGAGCCCACAGATATCCGTGTCATCACAAAAAACCGCATAAGGGAGATGTGGTCAGTCAGAAGACCCCATATACATTGCATGCGGCCCAAAAATATGTATGGTTACGATGGTGTATGATGTGTTTAAATCCCAAATGCACAACTTCGATGGGCCACCAACTACATTACAAACCGAACACCGTACCCAACTCCAAGCCTGGTTCAATACGTACGATGTCAGTTTCCCAACTTCGAGGCGGTGGGGGGGGTCGTCCCGCGCATGCACTCAAACTTTATTTTGTCTAGCATGGGACACATCTATATAGTGTGCGAATAACTTGGAAAGTTTCTCGTTGGATGAAGCCAATCCGATGGTACAGAGATGGCAAATCCGAGCACTACTGGCCATTGGATATCATCTACATTCCACCAGATTCTGCCACATGTACAATCTAGAAGACTCCATGGTTGAACTTAAGCATATTGCACAAACCTCAAAACACAAGCACTTCTCCTTTTTCTCTAGAATCTTCCATATCTTAATTACCCAAACTTTTTTTTCTAAAAGAATTGTCACTTTTTGTTTTTACCTTTACAATGCACAATTCCATGAATCTTAAAATAGATTATTTTTTATAAACTAATTGATTTTGGATGAGATGAACTATAAGAATTAAACGAACATCTACATCATGCATATCTGGGAGAAGAGGCGGGAAACCGATGAGAGGAGTGGCGAGAAACGGTAGCCAGTTTTGAATGAAAACCTAGTAGAGAAGGAAGCGTGAGCTACACGACGCATGCGCATAGTGCTTACCCATGTACTGCATGTGCTTTCGAAAGGGCTCAGGGTTGCCATTCGATCTGGGAGCATCCAATGGTGCACACGTACGATCCATGGGGTTTGGGTTCTGGCTAGTCAGAACGCACGACTCAGATTGCATGCGCAGCGGAGGCAATATCATACAGAAAACCATGAGAAAAAGATGTTTTGAAGTTTCAAAAAAAATGAAAAAAATGCAGGATGTTAAGAGGATGATGTTTTATTGCCACACAAAATTTCAAGTTGAAACACATTACGAGATGTGAGCTATGAAAAGACAAAATCAGTGTTGAATAGTGCCGAATAGTAATGTCACTATTCAGGGCTGAATTTTTCTTTTTCATAGCTCACATCTCATAATTTTTTTCAACTTGAAATTTTGTGTCGCAATAAAACATCCACCTTCTTAACATCCCACATTTTTTCAGATTTTTAAGAAATTTTAAAATATGGTTTCCACGAAGTTTTCATTGAATATCGGCTTTCGTGAGTGAACTGTGTGCTATTTGAAAACATTTCGTGAGAAGAATCTCGGTTTTTAAATCCCCGTAAATCCAAAACTAAGCCGGAAATCGTGAAACCTACCATGGTGTCACTTCATGGCACTTATATGTTGAGGAATTTGTTTATCCATTGTGGCGCAATTTTTATTACAAGCCTCTTACAAATCGGAGCTTCTCTCAAAGAAGCCTCGTGGTTCCGATAGGGAAACGTGTCCCCCTTGTGGGCGAAATGTAATCACTGCCTCTTTTCACCTTGTATTTTCTTCTACGGGCAACATGGAACGACAGGATATTCGTGCTGAAATTTAAACTTATTCAGGGTTCGTTTGGCCTTATTATACACTAATTGAGTTTCCTAGGTATTTAATGTCCATAATTCAAATCTAAACTACAAATACATGCTCCAGTTCACCAAAATGGCTAGAAAAATTATACATGTGTCATTGGGTGCATGTCTAGGTCCCATGCCAGGAATGGGAACGAATTACAACCGTACCGGTGTCATGGCTCGTCCTCAAACATTTCGAATCTCGGTTTTTAAGTCCCCATAAATCCTAAACTCACCGGAAAGTCATCAAAGGTGGCATGCTGTCACGTCATGGCACATATATGTCATGGTAAAAACATTGTCCAATTTGGGCCAAGCTTTATTACAAACCTATTACAAAAACTGGAGCTTCCCTCAAAGAAGCCGCGTGGTTCCGATAGGGAAACGTGTTCCCCTTGTGGGCGAAACGTAATCACTGCTCTTTTCCCCTTGTATTTTCTTCCACGAGCAACATGAAACGACATGATATCCGTGCTGAAATTTTAAACTTATTCAGGGTCTGTTTGGTCTTTTATACACTAATTGAGTTTCCTAGGCATTTAATGTCCATAATTCAAATCTGAACTACAAATACATGCTCCAGTTCACCCAAATGGCTAGAAAATTTATAGATGTGTCCTTGGGTCACCCTGTGCGTTCGGTTTATTCGGTTTACATGGTTCGATTTATACGGTTTTTCAGTTTGTACGGTATTAATACTTCAGTAAATATGGTATGAAATTAAAATACGGTTCGGTTTCGGTATATACTAAATTATTTCGGTATGGTTTCGGTATATACCATAAAAACCAAAGTTGACGCAAATTTGGAAATGACGTAATAATAATTAGCAAATTTATGACTCAAAACACATACTATTCTACATAAATAGTATATGACTATATATATAATTATATATGCATGCATTGATTCATCTGTTGATGGTTATGGACGTGCTTAGCATTTTAAAAATAGAAAAATGACTATGTTACAAGAAAAAAATACGTGCTTAGTAGTGCATTTGACTCATGTACAAGAAAAATGACAACTTGTATGGTTGTTCATCTCAAGAAATATAAATTTATTTTTTACTTCGGTTTATTCGGTTAACCGTTTGGTTTTACGGTATATACCATAAAAACCAAGTTCAAATCGGTATGAAAAGTTCATGCCATACCGAAACCAGAAACCATAAAATTGGTTCGGTTCAGTTTATTTTCGGTATGGTTTTTCGGTTCGGTTTTTAAATGCACAGAGTGATCCTTGGGTGCATGTTTAGGTCTCATGCCAGGAATGGGAACGAATTACAACCGTACTAGTGTCCTGTCTCATCCTCAAACATTTTGAATCTTGGTTTTTAAGTCCCCATAAATCCTAAACTCACCAGAAAGTCATCAAAGGTGGCATGGTGTCACGTCATGGCACATATATGTCATGGTAAAAACATTGCCAATTTGGACCAAGATTTATTACAAACCTCTTACAAACCAGAGTCTGTCGCAAGAACCCTCGTGGTTTCGATAGGGAAACGTGTCCCCTTGTGGGTAAAACGATAATCACTCCCTCTTCTAGCCTCGCATTTTCTTCCACACGTGACACGGAACAACTGGAGGTTCGCGCTGAACTTTGAAATTATTCAGGGTTCATTTGACCTTTTTATTCATTAATTGAGTTTTCTAGGCATTTAATATCCATAATTCAAATCCGAACTACAAATACATGCTCCAGTGCACCAAAATGGCTAGAAAAAACGTACAAGTTTCCTTGGGGTGCATGTTTAGGTCCCATTGAAAGAATGGGAACAAATTCAACCCTCTCACCGTCCTGGCTTGGCCACAAACATAGCGAATCTCGGTTTTTAAATCTCTGTAAATCCAAAACTCACCAGGAAATCATGAAACTTGGCATGGTGTCACTACATGGTACATATAATTGTCCAATTTGGGTGAAGCTATATTACAAGCCTTTTACAAACTGGAGCCTATCACACCCTCATGGTTCCGGTAGGGAAACATGCCCCTCTTGTGGGTGAAACGTTAATCGCTGCCTCTTCTCGCCTTGAACTTTGTTTTCTACAGGCAACATAGAATAACAGGAGTGTCGGGCTGAAATTTGAAACTGTTCAGGGTTCATTTGGCCATTGTATATATATTACTAATTAATAAGTTTTCTATGCATTTAATGTAGTCCATAATTCAAATTTGAACACAACCTCATGCTCTAGTGAAGCAAAATGGGTGGGAAATCGTACATGTGTCATTGGGTGCATGCTTAGGTCTCGTTTAAGGAATGGGAATGAATTACAAACTTGTCGTCGTCCTGAAACATTGAGAATCTCGGTTTTTAAATCCCAGTAAATCAAAAATTCACCCAAAAAAACATGAAACTTGGCATGGTTTCATGACATGGCACATATATGTCGTGGTAAAAAAATCGTCCAGTTTGAGAAGAGGCGCACACATTAGTAGCCAACGAAGTCCTTTTTGAAACAAAAAACTGACACGTTAATATCGCAAACGGTTGTATTATATTAACCGCTTCAAAATTTAACCATACTCGGTGGCGTGCGTGCACCTGTTTGATTAGACAAACGAGCGCGAGAAGTCCGCCGTGCAGGCTCGACGGGAAGCGTGCGAGCAGTCCGCTGCGTAGGCTCGATGGGACGTGTGCATCATGTCCACCTCGTAGGCTTGACGGGACACGTGCGAGCAGCAAGGCCGCCCATGCTCATAGGGAAGCAAGCTCTTTGACCTCCATGCACTAGCCGCCACCCGCCTCGCTCACAACTTCTCCATTAATGGGTTAATTAAAGCACCTGGACGGAGGGTGTTTGCTTGTGATCCCATGGAAGCATTTTCTTTATTCATGTTTTCAACTTGTATTCCGCCCTAATTTAAATTGCCACATAGGGCAACGGATAATACGACCACAAATAAAATGGCAACGGATAATACGACAACAAATTTACAATGGCGCAGATAATAATTGTCTTACATATTCCGGATAATTTAAAATGCCACATGCGGCAAAGCCCAGAAGACACGGGGGAAAGAGAAGAAGGAAATTGCAGACAACGATCTGGGTTGCTACTGTCTCTACTCGTCGATGGATCGTCGGGTGGCGAAATCCTCCAGCTCCTTCAATTCCTCACGACTTTGCTTGAAAGCAGCCACGGATTCCTCCACCTCCCGCTCGCGCTCGATCCGGAGCTTCCTCAAGCCACACATCAGTTCCTCGATGACCACTTTCAGCGTCATCTCTGAGGCACTGCTCTGCACATGCAGCATCTTCCAGCCGGCGGCCTCCTTCTCCTTCTCGGCGACCAACTTGAGGAGCTTCGCATTGTCACCCATGAGTTGCTCGACGAGGCCGGTCGCCTTGTCAACCGAGGCATCGCTGATCTTGATCAGCTTCATCAAGCCATTGACCAACTCCTGCTGCCTAGTGACGCTAGTGAGAATGTCATTGTTACCGGCGAAGGACTTCAGGAACGCTGGCTCGTCGCGATGGCCGACGCCGCGAATGCGCTTGTGAGAGCCCTCGCGTGCCCGTGAGAGCTCATTCGAGGTCTCCGCGCGCGCCAGGACATCTCTGTTGCGGCTGTGGCTTCGCAGCGGGACCTCTCTAGTGCTTCCGCGGCCTTGGTCTTTGCTGCCTCGTTATATGTCCACCCTAAACTCCTCCTACCGGTCATGGCAGAACGACTTCACAGAAAAAACCAGTTTTGTGGGTGATGAGGAGAGGAACTATGAAGTAATTTTCGAGTGGGTAGTTTTTATAGCCCGGTGCTAAGTGTGAACACATATCAGTTTCATAGGTGTGAACAGATTTGCAATTACTTATTGCGTTGTAAACAGCAATGTGACGAGAAACAAGGTCAAAATTTATTGATGGCAGAAGGTTGACCACGTGGTTGCTCGCCGTTGAGGCGGCCGCGGCGCGCTCCGCTCTGGCGTCCCTGCGCGCTCTGCTCGCCGTTGAGGCAAAGTTACAATGGCAACGGTTAATAATTATTAATAATTGTCTTACATATTTAGGATAATTTAAAATGCCAAATGCGGCAAGGCCCAGAACACTCACGACCTACATATGCATACAATTATAATAAAATATAAGCTAAAAGGCTGAGCTGGCGGCCTTTCGACGATGGTCTTCTCGGACTCCATGATCAGCATAGCACCCTTGCGGTCGTTCACTTCGAGTGTCTCGACCCGCCTCCGCCTACGGAGCTTCTGGCATTGGGAGGCTCTTGAGGCTGCTGGGCCTCTTCCAGAAGAGCTTGACAGCGTGCAATCGCGTGCATGACAACTCCGAGGAACCGCTCCATTTCCATGTCTCTGGCTTGGTAGCAAATTCCATCGATCACCTGCATCCTCAAGATATCACGTTGGCGATGTTCTACTTCGTCGAGGATGTCAACTCCGCCAAGGATGCACTCGAGCCTAGCCACCACATCATCAGGATCGAGGTTGACACGGTCGCTGCGGGCAATGATGAAGCCACAGGCTGCCTTTGTCTTGACTGGATCGCAGAGGTCATCTACCCATTCCTTGCGGGGCATCAGGCTCTCGATGAGCACTGGTGACAGTGGTTCTTCGGGTGGGTCGTCGATCATGCCACCGAGCAGCTCTGGATCTTTTGCATGGTGGATGGCAAACTGCTCATCACACCTCCTCTGCAATATGTCGATTGTGCTCCCAAGGACTGTGACGCTGATATCACTGCCGGTGGGCCATGGTGCCTGCACTGGCCGATGAAGCTCTTGCTCCCCGACCTGCTCCGGCTTGTTCTCCTCGCCGAAGATGTAACACAGGTAGGTGTCGACATTGAAGCTTTGGTCGTTGCCTGGCATGCTTGGAATAACTAATGGTAGATGGGTGAGGACTAGATCTTTGCAGAGTGTCACGGCAGTGCGGTGCCACCTAGGTTATATGCAGCAAGCCTTTAGCTGGTGGCGGGAAACCGGTGAGGCAATAGGCGTGGATTTTACAATTCACCCATGTGGAGCACGGGAAGCATTTGCTGGAGTGCGGGAAGACTAAGTGGAGCACACACACAACCTGAATACCGTATCCGGTGCCACGTGTTATTTATCACACAAGTGTTAACATAAGGAAATGCATGTGTAACTTACTAATCATCGCATATGAGTACTCGCAGACGCATCGTGTGCGATACTCCTAGCCACCACAAGCAACTAGTTTGCATTTTTAAAAGTTTTTTGTACACACAAAATCGTACACGAACTAACTGTATTAACCGTCTATGTTGTAAATTCTCATCGCAAATAGTTCATCTGAGTCAGCTGTTTGCCACGTATCACACACATCTTGTTAAGTTGAACCATTTCTGTTGCATTCGCTAATCGAAAACAGTTCGTCCAAGTGAACCGTATGCCCTATATCACACACACCTTGATCTGGCTAACTGTTTATGTTGCACTCCCTAATAGCAAATGGTTCATCAGAGCGAATTGTATGCCGTATATCACACACACACACATTGATATGGCTGCTTGTTTCTGTTGTTCTGCCTCATCGCAAACAGTTCGAATGGGTTAACCGTGTGCCCTGCATCGCACACGCAACTAAAATCTGAACCGTGTTTGAAGCATCCTCCATCGCAAACGTTTTGCACCTTTTTGATAGGTTTTTTTACATCCCCGTTCGTGATTAATGCATCACACACAGTTTCATCAAAGGGTCTCTGATCTAGTGTTGTGTTAGCAGCATCCTGTAGTAGTGTATATTTGTTTGAGCTTATCAAAAGCAACACATGAAAATTAGTTCCAAAGTGATAGATATCCAAGAAGGATATAATAAAAACTTTCATGAAGATCATTGAAGAAAATAAACTTGATTCTTTGTAATAGTTTTGGGATATGATGATGTGATATGTGAGTCATGTTGATGAGTAATTATGCTTTAGTAAGAATATTGGTGTTAAGGTTTGTGATTCCCTCTGCAAGTACAAAAGTCAATAGTTATGCAATGAAATTACATCCTACTTGTGGTGCATTATTTGGTGTTAATTATGCTTAATGCTCTCTTATGAGATTATTCATTTCTTGGTTGGTCGCTTCTCAATCTTTTGCTAGCCTTCATTTTGCACTAAGTATGATCACTACTTGTGCATCCAAAATCCTTTAAACCAGTTTTGCCACATGAGTCCACCATACCAACCTATATGCGGTATTCTTTTGTCGTTCTAAGCAAATTTGTATGTGCCATCTCTAATTTTCAAAATAAATTTCTGTTTTGTGTGCTTGTACCGCTCATGAATCGGTAGGGGTGGCTAATATATTTCCATGCTAGATATGTTATTCTCACGATGAGTGTTTATTCACTTGTCATTGCACGAGAGTAAGGCAAAGGTATTAGGGATGCCCAGTCCGAAATGAAAAATGAATTTACTTATGTTGTCAAATAATAAATTCCTTGGAAAGTGTTGGTATGGAAGGCACCCGTGGATACGGCTAGCCATGGAAAGTGAAAGTATGGTTGAAAAATGAATAAACTTTAATTTCTGCTTGGGAACCGCCTATGGTATATCTAGCATGGAAAGTATTGGGAATTACTCGATCATTCTCATTCACAGGAAAAACATGCCTCCCAAAATGTTTTTATCTCTATCTTCTTCGCTTTGAGCTCTGGCACCTCTACAAATCCCTACTTCCCTCTGCGAAGGGCCTTTCTTTTTTACTTTATGCATTTTTTTTAATTTGAGTCTCCATCTTCTCTTATAAAGCACCAACTAGGGGGCACTATGATCGTACTTGAGAATTGGGTGTAGCTAATATGCGAGTGTGTTTCATGAATGGATCAATGATTGAGCATGATGGGCTAGGGATAACTTATTTTAGCGTTGATATGTTGAAAGACATGGTTGCTTGTTGATATGCTTGAGTATTTAAGTCTCATGTCAAAACTGGACCATTGCTTTGAACCTTATAAAAGTCCAAATGTCCATGCTATAAAGAAAAGAATATGAGATGAGCATGATAGGCAACATTCCACATCAAAATTTCTGTTTTTATCATTTACCTACTCAAGGACGAGCAGGAATTAAGCTTGGGGATGATGATATGTCTCCAACGTATCTATAATTTTTGATTGTTCCATGCTGCTATATTATCATTGTTGGATGTTTTACAATCATTTTATAGTCATTTTTTGGTACTAACCTATTGACATAGTGCGAAGTGTTAGTTGTTGTTTTTTGCATGTTTTTTACATCGTAGGAAATCAATATCAAATGGGGTCCAAACACAGCGGAACTTTTTGTGGATTTTTTTTGGACCAGAAGACATCCAGTGGGTCGGAGAAGCACCTGGGGGTGCTCCGAGGGGAGCACAACCCACCAGGGAGCGCCTGGAGGCCCAGGCGCGCCCTGGTGGGTTGTGCCCACTTCGGTTGCCTCCCGAACCGCCTCTTTACTCTATAAATACCCCAATATTCCAGAAACCCTAGGGGAGTCGACGAAAATCAATTCCAGCCGCCGCAAGTTCTAGAAACCACAAGATCCAATCTAGACACCATCACGGAGGGGTTCATCATGTCCATTGGTGCCTCTCCGATGATGTGTGAGTAGTTCTTTATAGACCTTCAGGTCCGTAGTTAGTAGCTTGATGGCTTCCTCTCTCTTGTTTGATTCTCAATACAATAGTCTCTTGGAGATCCATATGATGTAACTCTTTTTGCGCTGTGTTTCTTGGGATCCGATGAACTTTGTGTTTATGATCGGATCTATCTCTTTTTATCCATGAAAGTTATTTGAGTCTTGTTTGATCACTTATATGCATGATTGCTTATAGCCTCGTATTTCTTCTCTGATATTTGGGTTTTGTTTGGCCAACTTGATCTATTTATCTTGCAATGGGAAGAGGTGCTTTGTGATGGGTTCGATCTTACAGTGCTTGATCCTAGTGACAGAAGGGGAACCGACACATATGTATCGTTGCCATTAAGGATAACAAGATGGGGTCTATTTCTACATAAATAGATCTTGTCTACATCATGACATCGTTCTTATTGTTTTACTCTGGTTCTCCATGAACTTTATAAACTAGATGCATGCTGGACAACGGTCGATGTGTGGAGTAATAGTAGTAGATGCAGGCAGGAGTCGGTCTACTAATCTTGGACGTGATGCCTATATAATGATCATTGCCAGGATATCATCATGATTATTTGAAGTTCTATCAATTGCCCAACAGTAATTTGTTTACCCACCGTTTGCTATTTTCTGGAGAGAAGCCACTAGTGAAACCTACGGCCCCCGGGTCTCTTCTTTATTATATTTGCCTTTGCAATCTATTTTCCTTTGCTTTTATTTTCAGATCTATTAAACCAAAAATACAAAAATACCTTACTGCACTTTATTTTATTCGAGATCTATTTATCCCATCTATCATATTTTTATCATGTCCATTTGCCAATTTCTGGCGTCGTTACCCGGAAGGGATTGACAACCCCTTTAATACGTCAGGTTACGAGTATTTGTTATCTGTGTGCAGGTGCCGTTCACGTAGTGTTGCGTGGTTCTCCTATTGGTTCGATAACCTTGGTGTCATCACTGAGGGAAATACCTACCGTTGTTGTGCTGAATCATCCCTTCCTCTTTGGGGAAATACCAACATAGTTCTAGCAGACATCAAGCACCCGCGCAATGTATGAAGCTGGGCGTAGAGGTTGCTGTCACCGCCGACGAGGTCTCGCACGGGCAGCAGCGCGACCTTGACTTCGTCGCCGTCGTCGTGCCTCCCCAGCCGGAGCCGGAGGCTCACAGCTACTCTAGCAACGACTCCGACTCCGATGGAAAACCAGTTAGTCCCCCACCCCTTTTGTTGGGAACAGAAATCCTTGGTTATGTTCACCCAGTCCATGAAATAAGAGTAAGATTCGTTAGATCTGTGTAGTGTATTGATTTTTTGAATGGTATATATGGTTAGTGATTAATTGTTTGTTCTACACAAATGATTTTTTTGCTAATAATCTGAGTAGGGTTAGCGTGCGTGCTAATAATTAGTAGCCAGATCTTGAGAATTGATTTTGAATGTCCTACATATATGTTTGTGCCTTTTTTCTTCCAGATCTTGAGAATTGATTTTGAATGTTCTACATGTATGTTTCTGCCTTTTTTCCAGATTGCTACATACATAGATAAGGCTCCAGCCAGCGGCGCCGCCGGCTGTAGATCCTACACCCGGCAGCGTGGGCAGAAGCGGCCACGCCACCTGGATCTGAGGAACCCGTAGAATATCGGGCGGACCGCATCAGCGATCTCCCGGATGCCATCCTTGGGGAGATCATCTTCCTTCTCCCCACCAAGGGTGGCTGCCACACATAGGTCCTCGCATCTCAGTGGCGCACTCTATGGCGCGCCGCACCTCTTAATCTCGACTGTCGCCGGTTGTCTGTCGTTCATGATTTTGAACTCCATGGAGCCATCATCTCCTGCCACCAGGGCTCCATTCAACACCTATGCATCTCGGCATGCTGCCTGCTGCACATACCCTACATGGCGGACGCCTGGCTGACATCCCGTCAATTCGAAAAACTCCAGCATCTTGAGTTCTACCATTACTATATATGCAAATAGCTGTCCACCAAGCGTTGTAGCTGTGCCCTTACCACCAATGTCCATCTCATGGTTTTCCTCCTCGCTCCACACCGCCACCCTGGCCCGGTGTCATCTACCAGACAATCTGGTACAAATGCTTCGACTCCCACTGCTAAAAAACTCGCGCTTGTGGTGGTCGATCTATCGGAGGCCTCACTACACAACATCATCCACTCCTGCTACCTTGCCCTAGAGCGCTCGCTGCTTGTTTTTGGAAAAGAAATTCGTATCCGTTGTCTCCAAATAAAGTCACCTCACCTTGTAAGCATTGGAATTTGCTTCAAAGGAGAGGAGCTCATCATCAAAGATGCCCCTTCACTCCAAAGGCTGCTCCTTGATTATCGTTATGCTCATTCGCAAAGAATTGTGGTCTCTCCGCCTAAACTAGAGACCTTGGGTGTAATTCCCGATCCGTTTGAAGGTTACAAGATGGTGGTTGACTCCACACTTATTCAGGTATTGTATATTATCATCAACACTTTTGTAATCATAAGCTGCATTTTTCATTTATGTGCGTAAGTTTTATATCATCAACACTTTTGTAGTCATCAGTTTCATTTTTCATTTGTGCGTATAAGTTTTACATAATCTTGGAGTACGCTTTTGGTACTAATATTATGTTCTATGCTCAATGAAGAGTTTGTCCATGGGTACCCTATCAATGGTGCTGGATTCTGTCAAGACCTTACATATCAGTACGTGGTGTTTAGATCTGAACATGATTATTGGTTTGTTGTGATGCTTTCCATGTCTGGATAATTTGTATATAGAGGTGATGATATCGAGCACATTGATATACTTTACTGGAACTAACCGTTCAGTTGTACTATTTTTTTAGACATTAACTATTTTCAGTGTTCATGTCTATTTAGGCTAATGGACATGGACAAAAAGGTATAACCAACCGGTGGCATAAGAAGCACCGGGATTTTCTCAATTCCCATGAGATTCGTTTGAGGACAATAACGCTGGAAGGATATGCATCCAACCATGCAAACACTAGCTTTGTCACATTCTTCCTGTTGAATGCGAGAGTACTATTGTCCATGAGGATTAAGTTTTTTAATAAAAACTTTCTCACAGATGGACATGTTGAATAGCATAAAAAGAAGTCTCAGGTGGACAAAAGGGCTTCTGAACGTGCTCGACTTCTATTTACAACAACTTGTCTTCATGTACTGATATGTCTCCAACGTATCTATAATTTTTGATTGTTCCATGCTACTATATTATATATATTGGATGTTTTATATGCATTTATATGCTATTTTATATGATTTTTGGGACTAACTTATTAACCTAGAGCCCAGTGCCAGTTTCTGTTTTTTCCTTGTCTTTGAGTTTCATAGAAAAGGAATATTAAACGGAGTCCAAATGAGCTTAAAATTTACGATGATTTTTTATGGACCAGAAGAAGCCCTCAAAGCAAAAGAGTTGGGCCAGAAGAGCCATGAGGCCTCCACGAGGGTGGAGGATGCGCCCTCCATCCTTGTCGTCGCCTCGTGGAACCCCCTGACTTGTTCTCGACGCCAAAAATTCCTATAAATATAGGAACCCCCAGAAATAAACCTAGATCGTGAGTTCCGCCGCCGCAATCCTCTGTAGCCACCAAAAACCAATCGGGACCCTGTTCCGGCACCCTACTGGAGGGGGGAAACCATCACCGGTGGCCATCTTCATCATCCCAGTGCTCTCCATGATGAGGAGGGAGTAGTTCACCCTCGGGGTTGAGGGAATGTACCAGTAGCTATGTGTTTGATCTCTCTCTCTCTCATGTTCTTGATTTGGCACGATCTTGATGTACCACAAGGTTTGGTATTATAGTTGGATCTTATGATGTTCCTCCCCCTCTACCTTCTTGTAATGGATCGATTTTTCCCTTAGAAGTTATCTTATCGGATTGATTCTTTAAGGATTTTAGAACACTTGATGTGTGTCTTGCATGTGCTTATCTGTGGTGACAATGGGATATTCACGTGATCCACTTGATATGTTTTGGTGATCAACTTGCGGGTTCTGTGACCTTGTGAACTTATGCATAGGGGTTGGCACACGTTTTCGTCTTGACTCTTCGGTAGAAACTTTGGGGCACTCTTTGAAGTTCTTTGTGTTGGTTTGAATAGATGAATCTAAGGTTGTGTGATGCATATCGTATAATCAAACCCACGAATACTTGTGGTGACATTGGAGTATCTAGTTTACATTAGGGTTTTGGTTGATGTGTGTCTTAAGGTGTTATTTTAGTACGAACTCTAGGGTTGTTTGTGACACTTATTGGAACAGCCCAATAGATCGATGAGAAAGAATAACTTTGAGGTGGTTTCGTACCCTACAATAATCTCTTCGTCTATTCTCCGCTATTAGTGACTTTGGAGTGACTCTTTGTTGCATGTTGAGGGATTGTTATATGATCTAATTATGTTCTTATTGTTGAGAGAACTTGCACTAGTGAAAGTATGAACCCTAGGCCTTGTTTCCAAGCATTGCAATACCGTTTTCGCTCACTTTTACCACTTGCCACCTTGTTGTTTTTATATTTTCAGATTACAAAAACCTATATCTACCATCCATATTGCACTTGTATCACCATCTCTTCACTGAAATAGTGCACCTATACAATTTACCATTGTATTGGGTGTGTTGGGGACACAAGAGACTCTTAGTTATTTGGTTGCAGGGTTGTTTGAGAGAGACCATCTTCATCCTACGCCTCCCACGGATTGATGAACCTTAGGTCATCCACTTGAGGAAAATTGCCTACTGTCCTACAAAACTCTGCGCTTGGAGGCCCAACACGAGTCTACAAGAAGAAGGTTGCGTAGTAGACATCAAGCTCTTTTCTGGCGCCGTTGCCGGGGAGGCTAGGTAAGCGGCACTCACACCCCGTCAACTAAGCTCTTTTCTGGCGCCGTTGCCAGGGAGGTTAGTGCTTGAAGGTATATCTTTAGATCTTCTAATCGAATCTTTTAGTTTCTTGTTTTTCACTAGTTTAGTCTATAAAATAAAATTACAAAAAATGGAATTGAGGTTGCCTCATATGCTTCATGTTTTTAACGTCTTTCGTGAAAATGATGGTAAGGAAAATTGTGCCAAAGTGTTAGAAGAAGAATGCAATAAAATGTTTGGCACTAAATCTTTGAATGATGAGCATGATTGCAATGTTGTTAGTATGAATTCCTTGAATATCCATGATGCTAATGATATGCAAAGCCACAAGCTTGGGGATGCTATGTTTGATGAAGATGATTTTTAGTCCACCAAGTTTTGATGAGCAAATTTATTATGATGAAAGCATGCCTCCTATCTATGATGGTTATTGTGATGACATGTATGCTATAAATAATAATGATAACCATGAAACTTGTCATCTTGATTTTAATTTTCAATCCCATGATAGAAATTTTGTTGAGTTCGCTCCCACTATTATGAATGAGAAGGAATTTGCGTATGTGGAGAGTAATAAATTTTCTACACTTGTTTGAAAATAATGCTTTATGTGATAGTTATATTTTTGAATTCATTCATGATGCTACTGAAAATTATTATGAGGGAGGATTATATGCTTGTAGGAGTTGCAATAATATCAGGTTTCCTCTCTATGTGTTGAAAGTTTTGAAGTTTTGCTCGTTTTACCTTCCTATGCAAGTTGATTCTTGTTCCCATAAGTTGTTTTCTCACAAAATCCCTATGCATAGGAAGTGGGTAACACTAAAATGTGCTTGTCATATGCTTCATGATGCTCCTGTTATGTTTCAATTCTTATCTTTCATGTGAGCATCATTGAAATCATCATGCCTAGCTAAAAAGGCATTAAAGAAAAGCATTTGTTGGGAGACAACCCAACATTTTATAACTACTGTTTTTGTGTGTTTACATGATTAAGCTACTGTATTAATCATGTTTTATAGCTTTTTTCAATAAAGTGCCAAGTAAGACCTTTGGGATGGCTTATGGTGATAGTTGATTTGATCTTGCTGAGAAACATAAACTTTTGCGCTTAGGAAAACAATTCTCATTTTTAACAGAAGCGCGATAAAATACTGATTCTTTTTGAAGAATATTAATAAACAAATTTCTCAGGTTTTCCTAAGAATTTTTGGAGTTACATAAGTATTCGAGAGTTACAGATTACTACAGACTGTTCTGTTTTTGACAGATTCTGTTTTCTATGTGTTATTTGCTTATTTTGATGAATCTATGAGTAGTATCGGAGGGTATGAACCATGGAGAAGTTGGAATACAGTAGATATTACACCAATAAAAATAAAGAATGATTTCACAACAGTACCAAAAGTGGTGATTTATTTTCTTATACTAACAAAGCTTATGAGATTTTTTTGTTGAGTTTTGTGTTGTGAAGTTTTCAAGTTTTGGGTGACGTTTCGATGGACTGCGGAATAAGGAGTGGCAAGAGCCTAAGCATGGGGATGCCCAAGGCACCCCAAGGTAATATTCAAGGACAACCAAGAGCCTAAGCTTGGGGATGCCCCAGATGGCATCCCCTCTTTCGTCTTCGTTCATCGGTAACTTTACTTCAGGCTATATTTTTATTCACGACATGATATGTGTTTTGCTTGGAGCGTTATTTTATTTTATTAGGATTTGCTTGTTGTTTGAATAAAATATTAAGATCTAAAATACTTAAATGAGAGAGAGAGAGTCCTCACATAGCTAAATAATTATTTGACTACTCATTGGTCTTCACTTATATTTTTGGAGTAGTTTGTCATTTACGCACGTGCTTCACTTATATCCTATGAGTAAATGGTTGAATGAATTGAATATCATAAATATAAAATTAGAAATGCTTCATGTGCTTATCCCATGGGGAGTAATGACTTTACATATAAGAAGTAGAGGTGGTAAATTTATTGAAAGTTAGCAAACTTAGTATTGGTCACTTGAACAATTCATGAAAGAATATTGTAGGAAGAGAGATTTCACATATAAATATACTATCTTGGACATCTTCTATGATTGTGAGACCCATTAATTATTTTCAAACTTGAGAAAATTAGTTGAAGTTGGACAAGGAAGACAACATAATGAGTTATGCTTGGGTATATTTGTATAGAAGTTATATTGTTATGGATCCTCCAACATGTGGTGCTTGCTATTTAGAATCTTTTGCTAGGAAAAATCTCTGTACTAAGCGGGAATACTACTTATGCATCCAAAATCCATGAATCAATTTTCTTCCATGAGTGTCCACCATATATACCTATATGCGGTATTTACATGCCATTCCAAGTAAATTTGCATGTGCCAAACTCTAAACCTTCAAATAATAATTTGTTTTCTATGCCCGAATCGCTCATGTAGAGACTAGGGGCTGTCAGTATCTTCCATGCTAGGTGGGTTATTCTCATGATGAGTGGACTCTGCTCATCATTCATGAGAAAATGGCTGGTAACTGGGATGCCCAGTTCCACGCTCAAATCAAAATTGCAAATAAATTAAACAAAACTCCCCCAGGATTGTTGATAGTTGAACGGTACCCGTTGTTTTGGACCAGCCGTGGAATGTGATTGTTGGTGGAGGGGCAGTAAAATCTTTACCTTTCTGTTTGGGAACCGCCTATAATGTATCTAGTATGGAAGATATTGGGAACTCTTGGTTGTTATGTTGACAATGAAAGCATACCTCTCAAAGTTATTTGCATATCTGTTTTAAAAGCTTCGAGCTCTGGCACCTCTGCAAATCCCTGCTTCCCTCTGCGAAGGGCCTATCTTTTACTTTTATGCAAGAGTTAGTAGTATTCCTTCGCATTCCGTCCTACTCTTTAGTTGGCAAGCGTCATGTGATGGGGAAAGATCTAAGCATATATGGCCATTCAAATATATTTGATCATGAATTATTATTGTTGACAATTATCTATATGATAAATAAGTTGGGAGGCGAAACATTAAGCCCCTATCTTTCTCTGTGTTCAATGGATGCTATTTGTTGTAAAAATATGCTTTGAGTGGTAGCAATCATGGAAGACTATATAATAGTTGAGTATGTGGGATTTGCTAAATCAAAGCTCTTACATAGACCCTTCCTAAAAATAAGATGAATTGCAATTGTTTGATGACTGAGAACATAGTTTGTTAGTTTTCAAGAAAGTTTATGATCTATGCTTTAACATGTGAATAGCTTGCTACTTGATCGTCGGAAGCTTTATGATATGAACTACTGTTATGATATATAATGATGCTAGAAAAAGTGACTAAAATTATCATTAATCAAACTTGTGTACCTGATAGCATTCCACATCAAAAATTCTGTTTTTATCATTCACCTACTCGAGGATGAGCAGGAATTAAGCTTGGGGATGCTTGATACATCTCCAACGTATATATAATTTTTTATTGTTCCATGCTATTATATTATCTATCTTGGATGTTTATATGCATTTGTATACTATTTTATATGATTTTTGGGACTAACTTATTAACCTAGAGCCCAGTGCCAGTTTCTGGTTTTTCCTTGTTTGTCACTTTCGCAGAAAAGGAATATCAAACGGGGTCCAAATGAGCTGAAACTTTACGGTGATTTTTTATGGACCAGAAGAAGCCCCCAAAGCAAAAGAGTTGTGCCAAAAGAGCCACGACGCGTCCACAAGGGTGGAGGGTGCGCCCTACCCCCAGGGCATGCCCTCTATCCTTGTTGTAGCCTCGTGGACCCCCTGACTTGTTCTCGATGCCAAAAATTCCTATAAATATAGGAACCCCCAGAAATAAACCTATATCGGGAATTTCACCGCCGCAAGCCTCTGTAGCCACCAAAAACCAATCGGGACCCTGTTCCGGCACCCTGCCGGAGGGGGGGCCATCACCGGTGGCCATCTTCATCATCCCGGTGCTCTCCATGATGAGGAGAAAGTAGTTCACCCTCGGGGCTGAGGGTATGTACCAGTAGCTTTGTGTTTGATCTCTCTCTCGTGTTCTTGATTTGGCACGATCTTGATGTACCGCGAGCTTTGCTATTATAGTTGGATCTTATGATGTTTCTCCCCCTCTACCTGCTTGTAATGGATTGAGCTTTCCCTTCGAAGTTATCTTATCGGATTGAGTCTTTAAGGATTTGAGAACACTTGATTTATGTCTTGCATGTTCTTATCTGTGGTGACAATGGGATATTGACGTGATCCACTTGATGTATGTTTTGGTGATCAACTTGCGGGTTCTGTGACCTTGTGAACTTATGCATAGGGGTTAGCACATGTTTTCATATTGACTCTCCGGTAGAAACTTTGGGGCACTCTTTGAAGTTCTTTGTGTTGGTTTGAATAGACGAATCTAAGGTTGTGTGATGCATATCGTATAATAAAACCCACGGATACTTGTGGTGGCATTGGAGTATCTAGGTGACATTAGGGTTTTGGTTGATGTGTGTCTTAAGGTGTTATTTTAGTACGAACTCTAGGGCTGTCTGTGACACTTATAAGAATAGCCCAATAGATCGACCAGAAAGAATAACTTTGAGGTGGTTTCGTACCATACAATAATCTCTTCATTTATTCTCCACTATTAGTGACTTTGGAGTGACTCTTTGTTGCATGTTGAGGGATTGTTATATGATCTAATTATGTTATCATTGTTGAGAGAACTTGCACTAGTGAAAGTATGAACCCTAGTCCTTGTTTCCAAGCATTGCAATACCGTTTTCGCTCACTTTTACCACTTGCTACCTTTCTGTTTTTATATTTTCAGATTACAAAAACCTATATCTACCATCCATATTGCACTTGTATCACCATGTCTTCGCGGAACTGGTGCACCTATACAATTTACCATTGTATTGGGTGTGTTGGGGACACAGGAGACTCTTTGTTATTTGGTTGCAGGGTTGTTTGAGAGATACCATCTTCATCCTACATCTTCCACGGATTGATAAACCTTAGTTCATCCACTTGAGGGAAATTCGCTACTGTCCTACAAGACTCTGCACTTGGAGGCCCAACACGAGTCTACAAGAAGAAGGTTGCGGAGTAGACATCATGTACTAGTAGATTTTTTTGGTCCATGATCTTGATTTTATGGATCAGACGATCCATTTGATTGTGACTGCTGAAAACTTTGGTTGAGTTAGTTGTTATTGTCCTGTTCAATCTGGATTTTGTGTAAACCCGATGAATAATTAATCATCATGCTTTTTTACCTTCTAAAAGCTAGGGTTAGATATTGCTGCCCTTTTCAACTCGTCTTTGACCCATATTTTCTTTTATACAAACCATAGCTTCTATCAAGAAGCATCATGATTCCAAGAGGGAACTTGGTCACATGATCTATGTGTGAAATGACATACGCTGTATCTTCCCGTCTTGATTTATTTTATAGAGGCAACATGCAACTGTGCTAAACAAATGAAATTATTCAGGGTTCATTTCGCCTTTTTATACATTGAATTTCCTAGGAATTTTTAACAAATAGCCACCACATTATTATGGCAAACGGTTGTATTAGTCCAACCGTGGGCATTCAACTAACCATTTACTACCACGGGCAGCTGTTTGATTAGATGGGACGACTGTGAGTAGTCCGCCGCGCACGCCGCGAGCGCTGCAATTTATTGCTAGTTTTGGACTTTTGTTTTGGCTGCCTCGGGAAGGTACGTAGAACAATCATCCATTCTCATCTACAAGCACCGCCGCCGAGGATCACCACCTGCTGCGAGATGGAGGACGAGCCGACCAACAAGCGGGGGCGGGTTGAGCCAGAACCGCAAGAGCTTCCGGCGAACGTGGACTTCATCAGTAGCCTCCCCGACGAGATGTTGGTAACCATCATATCCCACCTCCCCATCAAATGTGGCGTGCGAACCACTGTCCTCTCACGGCGGTGGCGCCCCCTCTGGCACTCCACCCCCTGTACCTCATCGTCAACCATGAGTTCTGTAGCGGGGAGCAGCAATGCCTGGACGCATTGTCCCATGTCCTCGCCACGCACCATGGGTCGGTCAGACGCCTTGCTATCGGCAGGCTCAGTCCCCACAATAATACTGAACCCAGGTTGCACTACTGGTTCCTATCCCTAGCCTTGGATCGGCCCGAGGAGCTCAACTTTCATGCTGGACGTCCTTGCTCGCTGCCACCGTCCGTGCTCCGCCTTGCGCCCATGCTGCGCCACCCTACATTCAGGCGGTGCATTTTCCCCCGGATCGATGTCGCGCGTGCTCTTCATCTCCCTAAACTTAAGCACCTTGAGCGCATTGCCGTCCGCATCTCGAAGGAGGATTTGGAGCGCATGCTCGTCGGTTATACAACGCTCGAGTACCTTCATATTCATGTGATGGATGGGTTCAGTAGCCTCCACATCACCTCAACGAATGTCCGTGCGATTTATGTGCATTACAGGCGCCACCCAAGGCTGTCAGTTGAGGTGTTTCACAATATTGTCATTGAGAATGCGCCTTTCCTCGAGAGATTGTATGTACTTGATAAATTAGGTCCAGCAAGAATCAGGGTCACTCACGCACCGAAATTGACAGTGTTGGGCTATTCATGTGCTGAATTCAACGAACTTGTTACTGGATCATTATCCATTCAGGTACAATAGTCTTCTTCTTCTCCTTATATATTATTGGACAACACATTTTATCTAATTGTTGTTGATCTATATGTTCGCCTGTCATCCAGAAAATGATTCCCATAAGCTTGACCTGGCCTCTACACACAGTGATGGTCTTGGCACTACAATCAGTCGGCCCTATCTGGATGAAGTTGTTAGATTCCTTAGATGCTTTCCTTGCATGGAGAAGCTATACATCGAGGTGATGCTCCTTTCTATTAATTGTTAACCACAATGGAGCTCATTTTTTTGTTACTTTTACCCATGATTACAATGACAAATGTAGAATGATTTCTAAAGGAAATATGAAGGATTTCAATACATATATTTTTGAGATGCTAGTGTTGTACGCGTTTTATTCCTTTGCCCGACATGCTTTTGTGATAAAAGTTTGTCATGAAAGATTGAAGATGGCATTTCACCCTTTTCATGTATCTTAGAAATCCTATAAATCAAAGAGGCCCGAAGTGTTCAAATCTACAACTAGGCAGTAATATGTTGTCTTCGTTTGCAGATACTAGGAGGCCCGAAAGTAGAAAATGTTGGGGAATATAACAATACCATTGAATGCCTTGATCTTCATCTCAAAGAAATTACTTTTAACGAGTACCGAGGCACCACACTAGAAATTAAATTCGCCAGTTTCTTTGTTGAGAAAGCAAGGTTGCTCAAAGTAATGAGGTTTGCCCTATATTTACTACGCAAAAGTGAATGGATTGCTAAAGGGCGCATGTGTCTACAGCTGAATGGAAAAGGCTCTGCACAAGCTGAATTTCAGTTTGTAACTTCATATGACAGATTATTCGGAAGTCACTGTATCGAGCCGCTATATGAATTCTCGGTGGCTGATCCTTTCGTAGAAATAATGCATGAAAAAGATTATGAAGAAGATGAATTTTATGTGTCTGAATAGTTTGAACCTTGTAATCTTTGAATTTGGGTCTTGTAATGCTGGAATTTGAACATTGCAATATTTATAGTATTTGTTATATAACGTAACTGGATGTTTAATTTAGTTTTGCAATCATGTCCTATTATAAGTATATATATGATGTTCTTCTATACACAGAGCATAGATGTTGTGCAGACAGAGCATATCACATCGCACACGGACCACACTAGGTAACCCGTCGGTGATGAATTCATCAGTCGCAAATAGTTATATACCAGCAAGCGTTTGCCCACAACACACGGCTTATTCCATCACAAACAGCTCGGATGGATCAACTGTATGCCAAGTATCGCACACACAACTCTAATCTGATTCGTGCTTGATGTCTCAGCCATCGCTCGCACAATTTATCTTATTTGCCACGTATCACTATGCCTGGCCTCTGCTAGCGTCCCTCTGCGTGCCCTGCTCGCCATTAGGTGTCATAGCGCGATGTGCTCACAGTTAGGCACCATGGCGCGCTCTGCTCGCGTCCGTCGGCGTGCTCTGCTCGCATACCTCCACGCGCTCAGCTTGTGGACAACTTTTCCTTGCGTGTTCAACTGCTATATGCATAATTGCATATATATATATATGGTTGCTCACCATTGAGGCGCCGCGGAGCGCTCTGCTCACGTCCTTGCACGCGCGCTCTGCCAGTAGTTGGGGCCTGCGCACGATTATATTGGGGCCCCCATATGCATGAGGTTGCGCCGCGCGCGTGCCCACGATGTAGTTACGTGCAACATGATGGAATTACACACTGCAAATTAGAACTGCCATCCAGGCATGTGGATATTCCAGGCCGTCAGGCTTCCCCATTAATTCCCGCGGCCATTATAACCTTAGTCTCTTCAACCTTTCGATATTGCCCCACAACACAACAAGCACACCCACAACGAGACATATAGAGAGAATATCTAGCAGTGCTCCAATGGAGTTCGGCAAGCATAAATTGGAGACCCACGCAAGGGAGATGGAGCTCTTGGTGGTGTACACCATCGACTTGGCCGTGGTGGAGGACTACATCAACACCGTGGAGTAGTTGCTTGCTCGAGACAAGTACATGGTGGTCGGCATCGACCTCCAGTACACTGGCGGTCGTCCCGACAAAGATCATAAGGTTTCCATCGCCTAGTTGTGCGTGCGCCATCATGTCCTCATCTACCACTACTGCATGGCCACAAAGCCTTGCGACCGTTTTGCCAGGTTTGTCAACAGCACCAACTACAAGTTCGCTATGGTGGAAACCTCCGACGATGTAAAAGCGCTCATGGTTATGGGCTTGGCCTACAAGAACCTTGTCGAAATCTGTGACCACTACAGGGTCTGGGGCAGCATGAAGAAGGACTCCCTGGTTGAACTCGCCTCGGCCATCATTGACCCCTACTACGAAAAGATGAAGTAGGATGCCAACAGAACAAGTCCCGTATCCTGGCACGGTGCCTAAATGCGGCAACTAGATGAACCTCACCTCAGGGGCGCGACCAAGAGCGTGTACGCATGCTACAAAATGCACAGGCGGATCGTTGACATGAGGAAGTACCTCGTTCCCAAAATCGACGCAGCCGGATCGAGCCACAAGCAGAGAGTAGCGACAAGCGTCACAAGGAGTAGATGATGATTAGATGATCGTTTATCCTAGTTAATTATGCATGTAATATACAGTTTACTTTGGTGTGTGAAAATGCCATGTGTGTAGTAGCCACCTATGTAATTATGCATGTAATAGTTTACTTTGGTGTGTGCAAATGTCATATGTTTAGTAGTAGCCACCTATGTAATTTGATATTTAATTTGGTTATGCAACCATGTTCTTATAAGTGTGTATATATGTGTTGTTGTTCTGTATGCAATCCCATCATACAACACACACATCTTATTAGCAGCAATCATTTGTGTTATTATCAGTCTTCGCACACATTTCTGATTACAGACCTGCTTGCCACCTATCACACACATCTTGTTAAATTGAACCGTTTATGTCCTCTTCGCTCAACGCAAGCAGTTCATCCAAGTGGACTGTTTGCCCTCTATCGCACACACCTTGGTCTGGCTGACCGTTTCTTTTGCTCTGCCTAATCACAAACAGTTCATCCGAGTGAACTATATGCCGTCAATCGCACACACCTTGAACTGGCTGACCATTTCTATTCTGTTGCGTAATCACAAACAGTTAATCTGAGTGAACTGTATGACGTACATCGCACACGCTGTCATCTGGCTACGCATTTCCGTTGTTCTGCCTCATCGCAAACATTTCATTAAAGTGAACCGTATGCCCCTCATCGCACACGTAAGTAAAATCTGAACCATCTTTGATGTATCCTCAATCGCAAATGTTTTGCATCTTTTTTAACGGTTTTTTACATCACCATTTGCGATTAATGCATCGCACACAATTTCGTCGAAGTGTCTCTGATTATAGTGTCGCGTTAGCAGCATCCTGTAGTAGTGACTCCTGTGCTAGATCACGCAATTCACAAACTGTCATGGGATTGCCAAGACCATGACATTTCCAACATAATGCATTCATTGCTCCCAGTGGTCCTCGAGGAAGGCCGCCATAGATATCGATCTGTTAGATATGGTGTCCACCCTTGTCTATAACCTGCCATGAGACTCCAAGGCCGGGAAGGCAGGCCAACCGCCCCCCGGATCAGCCTGAGAGTTTGCGCAAACATCAAGAACGAGGACATGCCATGTCCGCCGGTAGGAAAAGACACATCGCTGGTGGAATCCCAATCAAGTAGGTAAACCCTATATCGCATGGGGTAGGTGTATCATATGTTCCTAACACCGTCGTATCCTTGCGCGCAAGCCAGCAGGCCGCGACCCAATCTTGCTCACTTCGCTCACTAGTTTTTTATCGATTTTTTTCTGCTATTGGTCTGGTAGGAAAATCTGAAGGAAATATGCCCTAGAGGCAATAATAAAGTTATTATTTATTTCCTTATATCATGATAAATGTTTATTATTCATGCTAGAATTGTATTAACCGGAAACATGATACATGTGTGAATACATAGACAAACAGAGTGTCACTAGTATGCCTCTACTTGACTAGCTCGTTGATCAAAGATGGTTATGTTTCCTAGCCATAGACAAAGAGTTATCATTTGATTAACGGGATCACATCATTAGGAGAATGATGTGATTGACTTGACCCATTCCGTTAGCTTAGCACTTGATCGTTTAGTTTGTTGCTATTGCTTTCTTCATGACTTATACATGTTCCTATGACTATGAGATTATGCAACTCCCGTTTACCGAAGGAACACTTTGTGTGCTACCAAATGTCACAACGTGACTGGGTGATTATAAAGGTGCTCTACAGGTGTCTCCGAAGGTACTTGTTGGGTTGGCGTATTTCGAGATTAGGATTTGTCACTCCGATTGTCGGAGAGGTATCTCTGGGCCTACTCGGTAATACACATCACTTAAGCCTTGCAAGCATTGCAACTAATGAGTTAGTTGCAGGATGATGTGTTACGGAACGAGTAAAGAGACATGCCGGTAATGAGATTGAACTAGGTATTGAGATACCGACGATCGAATCTCGGGCAAGTAACATACCGATGACAAAAGGAACAACGTATGTTATTATGCGGTTTGACCGATAAAGATCTTCGTAGAATATGTAGGAGCCAATATGAGCATCCAGGTTCCACTATTGGTTATTGACCGGAGACGTGCCTCGGTCATGTCGAGATAGTTCTCGAACCCGTAGGGTCCGCACGCTTAAAGTTTGATGACGGTTATATTATGAGTTTATGAGTTTTGATGTACCGAAGGTAGTTCGGAGTCCCGGATGAGATCGGGGACATGACGAGGAGTCTCGAAATGGTCGGGACGTAAAGATCGCTATATTGGACAACTATATTCGGACATCGGAAAGGTTCCGAGTGATTCGGGTATTTTTCGGAGTACCAGGGAGCTACGGGAATACGGGGAAGAAGTATATGGGCCTTATTGGGCTTTAGGGGAGAGAGAGAGAGGCAGGCTGCACCCCCCCCCCCCAATGACTAGTCCGAATTGGACTAGGGGGGGGGGCGGCGCCCCCCCCTTCCTTCTCTTCCCTCTTCCCCTTCCTTGTCCCCTACTCCTACTACTTGGAAAGGGGAGGAATCCTACTCCCAGTGGGAGTAGGACTCCTCCAGGGCGCGCCATAGGGGCCGGCCCTCTCCTCCTCCTCCTCCACTCCTTTATATACGGGGAGGGAGGCACCCCTTGGAGACACAACAATTGATCCCTTGGATCTCTTAGCCGTGTGCGGTGCCCCCCTCCACCATAATCCACCTCGGTCATATCGTAGCGGTGCTTAGGCGAAGCCCTACGTCGGTAGAACATCATCATCATCACCACGCCGTCGTGTTGATGGAACTCTCCATCAAAACTCGGCTGGATCAGAGTTCGAGGGACGTCATCGAGTTGAACATGTGCAGAACTCGGAGGTGCCCTTCGTTCGGTGCTTGATCGGTCCGATCGTGAAGACGTACGACTACATAAACTGCGTTGTGCTAACGCTTCCGCTTTTGGTCTACGAGGGTACGTGGACACACTCTCCCCTCTCGTTGCTATGCATCACCATGATCTTGCGTGTGCGTAGGAATTTTTTTAAAATTACTACGTTCCCCAACAGTTGTATCAGAGCCTGGTTTTATGCGTAGATGTCATATGCACGAGTAGAACACAAGTGAGTTGCGGGCGATACAAGCCATACTGCTTACCAGCATGTTATACTTTGGTTTGGCGGTATTGTTGGATGAAGCGGCCCGGACCGACATTACGCGTACGCTTACGCGAGACTGGTTCTACCGACATGCTTTGCACATAGGTGGCTGGCGGGTGTCAGTTTCTCCAACTTTAGTTGAACCAAGCGTGGCTACGCCCGGTCCTTGAGAAGGTTAAAACAACACTAACTTGACGAACTATCGTTGTGGTTTTGATGTGTAGGTAAGAACGGTTCTTTCTCAGCCCGTAGTAGCCACGTAAAACTTGCAACAACAAAGTAGAGGACGTCTAACTTGTTTTTGTGGGGCATGTTGTGATGTGATATGGTCAAGACTTGATGAGATGTAAGTTGTTGTATGAGATGATCATGTTTTGTTGAAGTTATCAGCAATTGGCAGAAGCCTTATGGTTGTCTCTTTATTGCATAAGATGCAAGTGCCAAATAATTGCTTTACTTTACCGCTATCCGATAGCAATAGTTGCAAGAGCAATAGTTGGTGAGACGAGCATGTGACGACACATTGATATAGATCAAGATGATGGAGATCATGGTGTCATGCAGGTAACGATGGAGATCATGACGATGCTTTGCAGATAAAGATCAAAGACACAAGATGACGATGGCCATATCATGTCACATATTTTGATTGCATGTGATGTTTATCTTTTATACATCTTACTTTGCTTAGTTATGACAGTAGCATTATAAGATGATCTATCACTGAATTTCAAGATAAAAGTGTTCTCCCTGAGTATGCACCATTGCCAAAGTTCATCGTGCCCAGACACCACATGATGATCGGGTGTGATAAGCTCTACGTCCATCTACAACGGGTGCAAGATAGTTTTGCACACGCAGAAATACTCGGGTTAAACTTGATGAGCCTAGCATATGCAGATATGGCATCGGAACACTAGAGACCGAAAGGTCGAGCGTGAATCATATAGTAGATATGATCAACATAATGATGTTCACCATTGAAAACTACTCCATTTCACGTGATGATCGGTTATGGTTTAGTTGATATGGATCACGTGATCACTTAGATGATTAGAGGGATGTCTATCTAAGTGGGAGTTCTTAAGTAATATGATTAATTGGACTCTAATTTATCATGAACTTAGTACTGATAGTATTTGCATATCTATGTTGTAGATCAATAGCTCGCGTTATTGCTTCCCTATGTTTTATATGTGTTCCTAGAGAAAACTAAGTTGAAAGATGATAGTAGCAATGATGCGGACTGGGTCTGTGATCTGAGGTTTATCATCATTGCTGCACAGAAGAATTATGTCCTTGATGCACCGCTAGGTGACTAACCTATTGCAGGAGCAGATGCGGACGTTATGAACGTTTGGCTAGCTCAATATGATGACTACTTGATAGTTTAGTGCACCATGCTTAACAGCTTAGAATCGGGATTTCAAAGACGTTTTGAACGTCATGGACCATATGAGATGTTCCAGGAGTTGAAATTAATATTGCAAGCAAATACCCGATTTGAGAGATATGAAGTCTCCAACAAGTTCTATAGCTAAAAGATGGAGGAGAATAGCTCAAGCAGTGAGCATGTGCTCAGATTGTCTGGGTACTACAATCGCTTGAATCAAGTGGGAGTTAATCTTCCAGATAAAATAGTGATTGACATAATTCTCTAGTCGCCATCACCAAGTTAGTAGAACTTCGTGATGAACTATAGTATGCAAGGGATGACGTAAATGATTCCCGAGCTTTTCATGATGATGAAATCGATGAAGGTAGAAATCAAGAAAGAGCATCAAGTGTTGATGATTAACAAGACCACTAGTTTCAAGAAAAGGGCAAAGGGGAAGAAAGGGAACTTCAAGAAGAATGGAAAGCAAGTTGCTGCTCAAGTGAAGAAGCCCAATTCTAGACCTAAGCCTGAGACTAAGTGCTTCTACTGCAAAGGGGCTGGTCATTGGAAGCGGAAATGCTCTGAATATTTAGTGGATAAGAAGGATGGCAAAGTGGACAAGGGTATATTTGATATACAGGTTATTGATGTGTACCTTACTAGTATTTATAGTAGCCCCTGGGTATTTGATACTTGTTCGGTTGCTAAAAATTAGTAACTGGAAACAGGAGTTACAGAATAAATAGAGACTAGTTAAGGGTGAAGTAACGATGTGTGTTGGAAGTGGTTCCAAGATTGATATGATCATCATCGTACACTCCCTATACTTTCGGGATTAGTGTTAAACCTAAATAAATGTTATTTGGCGTTTGTGTTGAGCATGAATATGATTTGATCATGTTTATTGCAATACGGTTATTCATTTAAAATCAGAGAATAATTGTTGTTTTGTTTACATGAATAAAACCTTCTTTGGTTATACACCCAATGAAATTGGTTTGTTGGATCTCGATCGTAGTGATACACATATTCATAATATTGAAGCCAAAAGGATAGTCCAACTTATATGTGGCACTGCCGTTTGGGTCATATTGGTATAAAGTGCATGAAAAAACTCCATGTTGATGGGCTTTTGGAATCACTTGATTATGAATCAGTTGATGCTTGCGAACCATGCCTCATGGGCAAGATGACTAAAACTCCGTTCTCCGGAACAATGGAGTGAGCAACAGATTTGTTGGAAATCATACATACTGATGTATATGGTCCGATGAATATTGAGGCTCGCGGCGGGTATCATTATTTTCTGACCTTCACAGATGATTGAGCAGATATGCGTATATCTACTTGATGAAACATAAGTCTGAAACATTTGAAAAGTTCAAAGAATTTCAGAGTGAAGTGGAAAATCATCGTGACAAGAAAGTGAAGTTTCTACGATTTGATCGTGGAGACGAATATTTGAGTTACGAGTTTGGCCTTCGGTTAAAACAATGTGAAACAGTTTCACTACTCATGCCACATGGAACACCACAGTGTAATGGTGTGTCCGAACGTCATAACCGTACTTTATTGGATATAGTGCAATCTATGATGTTTCTTACCGATTTACCACTATAGTTTTGGGGTTATGCATTAGAGACAGCTACATTCACGTTAAATAGGGCACCATCTGAATCCGTGGAGATGACACCGTATAAACTATGGTTTGGCGAGAAACCTAAAGTTGTCGTTTCTTAAAAGTTTGGAGCGACAATGCTTATGTGAAAAAGTTTCAACCTGATAAGCTTGAACCCAAATTGGAGAAGTGCTTCTTCATAGGATACCCAAAATGTTGGGTACACCTTCTATCACAGATCTGAAGGCAAGATCTTTGTTGCTGAGAATGGATCCTTTCTGGAGAAGGAGTTTCTCTCGAAAGAAGTGAGTGGGAGGAAAGTAGAACTTGATGAGGTAATTTTACCTGCTCCCTTAATGGAAAGTAGTTCATCACAGAAATCTGTTCCTGTGACTCCTACACCAACTAGTGAGGAAGCTAATGATGATGACCATGTAACTTCAGATCAAGTTACTACCGAACCTCGTAGGTAAACCAGAGTGAGATCCGCACCAGAGTGGTATGGTAATCCTGTTCTGGAGGTCATGTTACTTGACCATGACGAACCTACGAACTATGAGGAAGCGATGATGAGCCCAGATTCCGTGAAATGGCTTGAGGCCATGAAATCTGAGATGAGATCCATGTATGAGAACAAAGTATGGACTTTGATTGACTTGCCCAATGATCGGCGAGCCATTGAGATTAAATGGATCTTCAAGAGGAAGACGGACGCTGATAGTAGTGTTACTATCTACAAAGCTAGAATTGTCGCAAAAGGTTTTCGACAAGTTCAAGGTGTTGACTACGATGAGAGTTTCTCACTCGTATCTATGCTTAAGTCTGTCCGAATCATATTAGCAATTGTCGCATTTTATGAAATCTGGCAAATGGATAAACAAAACTGCATTCCTTACTGGATTTACTAAAGAAGAGTTGTATATGATGCGACCAGAAGGTTTTATTAATCCTAAAGGTGCTAACAAAATATGCAAGCTCCAGCGATCCATCTATGGACTGGTGCAAGCATCTCTGAGTTGGAATATACGCTTTGATAAGTTGATCAAAGCATATAGTTTTATACAGACTTGTGGTGAAGCCTATATTTACAAGAAAGTGAGTGGGAGCACTACAGCATTTCTGATAAGTATATGTAAATGACATATTGTTGATTGAAAATAATGTAGAATTATTCTGCAAAGCATAAAGGAGTGTTTGAAAGGAGTTTTTCAAAGAAAGACCTCGGTGAAGCTGCTTACATATTGTGCATCAAGATCTATAGAGATAGATCAAGACGCTTGATAAGTTTTTTCAATGAGTACATACCTTGACAAAATTTTGAAGTAGTTCAAAATGGAATAGTCAAAGAAAGAGTTCTTGCCTGTGTTACAAGGTGTGAAATTGAGTAAGACTCAAAGCCCGACCACGACAGAAGATAGAAAGAGAATGAAAGTCATTCCCTATGCCTTAGCCATAGGTTCTATAAAGTATGCCATGTTGTGTACCAGATCTATTGTATACCCTACACTGTTTTTTTGGCAAGGGAGTACAATAGTGATCTAGGAGTAGATCACTGGACAACGGTCAAAATTATCCTTAGTGGAATAAGGATATGTTTCTCGATTATGGAGGTGACAAAAGGTTCAACGTAAAGGGTTACGTCGATGCAAATTTTGACACTGGTCCAGATGACTCTAAGTCTCAATCTGGATACATTTTGAAAGTGGGAACAATTAGCTAGAGTAGCTCCGTGCAGAGCATTGTTCACATGGAAATTTGTAAAATACATACGGATCTGAATGTGGCAGACTCGTAGACTAAACTTCTCTCACAAGCAAAACATGATCACACCTTAGTACTCTTTGGGTGTTAATCACATAGCGATGTGAACTAGATTGTTGACTCTAGTAAACCCTTTGGGTGTTGGTCACATGACGATGTGAACTATGGGTGCTAATCGCATGGTGATGTGAACTATTGGTGTTAAATCACATGGCGATGTGAACTAGATTATTGACTCTAGTACAAGTGGGAGACTAAAGGAAATATGCCCTAGAGGCAATAATAAAGTTATTATTTATTTCCTTATATCATGATAAATGTTTATTATTCATGCTAGAATTGTATTAACCGAAAACATGATACATGTGTGAATACATAGACAAACAGAGTGTCACTAGTATGCCTCTACTTGACTAGCTCGTTGATCAAAGATGGTTATGTTTCCTAGCCATAGACAAAGAGTTGTCATTTGATTAACGGGATCACATCATTAGGAGAATGATGTGATTGACTTGACCCATTCTATTAGCTTAGCACTTGATCATTTAGTTTGTTGCTATTGCTTTCTTCATGACTTATACATGTTCCTATGACTATGAGATTATGCAACTCCCATTTACCGGAGGAACACTTTGTGTGCTACCAAATGTCACAACGTAACTGGGTGATTATAAAGGTGCTCTACATGTGTCTCCGAACGTACTTGTTGGGTTGGCGTATTTCGAGATTAGGATTTGTCACTCCGATTGTCGGAGAGGTATCTCTGGGTCCACTCGGTAATACACATCACTTAAGCCTTGCAAGTATTGCAACTAATGAGTTAGTTGCGGGATGATGTGTCACGGAATGAGTAAAGAGACTTGCCGATAACGAGATTGAACTAGGTATTGAGATACCTGTTGGGAAACATAGTAATTTCAAAAAAAAATCCTACGCACACGCAAGATCATGGTGATGCATAGCAATGAGAGGGGAGAGTGTTGTCCACGTACCCTCGTAGACCGAAAGCGGAAGCGTTAGCACAATGCGGTTGATGTAGTCGTACGTCTTCATGATCCGACCGATCAAGTACCGAATGTACGGCACCTCCGAGTTCAGCACACGTTCAGCCCGATGACGTCCCTCGAACTCCGATCTAGCCGAGTGTTGAGGGAGAGTTTTGTCAGCACGACGGCGTGGTGACAATGTTGATGTTCTACCAACGCAGGGCTTCGCCTAAGCACCGCTACAGTATTATCGAGGTGGACTATGGTGGAGAGGGGCAGCGCACACGGCTAAGAGATCAATGATCAATTGTTGTGTCTCTGGGGTGCCCCCCTGCCCCCGTATATAAAGGAGCAAGGGGGGTGACCGGCCAAGGAGGAGGCGCCCGTCGGAAGGAGTCCTACTCCCACCGAGAGAAGGACTCCCCTCCTTTTTCCTAAGTGGATTAGGACTTGGGGGAAGGAGGAGAGAGGGGAAAGGAAAAGGGGGCGCCCCCCTCCTTGTCCAATTCGGACTGGGGAGGGGCGCGCGTCCCCCTGGCCGCCTCCTCCTCTTCTCCACCTGGGGCCCATAAGGCCCATAACCTCCGGGGGGTTCCGTAACCCCCCGTACTCCGGTAAAATCACTATTTCACCTCGAACACTTCCGATATCCAAACATAGGGCTTCCAATATATCAATCTCTATGTCTCGACCATTTCGAGACTCTTCGTCATGTCCGTGATTCACATCCGGACTCCGAAACAACCTCGGTACATCAAAACACATCCAATAAAACTGTCATCGTAACGTTAAGTGTGGACGGGTTCGAGAACTATTGTAGACATGACCGAGACACGTCTCCGGTTAATAACCCAATAGCGGAAAACCTGGATGCTAATATTGGCTCCTACATATTCTACGA